>NC_090646.1:434509517-434825374 GCF_040937935.1 Hyperolius riggenbachi
TGCCTGGGTGTTGCGGGGGGGGGGGGCACCTCAAAGCCCCCCTCCGCGGCAAAATCCTCCCCCTCCCTCTCCTACCTGGCCCCCCCGGCGATCGAGGCTGCACAGGATGTTATCCGTCCTGTGCAGCCAGTGACGGGACGTCCCCTGTCACATGGTGGCGATCCCCGGCCGCTGATTGGCCGGGGATCGCCGATCTGCCTTACGGCGCTGCTGCGCAGCAGCACCGTACAATGTAAACAAAGCTGATTATTTCCGCTTGTGTTTACATTTAGCCTGCGAGCCGCCATCGGCGACCCACAGGCTATTCACGGAGCCCCCCGCCGTGATTTGACAGGAAGCAGCCGCTCGCGTGAGCAGCTGCTTCCTAATTAATCAGCCTGCAGCTGGCGACGCAGTACTGCGTCGCTGGTCCTGCAGCTGCCACTTTGCCAACGCACGGTATAAGCGTGCGGTCGGCAAGTGGTTAAACCACCAACAAGCAAGAAAATAATCAGAATAAGTTTGACAGGATCTTTTTCTCCTACTTTTTGGCACCATACTTTTTTAATTTCAAAGTACTGATAAGTTATTTTAAACAGAAGATGAAAAGTGATCTTCTAGGAGAAAACTTATGAGAAACACACACGCGCACGCACGCACGCACACACACACACACACACACGCACACACGCACGCACGCACACGCACGCACACACACACACACACACACACACACACACGCACACACGCACGCACGCACGCACGCACGCACACACACACACACACACGCACACACGCACGCACACGCACGCACGCACACACACACGCACGCACGCACGCACGCACACACGCACGCACTTGAAACATAGTTTACTTTGACAAAGTGTCCCACAGTGAAGCCAATGTCCCTTGTTTTGGGCAATAGTAATTACTGCTTTTGCCTGATCTACCAAGAAGGCTGAGTACTAGTGACCAGAAGTGATGCTTTTTGAAAATAACTTCTCGCTCATGTGAACTAAATACTGGCAAATATCCTGTAATTTAGAAAGGAACAATTGTACTTGGCATGGCTTTTTCAGAAGAAGCCTTTCTTGTTCCTTTTGTCTCTCTAAAAACCCTACTGGATCTACAGTATAGCGCTAAATCATTTTAGGCCTTGTACTGATAAAGGCTGAAATTGTCTAAAACAGATGACTGAAAGTTGGCTTACATGGCTCTGTACAATGAACAGGCTGTAGATGAGCTATACACCAGCAGTTCTGGATGTGTAGGCAGCATAGTGGCAGAGTGGATAGCACTCTTGCCTTGCAGCACTGGTTCCCTGGTTCAAATTCTCCCCGTGTCTGCAAAGGTTTCCCCTGGGCTCTATGGTTTCCTTCCACATCCGAAAAACATACAGATAAGTTAATTGGCTTCCCACTAAAATTGGCCCAAGACTAAGATTGACACATACCTATGGTAGGGATTAGGTTGTGAGCCCCTCTAAGGGACAGTTAATGTTATGACTGTATATACTCTGCACAGTGCTGTGAAAGATGTCAGCAGCGCTATATGGATACATAATAATATTAATATGTGCTAGATTCTTCAGGGTCATAAAATAATCATCTGCTTATTTGCTACCTAACCAGAAATGATGCACTATGCAAGTGATACAGAGACTTAGGACTCTGGACCCAGATGGTTAAAAATGAGAGCACTAAGAGGATTCATACTTTTCTCAACCATTTCTATAATTAAATTGGCACTATGGCAAAAAATTGTAAAATTTAAAATATGTAATATGTAATAACATAAACAAATAAGAAGTATGTTTTTTCCAGAGTAAAATGAGCCATCAATTACTTTTCTCCTATTTTGCTATCACTTACAGTAGGTAGTAGAAATCTGACAGGAGTGACAGGTTTTGGACTAATCCATCTCTTCATAGGGGATTCTCAGCAAGGCTTTTATTCTTTATAAAGATATTCCCTAAAAAGGATTTAATCAATGATGCTGGCCAGCTTCCCTGCTCCCTACACAGTTTTTTGGCAGTTGGACAGAGCAACTGCCATTCACTAAATACTTTTGAAAATAAATATATCCATGAGAATCCCCTATAAAGAGATGGACTAGTCCAAAACCTGTCACTTCTGTCAAAAGTAACTTATGGATCATTTTACTCTGGAAAAATGTACTTCTTATTTGTATATGTTTGTACATATTTTAAATTCTACAGTTTTTCACTATAGTGCCCCTTTAACCACTTGAGGACCTAGGGCTTTCTACCCCACTTTTTTTCCATTCAGACCACTGCAGCTTTCACGATTTATTGCTCGCTCATACAACCTACCACCTAAATGAATTTTGGCTCCTTTTCTTGTCACTAATAAAGCTTTCTTTTGCTGCTATTTGATTGCTCCTGCGATTTTTACTTTTTATTATATTCATCAAAAAAGACATGAATTTTGGCAAAAAAATGATTTTTTTAACTTTCTGTGCTGACATTTTTCAAATAAAGTAAAATTTCTGTATACATGCAGCGCGAAAAATGTGGACAAACATGTTTTTGATAAAAAAAAACCCATTCAGTGTATATTTATTGGTTTGGGTAAAAGTTATAGCGTTTACAAACTCTGGTGCAAAAAGTGAATTTTCCCATTTTCAAGCATCTCTGACTTTTCTGACCCCCTGTCATGTTTCATGAGGGGCTAGAATTCCAGGATAGTATAAATACCCCCCAAATGACCCCATTTTGGAAAGAAGACATCCCAAAGTATTCACTGAGAGGCATAGTGAGTTCATAGAAGATATTATTTTTTGTCACAAGTAAGCGGAAAATGACACTTTGTGAGAAAAAAAAAAAAAAAAAGTTTCCATTTCTTCTAACTTGCGACATAAAAAAATGAAATCTGCCACGGACTCACCATGCCCCTCTCTGAATACCTTGAAGGGTCTAATTTCCAAAATGGGGTCATTTGTGGGGTGTGTTTACTGTCCTGACATTTTGGGGGGTGCTAAATTGTAAGCACCCCTGTAAAGCCTAAAGGTGCTCATTGGACTTTGGACCCCTTAGCGCAGTTAGGCTGCAAAAAAGTGCCACACATGTGGTATTGCCGTACTCAGGAGAAGTAGTATAATGTGTTTTGGGGTGTATTTTTACACATACCCATGCTGGGTGGGAGAAATATCTCTGTAAATGACAATTTGTTAATTTTTTTTACACACAATTGTCCATTTACAGAGATCTTTCTCCCACTCAGCATGGGTATGTGTAAAAATACACCACAAAACACATTATACTACTTCTCCTGAGTACGGCGATACCACATGTGTGGCACTTTTTTGCACCCTAACTGCGCTAAAGGGTCCAAAGTCCAATGAGTACCTTTAGGATTTCACAGGTCATTTTGAGAAATTTCCTTTCAAGACTACTCCTCACGGTTTAGGGCCCCTAAAATGCCAGGGCAGTATAGGAACCCCACAAATGACCCTATTTTAGAAAGAAGACACCCCAAGGTATTCCGTTAGGAGTATGGTGAGTTCATAGAAGATTTAATTTTTTGTCAAAAGTTAGCGGAAAATGACACTTTGTGAAAAAACACAATTAAAATCAATTTCCGCTAACTTGTGACAAAAAATAAAATCTTCTATGAACTCGCCATACTACTAACGGAATACCTTGGGGTGTCTTCTTTCTAAAATGGGGTCATTTGTGGGGTTCCTATACTGCCCTGGCATTTTAGGGGCCCTAAACCGTGAGGAGTAGTCTTGAAACGAAATTTCTCAAAAATGACCTGTGAAATCCTAAAGGTACTCATTGGACTTTGGGCCCTTTAGCGCAGTTAGGGTGCAAAAAAGTGCCACACATGTGGTATCGCCATACTCGGGAGAAGTAGTACAACGTGTTTTGGGGTGTATTTTTACACATACCCATGCTGGGTGGGAGAAATACCTCTGTAAATGGACAATTGTGTGTAAAAAAAATCAAAAGATTGTCATTTACAGAGGTATTTCTCCCACCCAGCATGGGTATGTGTAAAAATACACCCCAAAACACATTATACTACTTCTCCCGAGTACGGCGATACCACATGTGTGGCACTTTTTTGCACCCTAACTGCACTAAGGGGCCCAAAGTCCAATGAGTACCTTTAGGATTTCACAGGTCATTTTTGTTTCAAGACTACTCCTCGCGGTTTAGGGCCCCTAAAATGCCAGGGCAGTATAGGAACCCCACTAATGACCCCATTTTAGAAAGAAGACACCCCAAGGTATTCCGTTAGGAGTATGGTGAGTTCATAGAAGTTTTTATTTTTTTGTCACAAGTTAGCGAAAATTGATTTTTATAGTTTTTTTTCACAAAGTGTCATTTTCCGCTAACTTGTGACAAAAAATAAAATCTTCTATGAACTCACCATACTCCGTACGGAATACCTTTGGGTGTCTTCTTTCTAGAATGGGGTCATTTGTGGGGTTCCTATACTGCCCTGGCATTTTAGGGGCCCTAAACCGTGAGGAGTAGTCTTGAAACCAAATGTCGCAAAATGACCTGTGAAATCCTAAAGGTACTCATTGGACTTTGGGCCCCTTAGCGTACTTAGGGTGTAAAAAAGTGCCACACATGTGGTACCGCCGTACTCAGGAGCAGGGGCGTAGCAATAGGGGGTGCAGAGGTAGCGACCGCATCGGGACCCTTGAGCCAGAGGGGCCCCGGGGGGTCCTACCTGAACTTCAGTATTAGCTCTGTATTGGTCCTGTGCTCATAATAATCACTTCTATATATACATTGAGTAGTGGTAATCATTAACAAGCTGCTCCCCATCCCCTTCTTGCACCTCTGACACTGTATTTGCCATTGGCAGGTTTTGGTGCGCCGTATCAATTGTTATGTATAGAATGCTTGGGGGGCCCCACTGTAAAACTTGCATCAGGGCCCACAGCTCCTTAGCTACGCCACTGCTCAGGAGAAGTAGTATAATGCGTTTTGGGGTGTATTTTTACACATACCCATGCTAAGTGGGAGAAATATCTCTGTAAATGACAATTGTTTGGTTTTTTTTACACACAATTGTCCATTTACATAGAAATTTCTCCCACCCAGCATGTGTATGTGTAAAAATACACCCCAAAACACATTATACTACTTTTCCTGAGTACGGCGGTACCACATGTGTGACACTTTTTTACAGCCTAGGTGCGCTAAGGGGCCCAACGTCCTATTCACAGGTCATTTTGAGGCATTTGTTTTCTAGACTACTCCTCGCGGTTTAGGGCCCCTAAAATGCCAGGGCAGTATAGGAACCCCACAAGTGACCCCATTTTAGAAAGAAGACACCCCAAGGTAATCTGTTAGGTGTATGACGAGTTCATAGAAGATTTTATTTTTTTGTCAAAAGTTAGCGGAAAGTGACACTTTGTGGAAAAAAACCAATAAAAATCAATTTCCGCTAACCATTGACAAAAAATAAAATCTTCTATGAACTCGTCATACACCTAACAGAATACCTTGGGGTGTCTTTTTTTCTAAAATGGGGACACTTGTGGGGTTCCTATACCGCCCTGGCATTTTACGGGCCCAAAACCGTGAGTAGTCTGGAAACCAAATGTCTCAAAATGACTGTTCAGGGGTATAAGCATCTGCAAATTTTGATGACAGGTGGTCTATGAGGGGGCGAATTTTGTGGAACCGGTCATAAGCAGGGTGGCCTTTTAGATGACAGGTTGTATTGGGCCTGATTTGATGGATAGGAGTGCTAGGGGGGTGACAGGAGGTGATTGATGGGTGTCTCAGGGGGTGGTTAGAGGGGAAAATAGATGCAATCAATGCACTGGGGAGGTGATCGGAAGGGGGTCTGAGGGGGATCTGAGGGTTTGGCCGAGTGATCAGGAGCCCACACGGGGCAAATTAGGGCCTGATCTGATGGGTAGGTGTGCTAGGGGGTGACAGGAGGTGATTGATGGGTGTCTCAAGGTGTGATTAGAGGGGGGAATAGATGCAAGCAATGCACTGGCGAGGTGATCAGGGCTGGGGTCTGAGGGCATTCTGAGGGTGTGGGCGGGTGATTGAGTGCCCTAGGGGCAGATAGGGGTCTAATCTGATAGGTAGCAGTGACAGGGGGTGATTGATGGGTAATTAGTGGGTGTTTAGGGTAGAGAACAGATGTAAACATTGCACTTGGGAGGTGATCGGACGTCGGATCTGCGAGCGATCTATTGGTGTGGGTGGGTGATCAGATTGCCCGCAAGGGGCAGGTTAGGGGCTGATTGATGGGTGGCAGTGACAACGGGTGATTGATGGGTGGCAGTGACAGGGGGTGATTGATGGGTGGCAGTGACAGGGGGTGATTGATGGGTGATTGATAGGTGATTGACAGGTGATTGACAGGTAATCAGTGGGTTATTACAGGGGAGAACAGATGTAAATATTGCACTGGCGAATTGATAAGGGGGGGTCTGAGGGTAATCTGAGCGTGTAGGCGGGTGATTGGGTGCCCGCAAGGGGCAGATTAGGGTCTAATCTGATGGGTAACAGTGACAGGTGGTGATAGGGGTTGATTGATGGGTGATTGATGGGTAATTAGTGGGTGTTTAGAGGAGAGTAAACGCTGCGCTTGGGTGGTGATCTGATGTCGGATCTGCGGGCGATCTATTGGTGTGGGTGGGTAATCAGATTGCCCGCAAGGGGCAGGTTAGGGGCTGATTGTTGGGTGGCAGTGACAGGGGGTGACAGGGGGTGATTGATGGGTGATAGGTGATTGGCAGGTGATTGACAGGTGATCAGTGGGTTATTACAGGGAAGGATAGATGTAAATAATGCCCTGGCGAATTGATAAGGGGGGGGTCTGAGGGTAATCTGAGCGTGTAGGCGGGTGATTGGGTGCCCGCAAGGGGCAGATTAGGGTCTGATCTGATAGGTAACAGTGATAGGGGGTGATTGATGGGTGATTGATGGGTAATTAGTGGGTGTTTAGAGAAGATAACAGATGTAAACAATACATTTGGGAGGTAATCTGACGGCGGGTTTGCGGGCGATCTAATGGTGTGGGTGGGTGATCAGATTGCCCGCAAGGGGCAGGTTAGGGGCTGATTGATGGGTGGCAGTGACAGGGGGTGATTGATGGGTGATAGGTGATTGACAGGTGATCAGTGGGTTATTACAGGGAAGAACAGATGTAATGAATGCACTGGTGAATTGATAAGGGGGGGTCTGAGGGCAATCTGAGCGTGTGGGCAGGTGATTGGGTGCCCGCAAGGGGCAGATTAGGGTCTGATCTGATAGGTAAAAGTGACAGGTGGTGATAGGGGGTGATTGATGGGTGATTGATGGGTAATTAGTGTGTGTTTAGAGGAGAGAATAGATGTAAACAATGGATTTGGGAGGTGATCTGATGTCGGATCTGCGGGCGATCTATTGGTGTGGGGGGGTGATCAGATTGCCCGCAAGGGGCAGGTTAGGGGCTGATTGATGGGTGGCAGTGACAGGGGGTGATTGATGGGTGATTGATGGGTGATTGACGGGTGATTGACAGGTGATTGACAGGTGATTGACAGGTGATCAGGGGGGATAGACGCATACAGTGCATGGGGGGGGGGGTCTGGGGGGGGGGGTCTGGGGAGAATCTGGGGGGTGGGGGGGTGATCAGGAGGGAGCAGGGGGCAGGGGGGGGGGGGGGGTTTAACAAAAAAATAGCGTTGACAGATAGTGACAGGGAGTGATTGATGGGTGATTAGGGGGGTGATTGGGTGCAAACAGGGGTCTGGGGGGTGGGCAGGGGGGGGTCTGATGGGTGCTGTGGGCGATCTGGGGCGGGGGGGGGGAGAAAATCAGTGTGCTTGGTGCAGACTAGGGTGGCTGCAGCCTGCCCTGGTGGTCCCTCGGACATTGGGACCACCAGGGCAGGAGGCAGCCTGTATAATACACTTTGTAAACATTACAAAGTGTATTATACACTTTGTATGCGGCGATCGTCGGGTTAACATCCCGCCGGCGCTTCCGTATGGCCGGCGGGATGTTGCGGCGAGTGAGCGGCGACAGGCGGAGGCGGAGGATCGCGTCACGGATGACGCGATCGCTCCGCCCATGCCCAAACAAGGATTTGTCAATACGGCGGTCCTTGCGGCGTCTGCTTCCCGGCCGCCATTTGTCTATACGGCGGTCGGGAAGTAGTTAAGTATTGCATTTATACATCTAAAAACCAATGCATTAATAGTGGTGTATTTATTAACACTATTGATTCAGATTTTTTTGTACATTCTGTCTTTGTAAGCTGCTGATTTGCGTTTGGAGAAAGCTATTGATTGTTGTGATTCAGACACTACTGCAGCCAAATAGAACAACAGGGCTGCCAGGCAATAGCTTAAAAAGGAAATTAATATGGCAGCCTCCATGTACCTCTCCCTTCAGTTGTCCTTTAAAGAGGAACTGTACCCAAGGATTGAACTTCATTCCAATGAGAAGCTGATATCCACTTTCCCTTGAAGAATCTTTTTCTCGAATAGGAGGGGGGTTTCCTGTCTGTGAACCTCATTGCATTGTGGGAAATAACCGCTGTTTCAAACTGCCAATCAACCAGTAACCCTCTATGCATATGTATAGCTTTAAAAAAAAACGACCTTTTAGCTTATCGCAATGTTAGTGGGTGTGGTTATGTAGGCTTTCAGGCTTACTGTTTATCAAACAACATGAACAAATTACATGGCTAATATCAATCATTTCTTGATCTCTCTTATATTTTTTAACTTGACACTTTGCAATGTATTGATTTATTGTTTCCCCCTTTTCGTTTAAAGGGAACCTGTACTGGGTAAATTATTGAAAATAAACACATGACGTAGCTGCAAATGAATATTACATACTTACCTCACTATCAGTTCCTCTCAGAAGCTCACCATTTTCTTCTTACAGTGATCCCTTCCAGTTCTGACAATATTTTGTCAGAACTGAAATATACCAGTTGGTGTCAGTTATAGATCAGCAGCTGTCAGTTACAACTGAATGTGCAAGCTAATTTCCATGTTTCCCTATGGCTCAAGTGGGTGATATTACAATGTAACAGTGTGCTGACCAGGAAGCTGTTATGCGGTAATGGCTATTTTCAAAATGGAGGATAGAGAATTTCATTGATATTTGTGGACAAACCGGATGCAGGAGAGGAGAAAGAGATTGATGAGTAGACTACACAGGAGGTAAGTATGACATGTTTATGTTTATTTTGACTTTTAATTTTCAGTTCAGATTCTCTTTAAGTTTCTCTTTAAAGAGGAACTCCAGTGAAAATAATTTAATATAAAAAGGTGCTTAATTTTTACAATAATTATGTATACATGATTTAGTCAGAGTTTGCTCATTGTAAAATCTTTCCTCTCCCAGATTCACATTCTGCCATGTATTACATGGTGACATTGTTACTGTGGGCAGATTATGTAGCTGTTCTGGCTTTAACAGACAGCTATAAACAGCCATTTCCTGTGTGTGTCATTGTTACATTGTGGCAGTTTGCCCAGAGTACCGTAAGGTACCAGAGCCTCTTGTGGGAGGGGTTTCAGCACAAAATCAGTCATACAGCGCCCCCTGATGGTCTGTTTGTGAAAATCATTATATTTTTCATGTAAAAGTGGGTATCAGCTACTGATTGGGATAAAGTTCAATTCTTGGTCGGAGTTTCTCTTTAAGTACTGATGTGAAAATGACTGATAACTATATAGAACAAAGACAGAAAGGATGGGGGAGAGGCGTGATCATGCTACAATTTTAGACTGCAACAAGATGTCTAGACTGGGAAACAGGAACTGTTTACAGAGCAAAAGGAATGAAATCATTGCACGTTTCAGAAGTGCTGCAATGTAACAAGACTGTAGATGAAGACTTGGCTCTTTCATCTCTGGACTGCATTACTCTGGGTCGAACAAACATAAATATGGAT
Organism: Hyperolius riggenbachi; assembly: GCF_040937935.1. Taxonomy (NCBI): domain Eukaryota; kingdom Metazoa; phylum Chordata; class Amphibia; order Anura; family Hyperoliidae; genus Hyperolius; species Hyperolius riggenbachi. The sequence continues at coordinate 434,519,402 of NC_090646.1, forward strand.
TCTGATTTATAAAAAAAAAACCTAAAAACTTTTAACACAAACTAAGAAAGTGCCTATTTGAAGATATCTTTATTATTTATCATCCTAGTTTAACTTTAGAGAAAGTTCAGCAAAAATGTGATCAACACTCAACCTCTAGTTCAAGGACTCCTAATATTTCTCGCTGGATATGTCTGTTCTTTTCTCCAAACCTTCTGCTTTCTCTTTCATATAAAAGGAAAATTCTCCGGTTAAGTGTCAGACATTTTACCCAGCTGGCAAAGTGCACATATATCTCAATTTCCTGGAAGTGGCGGTACAGGGAAGTGTCAGAGAAAACAGCAGAAGGAATGTGCTTTTTTGTTCTCGGCATAAGGTCTATGACATTATGTGGCTCAGCTGGGCAGCAGATGAAATGCTCTACTTAATGGACCCAATTTAACGCGGCATGCCAAGAAAAAAAAAAAAAAAAGAGTATCTCTGTACTGTACATACACAACATTGCTGTCTACTAAATTGGAATATGTGATTAGTAACAGGCAGAATGCCACGTAGACAGATGGAATGCAGCGCTCAAATGTTTGAGAAATACAGCTGTGCCAACACATCAGGTTCTCTCAGTTATATTTATCTATGTGATTATTTTACAGTTCTTATTTTGCCGGTCTATTAGTCATTTAGATGCTGTCTTGGATCTGCAAGTGATAAATTCAGATAAACAGTATAATAGCTATACCTGTAGTTTGTGACGCCGCATTTATGAGCTGGTTTGACAATTTTTTTTAATAATCTGTACGTGTCAAAACTGAAAAAAGGGATGACTGCTGATCAAGGATGAGCGCCAATGGTTTACCTACAGAATAGTGGAACCGGTACCTCAACGTTTCCTAATTTCCATCTCTAGTGGAAATAAATAGCATAGGTACCTATAGTAACAGTGTGATAGTGTCATTGTTTAGCCATTGATCTGTTTAAAACATGGATAAGATGCCTGAGCTCACCAAGAACTTAACACAGCTGTCTGACTCCTTGGCAGCAGTAATAGAATCACTGTCACTAGCCTGATGGCAGGGACAGGAGCGATGCCCAAGGAAAATAGGACCAGCAAATCTGCTTAGGCTACATTAACATCAAAGATATTTGAAGCATATGTCAGCCTGAGCCTTCATTCACTAGCACTGATGACTCTGCACTGAGAACTTATGTTTAGCATTATATTCTATTATTTTACATTTATTTAAGCTATCATGCAGATATTTATGTTCTTTAACCTCCTTGCCGGTTATCCTGAGCTCAGCTCGGGGTAACCTGCGCAGGAGGATTTCTCTGGCCCCGCTGGGCCGATTTGCATAATTTTTTTTCCTACACGCAGCCAGCACTTTGCTAGCTGCGTGTGGCACGCGTTCGCTGCCGCTACCCGCCGATTCGCCGCTACCCGCCGCGCCGAGCCGCCCCCCCCAGTCCCCTGCGCAGCCTGGCCAATCAGTGCCAGGCAGCGCTGAGGGGTGGATTGGAGTGGGTGGGGGGATGCCGCCGCTCAGCGGCTATCGTGTAGCGAGCCCTGGGCTCGCTACAGGATTAAAAAAAAAAATTATAAAAAAAAGTGCTGCGCTTCCCCCTTGCCGGCGGGAATTAGACCGGCAAGGGGGTTAAAGCAAACCTGAATGGGAAAATAAAAACCTTATGATATATTTAATTGTATGTGTAGTATGGATAATGAATAGAACATTAGTAGCAAAAAAGAATCTCTTATTTTTGTTTTCAGTTATATAGTTTTTTTTATAACACTTCATCATTCTATGCTATTTGCAGTTTACAAACCACACCTGTATTTTAAACTATAAAACAGAGCAGCGCTAATGAACTTTCCTGCAGTATAGCTTTGTCTCAATCTGTCTCTCACTGTTTCTTAGTTGTTTAAAGAGACTCTGTAACAAAAATGTCATCCTTATTTCTTCTATCCTATAAGTTCCTATACCTGTTCTAAGGTGCTCTGGCGTACTGCAGCCTTTTCTAGTTGCACAGTGGCTGTGTTATCTCTGTTATATGATCTAATCTTCTCTCCTCTGTCGGGTCTGTCGGGCTCAGGCAGTCATGCTGGAATGTGCGGTGCTGCTTGTGATTGGATAGAAGCTATACACACCCTCTCCAGGCCCCCTGCACAGTCTGTATGACTCACACACTGAGCTACTCTCAGCGTATCACTTGCTATGTCTTTTGTTTGTAAACACTGCATAAAAATGGCAATTACAAGCCAGGATTGCAGCAGGGAGTAGCAGAAACAGCACAGAGGGGCCCAGGAGAACCTAATGAATAGAATGGCATGCTTTTTATTGTAAGAATTTTAGAGTACAGATTCATTTTAAGTGCTTCAGAAAACAGGACTTGGGTCGGAGAACTCAGAGAAGCTCTTTTGCATTGATAACTGAAGTTTCTTAACTCTTCCTGTACTGTAAAACAAAATGAGACTCCTTTCTTTGCTACTAATGTTAAATTTCTTAGCTGTATTATACATACAATTCACAATCTCAAACGGTTCTTTTCGCTGCAGGTTTGCTTTAACTGAGAAGTACACCGTATTTTAGTTTTCCATATAACTGAGCAATCTAGCACTCATCTCTGACTCTGGTTTTACCAGGAGATATTTTAATAAGGTAACGAACAATGTCATGACTCTGGGCAAAGCACATTTCTTTACTGCAGCTGTTTTTTGGAGATAAAGTAAATAGAAATTTGATTGGTTGATGTACAGTAGTTTACTTCGTTGTGCACAGTCACTGTATTCTGTATTAGCGATATTAATCCAGAAGAGCAGTGTCCTATTTACCTAGCTGGAAGACTACAAGTAAAAGCTGCGGTATTGACAGATGTGGGCACATTACTTGGCAGCCCTCCACAAAAAATGATTAACTTAAAATTATAAATAATAAATAACTTAAAACTGATACAAATAACTGGCACCTGTTGCTCTTCATTTAACAAAAAAATACTCTTTCTTTAGAGTTTTGATTCAACACAATATTTAAAGTAATAACACAAATGATAATAGAATGGTTGAAAATGAGGGGACCTTTAAAGGACCACTATTGCTAAAACCGTACAATGTTAAATACCAGTAAACACATACAAATAAGAAGTACATTTCTTCCTGAGTAAAATGAGACATAAATTACTTTTCTCCTATGTTGCTGTCACTTACAGTAGGTTGTAGAATTCTGACAGAACTGACAGGTTTTGGACTAGTCCATCTCCTGATGTTTTTTTTTTTTTTTTGGGGGGGGGGGGTCTTTTTTTTCAAAAGCACTCAGTGAATAACAGTTGGCCCTTCCAACTGCCAAAAAAGTGTGCAGCACGCAGGGAGGCTGGCTAGCATCTTTTTACAAATCATTTTGTGAAAGTGTCTTCATAAAGAATAAAGGCCATGCTGAGAATCCCCCATGAAGACATGGACTAGTCCAAAACCTGTCAGTTCTGTCGAATTTCTACTACCTACTGTAAGTGACAGCAACATAGGAGAAAATAAGTTTATGGCTCATTTTACTCTGGAAGAAATGTACCCCTTATTTGTATGTGTTTACATGTATTTTAAATGTTAAGATTTTTGCGATAGTGGTCCTTTAATTCATTTAGGGCTGCGCAGCTCTGGCCCCTTAAAGGGGCACTACGGTGAAAAATTGTAAAATTTAAAATATGTGCAAACATATACAAATAAGAAGTACATTTTTCCAGAGTAAAATGAGCCATAAATTACTTTTCTCCTATGTTGCGGTCACTTACAGTAGGTAGTAGAAATCTGACAGAAGTGACAGGTTTTGGACTAGTCCATCTCTTCATAGGGGATTCTCATGGATTTATTTATTTTCAAAAGCACTTAGTAAATGGCAGTTACTCTAAAACTGTACCTTTTAATCCAACATTGCTAAAAACATGAAACAGCTTTTCACACTGATAAAAATAATACTTATCAGACACATCAGTGAATATAGAGGTGCAGAGGATGAGTCGACGGCCGTTTCGCCCCCACTTAGGGCTTTCTCGAGACCGAACACCCCCTAATCGTGGAGAGTCAGGCTATATACTGGCATGCTAGTTCCAATTCCCCCAGGTGCGTTCCTCCTGCACCCGCCCCCAATCGCCAGCCCTCCAATCATATGTGCCCCTCCTGCCCGCTCATAGCTATGAGCGGGCAGGAGGGGCACATATGATCGGAGGGCAGGCGATTGGGGGCGGGTGCAGGAGGAACGCACCTGGGGGAATTGGAACTAGCATGCCAGTATATAGCCTGACTCTCCACGATTAGGGGGTGTTCGGTCTCGAGAAAGCCCTAAGTGGGGGCGAAACGGCCGTCGACTCATCCTCTGCACCTCTATATTCACTGATGTGTCTGATAAGTATTATTTTTATCAGTGTGAAAAGCTGTTTCATGTTTTTAGCAATGTTGGATTAAAAGGTACAGTTTTAAAGTGATGGTGAGCTGCTCCTGGAATCTTTATCCCTCTCCTTTGAAAAACAATGAATAACCTATGCAATTATATCTAGTTGATGCACCACCAGTATTGAAGTTGCTACAGTGGTTTCTCATCGAGTGCACTCGCCACGCATTGTCTTTATCCTAAAAAGTAATTATTCCTTCTGTTGTTTCTGTGGCTGGTAGTCGCACCGAAGATTTAAAGTGTGTTTTAGTATACAATAATGGCACATGCAGCGTTAATAGAAGGAAGAAAAGACACAGCACCATTGTTCGAGAAAAAAATGGATGTGTTGTGGACGGCGTTCAGTGTGCCTGTCCTTGAACGCAAGTTGTTGCGAGCTCTGGAAAAAGAAATTAGGAAATATTGGACAATAGTCTTCCTCAAACAGTACATAGAGGTGCAGAGGGCCCCAAGGGGCATACGAATAATTAAGAGGCTGGCCCAAGCCAGGGTCAGACAGTCATCAAGAATCAAGTGTGAAACGCTAATGCAGGAATTTACGCTGAAATTTCAGGAGGTGGTGTTGGAAGAAAACCAGTTGGACTATGAGGAGATTGAGGGGGAGATTGCCAGCATTAAAGCAGCCATCATTGAAAAAACTGATGAGGAACATCTGACCAAGTGTCTGGAGCGATTTAAACAGCAACTTGTAAACATTCAGGAACAAGTCAAAAAAGAGAAAAATGATAAATTTCTGAGGGACAAAATGGATTACCAGTTGAAACGGGCTTTTGATTGGCGGAATGTGGATGACTCAGGGTACCGCCCAAGAGGAGGAAAATGGCACAACCCGAGAGCACCACCCAGACGTCCCCCGAGGGAGTATCCCAAAAATCCTGAAAATCCAAGGAATCCGAAAAATCCGGTTAATCCTAAGAAGAACCCCAAGGGGTCCATTCCGGAGTCTGGGGATAGCTCTCCACAATCAGCCTGGTTTGGAAGCCCCACTACCAGTCCTGATGATCGATCTGGTTCAGAGGAGGACTTCCCTTTAGAAGACGCAGGCCCAGTAGGCGCAGAAGGAGGCGCAGGAGGCCCCACAGGCAAAGGAAGTGGCAAAGGGATCTTGAAAAAGAACCAGATAACTTGGGATCAGAAAGAGCTGAGACGATCACAGAGACGACACAACAGAATCTAGATATAATCAATCTTTCTGACCTTCCTCTGAATGAGTCCTGTGTGTCCTTGCTCAGGAGAGGACTCAATTTTTGCCCGACAGTAGATTTCGATGAAGTGGAATTTGAGGTTGAGTGGTTCAAAAATGTTCGCAAAATAGCATGCTTTAGGCATTTTGAGTCACAAAAGAGGTTGGGACTATATAAAGATCCAACACCAGCTAAAGTGGTCACAATTCCAATGATTTTGAGTGAAGAGTTCAATAGTGAGGATCAGGGTTGGATAAGAGATGTATGTGAAATGGAGGGATCAGAGAGAGTGGTGTCATCACATCTGGGACTGGAAGTACCGTCGTATATAGGATCAGGATCCAGATTTAACCCACAACTCACCCCAGGTTCAGCGCTGGATCTCTTTTATAACAGGGTTAAACAGGATGTAAAGGCCTTAATATACCCAAGAATGGAGTCGAACTTGACACGGGAGGAAAAGGCATCATTGAAATGGCTCAAAGAGCAAAGGGAAGTACTAATAAAACCCTCGGATAAAGGGGGCAACATCGTGTTGTGGCCGGTGTCGATGTACCTGGAAGAATGTAAAAATCAGTTGGAAGATGGGATCACATACAGAAAATTGAAAGGCGATCCGACTGAGAAACACCTGCATACGCTAAAACAGATCCTTAGAATAGCAGTTGAGGAGGGTGCCATGACCTGGAGCTCGGCCAACAAGTTGATTCCTGCACACCCCAGAAAACCTGTATGGTATTGCATACCCAAGGTACATAAGAATATGGCCCGTCCACCAGGCCGTCCAATTTGCTCAGCAATTGGTTCGGTCTTTGAGAATCTTTCGCAATTTCTGGATTATAAATTGAGACCGTTAGTAGAGGCCCTGCCATCTTTTTTGCTTGACACAACACATGTATTGAACAGACTACAGGAAGTGGAATGGGAGGACAGTTTTCAATTGGCGAGTGTGGATGTAACCTCCCTATACAGTAGGATTCACCATACAGATGGTCTAGCAGCAGTGAGATCTTTTTTACCAGCATTACAGGAAAACCCCGAGGTGGTCGGATTCATCATGGCTGGCCTGGAGGCGGTCCTGACCGGGAACTCCTTCCTCTTCGACGGCCAGTGGTACCATCAGGAGGTTGGCACTGCGATGGGGACCCCTGTGGCCCCCACGTTTGCCAACCTCTTCATGGGGCGCTGGGAGCTGGATCAGGTTTTTTCCGGGAGGGGAGGAGCTGCCGCTCGGGTCCGCCTCTGGGCCAGATACATTGATGATATCCTGATCATCTGGGAGGGGGGACAGGTAGAGTTTGAGAATTGGGTTGCAACACTTAACTGTAATGAGGTCAACCTCCATTTAACCTCAACATGGGGGGGGCACCAGTTAGATTTTTTAGATTTAAGAATTGAGATTGTGAACAATAGGATCACCACAAGAACATTTAGAAAGGACACAGCTTCTGAGATGGTCCTACATGGTGAAAGTTTTCATCCGGAAAAATTAAAGAACAGCTTGCCGAATAGTCAGATGTTGCGGATGAAACGTAATAATTCTGAGGAACAAGAGGGAATTAGACAAATTACTGAGGTGAGGGGCCGTTTTGCACAAAGAGGATATAAAGAACAAACATTGAGATCTGCTGTGAATCGTGTACATGAAGTACAAAGAACGTCTCTCTTACAACCAAGTATCAAAAAGAGTAGGAATTGTTTTTTCATGCACTTTTCACATTCGCCAATGGGTGACCTGATAGCAAATTCGGTGAAGAAGAATTGGAGCATCCTGCAAACAGACCCCCTATTACAAGATAAATGTGGGGAGTTACCCTGCATCTCCTTCAAAAGATGCAAAAACATCAAGGACTACCTAGTTAGGAGTGAATTCCACACACCACAAGAGAGAACTTGGTTGAATAGGTCCAAAGTGGTGGGCATGTACCCCTGTACAAAATGTAGCTTCTGTAAATTTGTGAAGCGTGGGGATAGCTTCACGCATATGGGTAAAAGGTATAGAAGCAAGTATTTTTTCAACTGTTCCACTGAGATGACTGTTTATGCAGTAGTGTGTCCATGCAACCTTATCTATATAGGGAAAACTACTAGGGCCATGAAAGAAAGATTCTCGGAACATCACAAGTCGATTAGGAATGGGAGGGGGGCCAAGAGGTTAATTAACCATGTTAGGGAACAGCATAACTCGGATGCGGATTGCTTGAGGTTTTTTGGGATTGACAAGGTAGTACCAAGTGTCAGAGGAGGCTTAGACTTGGAGCGGCTGCTCCTCCAAATCGAAAGTCGATGGATTATGAGACTGCAAACAGAGGGGCCTATGGGCTTTAATGACAAATTAGATATGGCAGTGTTTTTGTAAATTGTTGCAGGTTGCATAATGATGAGTGAGACTTGGAGTGGTTTTACCACTCTAATAGGTCTCGTTGTGATGGCAACCGACTGTGGACAAATATTTGTCAATCATTGTGAACATAATGGTTTTTCAATACATGTGGTAAATTGGCTGTACATAGGACAATGATAATGGTGGATCCAAGGGTACAGTGTGATCTGACCCGGGTTATCTACCAAAGTTGAGTCTACAATGGGCGGTCTTGGTCATTCTGCCCATATATGAGTCTCTGACTTTCTTCCTTCTTTTTCTCCTGTATTATAGTGGTCAATGGGTAGTACAATGACAAGTAGTGACATAGTCTTGGTGGGGTATCACTGCCAGATTGGTCACGGTTTGAGACTACCTGAGAAGTAACTTGTATAGATTTATTGTTGTTAAGTGTTTGATTAATTGTTTAGCGGCATAGTTTCACAAAATGATTCTTTTTTTCTTTTTTTGACTATGATTGTTTTTAGCAGTATTGCAGTGTAAGAGCTGTAGTTAGTTCCGATGTATTGGTAGATGTATGTCTCTAGTGGAGGGTGGGGCTATATGGCTGTGCTGGTTCTCTTATTTCCTTATGATTTTTTCTTCCCCCCATGTCTATGGTGCTGCTTATTTTACAATGAGGTGTTTCCTAAAACCTCCACTAGATGGCATTAGTCCATCCTTACTCCCGGAGGGAACGTGGTGTGCGTCCTCACGTGGGGAGTCTAAGGGGCACGTCGCTGGAGCGCATTGCGTACCAGCGCTGAAGGTTACCGGATTTCCGGCCCGACACGGAAGCGGCCACATCAGTGAGGGCAAGAGCCTGCTGCTCCGCACGCCCGACTAGGATTGGCTGGGTTTCTAATTTTGATACAGAACAGGTGAGGCAGCTATGAGCGGGCAGGAGGGGCACATATGATTGGAGGGCAGGCGATTGGGGGCGGGTGCAGGAGGAACGCACCTGGGGGAATTGGAACTAGCATGCCAGTATATAGCCTGACTCTCCACGATTAGGGGGTGTTCGGTCTCGAGAAAGCCCTAAGTGGGGGCGAAACGGCCGTCGACTCATCCTCTGCACCTCTATATTCACTGATGTGTCTGATAAGTATTATTTTTATCAGTGTGAAAAGCTGTTTCATGTTTTTAGCAATGTTGGATTAAAAGGTACAGTTTTAAAGTGATGGTGAGCTGCTCCTGGAATCTTTATCCCTCTCCTTTGAAAAACAATGAATAACCTATGCAATTATATCTAGTTGATGCACCACCAGTATTGAAGTTGCTACAGTGGTTTCTCATCGAGTGCACTCGCCACGCATTGTCTTTATCCTAAAAAATGGCAGTTACTCTGTCCACCTGCCAAAAACCTGTGTAGCAAGAAGGGAAGATGTTCCCTAAAAAGGATTTAAACAATGATGCTGGCATCATTGTTTAAATCCTTTTTAGGGAATATCTTTATACAGAATAAAAGCCTTGCTGAGAATCCCCTATGAAGAGATGGACTAGTCCAAAACCTGTCTCTTCTGTCAGATTTCTATTACCTACTGTAAGTGACAGCAACATAGAAGAAAAGTAATTTATGGCTCATTTTACTCTGAAAAAAACATGCTTCTTAATTGTCTATGTTTGCACATATTTTAAATTTTTAAATTTTTCGCTGTAATGCCCGTATAAGGAATAGAGCCTTTTTTTTAACAATGAAATTGGCTCGTTACCAACAGGAAGAAGCTCAGCTGTCACATGACATTTAAATAAGCGTCTGGCTATCTGTACTGAGGCACCTATCCCTGGCTATCTATACTGAGGCACCTATTCCTGACTATCTACACTGAGGCACCTACTCCTGGCTATCTATACTGAGGTACCTGTTTACTGAGGTACCTATTCCTGGCTATCTATACTGAGGCGCCTATCCCTGGCTACCTATACCGGGGCACCTATTCTTGGCTACCTATACCGGGGCACCTATTCCTGGCTACCTACACTGGGAGCACCTATTCCTGACTAGCTATACTAAGGCAGCTATTTCTTGCTATCTATACTGTGAGCATCTATTCCTGGCTACCTATACTGAGGCATGTCTGGCTACCTACATAGGTATGCCTGGCTACCTATACTGGAATAGGTATTCCTGGGTTACCTATTTCAGAGCACCTATACCTGGCTACCAAAAGTGAAGGCCCCCAATTACTGGCTACCTTTACTGGGGGAACCTATTCCTGGCAAACTATACTGGAGCACCTATTCCTGGCTACCGATACAGGAGGCGCCTATACCTGGCTATTTAATGTAGGGTGGGGGGGCGGGTCCAAATTCCGCATGGGGATCCCGAGGTTTATAGCTACCACTGACAGCTAGGTCTTTCACCTTGGGTTCCTTTTAAAGAAATAGCAATATATTCTTGGCATTATAGTTTTCTTATCATTTACAGTATTTTTGATAACAAGTCACTGGTTTATATGATATTTTAATAATGTTTATGTTTTAATTAGATATATGATTCATATTTACATCTCTAGAAGCTGTGCAAAACATTTATGTTAATTACAAATAGGTAAACCAACTCAAGTTAGCAGCATCTGTCATTTAGATGGAGACCATTATTTGTATTATTGTAACGATTGGGGAATTATTTCCGTGGTCAGCGCACAGGAGGCGCGCTGACACTGCGGAAATCCTCCACAAGCATGTAATTAGATAGAATCCAGCTATGGTGCTATGCACCTGTAGAGGGCAATTCCCACCGGCAGATGGAGCTGTGGAGTGCAGACAAACACCGCCTCTGCACTGCCACAGATGCTAGATGGGAATTGTACGAGTTGAAGCAATGTAGAGCAAGATAGCCCTTAAAGAGAAAGAGCACAGAGACAGAATGTATGTGTGTCCACCAATCTAGTCACCACCCAGCGACGGTGAACACACAACAACGGAAACGAAGTAGGAACGCAATCCCCAGAGTGGCGATTGCCAATAGCGACACAAGACCAAACTAGACAGAGTACAAGTGTAGCAAGAAAGACACAGCAAAAAACAAAGAGCAGAACATCAAGGAAAATTAAAAACGCTAGCTAAACGCGGACACCGCACTCATTTGCAACAGCGAACGCGTTTAAGACACGATCACCGCGCATTAGGCGCCCAGTGACAAGCGAGCCACCCTAACTAACCAAAGTAACACTAACATGAAATAGAGAACGCGAACGCTTGCTAAACGGTTACCCCACCGAGTCTACAGCAAGCGTTCGTACCAGGCAAGACAGAGAGAAGGAGCAGCCAGCAGCAACCGCAGCTCTGGCCTATACTCCCAGACAGAACACAGAAGGAACCACCGCTTCTACCGCTAGAGCGAATGCGATCCAGACAGACAGACAGATGGGGCTACCAGTAGCAACTGCTGCTCTGGCTAACACCCCTAAGACAGATGGAGCAGCCCGTAGCAACCGCTGCTCGGGTTTACACTCCTAAGGCAGATGGAGCAGACAGACAGAACAATTTCCTGTCGACCACCGCTGGCGACAAGACAATGGCGACAGAGAGACAGAACAAGGCAATACAGATAATACAACCTGACTGCACTTGAATGGATGCCTAGTGCAGTCCCAAGGAATTACTCTAAGATAATCTTTAGCAAACAATAGCAAGGCTGATACTCCAGGTAAGTAAGCAGGAACATACCATCATGACCAGCAAGGAATTCTGGGAAGAAATGGCTTTTATACTGCAAGCCATCAGAGAAAGCAGCTAAGCAATTTGCATGACAAGTATATGCAAATTCCTTACCAGCAGAGCAACTCTGAAACTTGCAAAGCAAAGACAGGTCTCTTTTCCAGAGACCTGCAGCCCTCAGACCCAAAGAATGGACAAACAGCTGTCTGCTCGTGCAGACAGCTGAGCAGATCATTACAATTATACAGTAGAGTTTTAATACTCATTTGCAGAAAAGATCTTTCTGGGTTCTTTCATGCTTATTTCATAGGTCTCCTAAATGTCTTCTGCACATTGCTTATATACATTAAAGCAGTAACTAATGATGTCTCAAGTCAACAGCTATCTGCAGCACATACTATATGAAGACAAAAATGAAAGCAGTATTTTCACTTGGAAACAGATATAGATAGCCTTCAGATGCCTCAGCTTGTGACAACATTTAGGAATCTGCTACATGTGTGATTTGTTCAGACAAATCATACACAAAAGCAATGACAGACATCAGTTCAAAGGATGATGTTCATATTGCTGAATATGGAAGAAGTGAATGCCTCGTTACAGCTTTCAGGCTCCAGCACTGATATATGACATCCAATGACAGCTATTACATTGTCAAGTGCTAAGGAATACCTAGCATTAACTACACCAGCATAACACCATGCCAGTACTTATGTCTGATACATGATCTTGGAGATGGTAAGATGTTTAAGCATGGTCTGACTAACCTTGCAACAATGAGTCTCCCACTGAGCTGGATGGTGGAAATCATTACGGTTGAACAAGCTCTTAGTACCTAGGTTAACCTTCTTGTCTTTTTTATATGCTTATCACACCTGTGGCAGCGTTGCAAGCTGAGATGTAAAAGAACATCCAGATGAAAGAGGTCCTCTTACCAGACCTAGTGTTGCAACACTATTTTGGGCAAAGCAGGTCATTTCGCCAGACTTGGGCACCGCTATAACTACAATGTTATAGCTACGTAGCTGCGTATATGTGTTGTCCCACTGTTATTCGGGTACAATAGAGGGACCCCAAATTATGCCTCTAGAGGACAGGCTAAGTGGTAATCAGTAGGGGAATATATTTGTTAGGGATGGTTCACACAGACTTCTGCCGAGCTTTTGCTTGGCGCCACGTTCAAACGCCGGCGTTTAAATGCCAGCGTTTAGACTCTAGCTTTTGAATGCTTTTAGGGATTGTTCAAGGCTAGCAATTCTGGTCTCTGCTGTTGTTTCCTGGCGTTTACCGCCTCTGAAAGCAGCATGTTGCTTTCGAGACTAGATGTAACGCCGGGATCTACCGCCAGGCTTTCATGAAAGCTTGCAAAAGCCAGCTCTAAACGCCCTTTTTCACTTGAATGGGACAGCGGTAGATCCCAAAACCCGCTGCATCTGAAATGCCACATTAAACGCCACAAAAATGCCCGCGTGAACCAGCCCTTATATTCCCCTACTTTGCTGCTTGTTGACAGAGCCTTCTCTTGGCTTCTCCCAATGCCCAGCTGACTGACGCCAGAACAATACATACGCTATTTTGGGACCCTGGGTTATTTAGCATCCTTCCTGATCCATTGTCAAAGATTCTAAAACTTCTATCTTGACTTATAACTACAAAGACGTAGAATAGGTAGTAGAGGCTTTTTTGTGGCTTGGTGGTAGAGGAAGATGTAGTGACGATGCTGGAAGCACAGGGACAAGAGGGACAGTGAGTCAGCTGCTCTGGCCTGTGATTCCAGGCTAAATGATTTCATATTTTTATTTATTTCTTCCACAATTTTCCATCTTCATCTGTAATTATTTCAATTGATTTTATTTTATTTTTACTTTTTAACACTTTATAGTAAATAGTGGGCCACTGGGGATATTTAGAGATACATACATACCAAATTGTCATAGACTAGTAAACTAGAATTAGTTGGATGGAACTTCCACTTTTGTTAAAAAAGGAGCATAAACATAAACGTATGCTGTGCAAGTCTTTTTAAAATGATATTTTCATTCCAATTTTAAGCAAGTTAAGATGTTCCAAGCCAATGTTGCTTGCAAATTTTCACATCAAAAATGGCATTTTTAATTTTGAGAAAATTTCACATTGTATTTTTGCAAAATGTAAAAAAATTCACGAAAATGCAAAAAATCGTTATTGTTACCACAAAAACAGGAAATTTATATTTTACCATGTTACCACGTTTATTTTCAGTGCGCAAATTCGTGAAAAATCACAATCTTATTACAAAATGTCATTTAACATTCAACTTTTGTGCGAAAAAAAATGATCAGCATTTTCGCTCATTACTGTTCCAGACCTGTCAGTAGGCTTTAATTACACATCACAAACATGGCACCAGTACTTTGAAGTATAGATTAGCCATAACTCTCACATTGCTGCATGAGTAATTAGCTTTACAGAGCAGAATGTATCATCGATAGCTACATAAAAGCAAAGTGAGGAAGTTAAAATAATATTTACCTTCAATCTCTGCAAGTTTTTTTTTTTGAAAGTGTAATCACTATTAAAAGATGGTGCAATGTATCTGAATAGTCCTTTGCACAGTTATCTCTTTGTGTCCAGGGATGTCCAATACAGTCCATACACCTCGGAATTAACTTTGCTCCGTTTGCAGAGCTCTTCATCTTTACACTATCTAGCTGGATTCCTTGTTTTTTTGGCAGGGATTTGCCATATAAAGATGAAGGCACTCTGTCTGTTTGTTAAGCATGACCATGGCCAAGTGATATCCTGGAGCATTAAGAACTTGTGGTTGTGGCAAAAAACAAAAGCATTTCTGTACACCTTGTGGGTATCTATATATTTAAGTCTACAATTTGTTTCTAAACTGAAATATGTAACAGGACTCCTACAGTTTTCCAGAAGAATCATGATGCAATCCCCACTCTTTCTTCAGTTTTAAAGAAAATTCCACATCAAAGCTTGTGCTTTTCTGAAGCACTGACCAACGATCACCCAAGCATGAAGGCATCTGATGGTTTCATAAGCAGCAAACAGACTCCTGGATGATTGCTTTCTGTCTGACATATACATCTACTGGATAGTGCATGTCAGGCAAACTCTTCACAAGGCAAATTGTATGATACAAATGACCCAAAAATGTTCTAACCCATTCTCTTGAGGTCTGAGAGTAAGCTCTTCCTGATGTGACACGATCATATCAAAATAGTTCACATCAAGTAGTAATGTGACTACATAATTGTGTATCTTATCACAGCAACAGTCTTTGGTCACTGGGTTGCTTTGCAGTGTAACTACACCAGCCCACATTACACTATGCTAAACAAATCTGTCCTCAGAGTAAACATTCATTTTACAGCAGAGCCTCCAAGTGTAGTCTTATTTCACTTTATATCTCTTGGTATAGGCTGGAGGAGAGTGTCCTGCGAGAACAGAGGAAGTCTTTTCACGGGGATTCATCCAGTAGCTTCATTATATTTATGTGACAACATTAACACATCACTGTGCTAGACCCCATACTGGCTTCTCTTCCTACACAGTTCCATTGGGGCACCAAGGCCTACTGCTTGTCCAAAATTCCTGGCTGCCTAGATCTAACTTTTACACATACAGGGCTGATATGGCTCCTTGGCCTGCCCTGCTTCTCCCATCATCCCAATAGTAAGAAGGAGGTGCAATAAATGTAAATAGTGCATGCCAGGATTGGATGCACCACATGTCATAACTAAATCCAGGACCCAAGAAGAGGGTAGAGGGGAAGTCTAGGGGTAGAGCAAGTGTTAAACAAAACCTCCATTTCTGCTTACACATACGTATACATTCCTACCTATTCTAAAAAGTGTGAATTCATTAAAATTATGCATCCCCAATTTTAGAATTCTGTCAAAATCACCCATCAACCTCTTCCCATATTGTTATGAACCCCATCAAGACAAAGAGCCTCATGCCAGAGATAAATCACTCTGTGCTGCACGATGAAATATTGTGGAATTGGAAATTGCACTTGAAGTAACAGCTACAGGTGTCAGTTGAATGCCCTGACTTTTTAAAAAAAAAAATTCATTTCCCACATAAAACCACCCAGAAGGCATGGGCACATATAGACCACCAGTTTTAGTACAACTGATAAATGCTATGATTGAGAGATTTTGCCGTGTAGTAATGGGGCTTTAGCCTCTGTACATAACCATCTGTAGCATGCACATGATTAGTATGGGTAGATGTCCTTGACTTTGACTTTTGTTCAACAAATTGACTATTTACATTTAGTTCATTTAAGGTTGCTGAATATCTAAAAATTGCATTGGCGGTGAAAGCAGATTGGCAAGTGATAAGTCAGATTGCAGAATGTGCCAATGTTTTGCCTCAAAAAATTAATAGAAATAAAAAGGGTGCTTCAATAACAATATACAAAGGGTTGCAAAAGTATTCGGCCCCCTTGAAGTTTTCCACATTTTGTCCTATTACTGCCACAAACATGAATTAATTTTATTGGAATTCCACGTAAAAGACCAATACAAAGTGGTGTATATGTGAGAAGTGGAACGAAAATCATACATGATTTCAAACATTTTTTTTTACAAATAAATAACTGCAAAGTGGGATGTGCATAATTATTCAGCCCCCTTGGTCTGAGTGCAGTCAGTTGTCCATAGATATTGCCTGATGAGTGCTAATAACTAAATAGAGTGCACCTGTGTGTAATCTAATGTCAGTAAAAATACAGCTGCTCTGTGACGGCCTCAGAGGTTGTCTAAGAGAATATTGCAACAACACCATGAAATCCAAAGAACACACCAGACAGGTCAGGGATAAAGTTATTGAGAAATTTAAAGCAGGATTAGGCTACAAAAAGATTTCGAAAGCCTTGAACATCCCATGGAACACTGTTCAAGCAATCATTCAGAAATGGAAGGAGTATGGCCCAACTGTAAACCTACCAAGACAAGGCCATCCACCTAAACTCATAGGCCGAACAAGGAGAGCACTGATCAGAAATTATTTTATTTATTTATTTTATTTGTTGTATTTATAAAGCGCCAACATATTACGCAGCGCTGAAATGCAGTCAAGAGGCCCATGGTGACTCTGGATGAGCTGCAGAAATCTACAGCTCAGGTGGGGGAATCTGTCCATAGGACAACTATTAGTCGTGCACTGCACAAAGTCGGCCTTTATGGAGGAGTGGCAAGAAGAAAGCCATTGTTAACAGAAAAGCATAAGAAGTCCCATTTGCAGTTTGCCACAAGCCATGTGGGGGACACAACAAACATGTGGGAGAAGGTGCTCTGATCAGATGAGACCAAAATGGAACTTTTTGGCCAAAATGCAAAACGCTATGTGTGGCGGAAAACTAACACTGCACATCACTCTGAACACACCATTGCCACTGTCAAATATGGTGGTGGCAGCATCATGCTCTGGGGGTGCTTCTCTTCAGCAGGGACAGGGAAGCTGGTCAGAGTTGATGGGAAGATGGATGGAGCCAAATACAGGCAGGGCCGGCCCGCTCATGAGGCGGGGTGAAACATTTGCCTCAGGAGGCAAACTTCAAAGGGCGGCACCCGCCCGGGGGGGCCGGCCGCCAAGCCGGAGGGGTAGCGGGCAGGTCGGGGGTATTGTGCCTAGCGGTGGGGAGGGGGGTCGGAAAAGCCCCCTCTCCCTCGCCTGGGTCCCCCGATCTGCGCTCCCCTCCAGCCTGTAATTAGTAAGCTGCTGCCAGATGGTAAGAGGCACGGGCGGGGAGGACTCACCTTTTCCGCGTTCCAGCGAGCGCTCCACTGACGTCACTTCCTGCATCGCCGCCCACTGTATTGTAAGTTGACGGCGATGCAGGAAGTGACGTCAATGGAGCGCACGATGGAACGCGGAAAAGGTGAGTCCTCCCCGCCCGTGCCTCTTACGATCTGACAGCAGCTTGCTAATTACAGGCTGGAGGGGAGCGCAGATCGGGGGACCCAGGCGAGGGGGGGGGGGTCCGACCCCCCTCCCCACCGCTAGGCACAATACCCCCGACCTGCCCGCTACCCCTCCGGCTCGGCGGCAGCTCTGCCACATTTGCCTCAGGCGGCAAAAAGTGACGGGCCGGCCCTGAATACAGGGCAATCTTGGAAGAAAACCTCTTGGAGTCTGCAAAAGACTTGAGACTGGGGCGGAGGTTCACCTTCCAGCAGGACAACGACCCTAAACATAAAGCCAGGGCAACAATGAAATGGTTTAAAATAAAACATATCCATGTGTTAGATTGGCCCCATCAAAGTCCAGATCTAAATCGAATCGAGAATCTGTGGCAAGATCTGAAAACTGCTGTTCACAAACGCTGTCCATCTAATCTGACTGAGCTGGAGCTGTTTTGCAAAGAAGAATGGGCAAGGATTTCAGTCTCTAGATGTGCAAAGCTGGTAGAGACATACCCTAAAAGACTGGCAGCTGTAATTGCAGCAAACGGTGGTTCTACATAGTGTTGGGCGAACAGTGTTCGCCACTGTTCGGGTTCTGCAGAACATCACCCTGTTCGGGTGATGTTCGAGTTCGGCCGAACACCTGACGGTGCTCGGCCAAACCGTTCGGCCATATGGCCGAACTAAGAGCGCATGGCCGAACGTTCCCCGAACGTTCGGCTAGCGCTGTGATTGGCCGAACGGGTCACGTGGTTCGGACCCGAACGCGCTCTGATTGGCCGAACGGTCACGTGGTTCGGGTAAATAAATACCCGAACCACGTCATATCTCCGCCATTTGTCTGTGGGTTTAGCTTTGGGTAGGCAGGCAGGGTAGTTCGCGCTCCAGCCACGCTAGCCAGGGTCCCCCCTGTCATTGTGTCACTGCTGGGAACAGTAGTACACCGCTTGCTCAGCCACACTATATAGCATTCTGTTTACTGCCACTCTGTGTACCTCGCTCAGCCACACTATATAGCATTCTGTTTACTGCCACTCTGTGTCTGCTGGGAATAGTAGTACACCGCTTGCTCAGCCACACTATATAGCATTCTGTTTACTGCCACTCTGTGTACCTCGCTCAGCCACACTATATAGCATTCTGTTTACTGCCACTCTGTGTCTGCTGGGAATAGTGGTACACCGCTCGCTCAGCCACACTATATAGCATTCTGTTCACTGTTCTGTGTCTGCTTGGAATAGTGGTACACCGCTCGCTCAGCCACACTATATAGCATTCTGTTTACTGTTCTGTGTCTGCTGGGAATAGTGGTACACCGCTCGCTCAGCCACACTATATAGCATTCTGTTTACTGTTCTGTGTCTGCTGGGAATAGTGGTACACCGCTCGCTCAGCCACACTATATAGCATTCTGTGCACTGTTCTGTGTCTGCTGGGAATAGTGGTACACCGCTCGCTCAGCCACACTATATAGCATTCTGTTCACTGTTCTGTGTCTGCTGGGAATAGTGGTACACCGCTCGCTCAGCCACACTATATAGCATTCTGTTTACTGTTCTGTGTCTGCTGGGAATAGTGGTACACCGCTCGCTCATCCACACTATATAGCATTCTGTTCACTGTTCTGTGTCTGCTGGGAATAGTGGTACACCGCCCGCTCAGCCACACTATATAGCATTCTGTTCACTGTTCTGTGTCTGCTGGGAATAGTGGTACACCGCTCGCTCAGCCACACTATATAGCATTCTGTTCACTGTTCTGTGTCTGCTGGGAACAGTAGTACACCGCTCGCTCAGCCAGAGTATATAGCATTGTGTTTACTGCCACTCTGTGTACACCGCTCAGCCAGACTATATACCATTGTTTACTGACACTCTGTGTACACCGCTCAGCCAGACTATATACCATTGTTTACTGACACTCTGTGTACACCGCTCAGCCAGACTATATACCATTGTTTACTGCCACTCTGATTCTGCTGGGAACAGTAGTACACCGCTCGCTCAGCCAGACTATATAGCATTGTGTTTACTGCCACTCTGTGTACACCGCTCAGCCAGACTATATACCATTGTTTACTGACACTCTGTGTACACCGCTCAGCCAGACTATATACCATTGTTTACTGAAACTCTGTGTACACCGCTCAGCCAGACTATATACCATTGTTTACTGCCACTCTGATTCTGCTGGGAACAGTAGTACACCGCTCGCTCAGCCAGACTATATACCATTGTTTACTGACACTATATAGCAGACTATATAGCATTGTGTGTACACCGCTCAGCCAGACTATATACCATTGTTTACTGACACTCTGTGTACACCGCTCAGCCAGACTATATACCATTGTTTACTGCCACTCTGATTCTGCTGGGAACAGTAGTACACCGCTCGCTCAGCCAGACTATATACCATTGTTTACTGACACTCTGTGTACACCGCTCAGCCAGACTATATACCATTGTTTACTGCCACTCTGATTCTGCTGGGAACAGTAGTACACCGCTCGCTCAGCCAGACTATATACCATTGTTTACTGACACTATATAGCAGACTATATAGCATTGTGTGTACACCGCTCAGCCAGACTATATACCATTGTTTACTGACACTCTGTGTACACCGCTCAGCCAGACTATATACCATTGTTTACTGCCACTCTGATTCTGCTGGGAACAGTAGTACACCGCTCGCTCAGCCAGACTATATACCATTGTTTACTGACACTCTGTGTACACCGCTCAGCCAGACTATATACCATTGTTTACTGCCACTCTGATTCTGCTGGGAACAGTAGTACACCGCTCGCTCAGCCAGACTATATAGCATTGTGTTTACTGCCACTCTGTGTACACCGCTCAGCCACACTATATAGCATTGCGTACTCTGCCAGTCAGTGTGTATATTGCTGGGATCAGTAATACTCCACTCACCGTCAACCACTATATGAGCTCAACATGAGTTCCCCAGAGACCTCCGCTGTGAGCAGCACTCCCAACAACAGCAACAGCCAACGCCCCACGCAAGCTATAACATCCACCCCAGCAGCCAGTGGTCAGCAGCAGCCCTCCCCGGAGGAGAACGTTGTGTCCATCAGTCCGTCGCCAGAGCGATTAATGAGGGCTGCCATTGAGGAGATGATGGGGCCTGATGTGGAGGAGGAGGTCTGGCTCAGGCCAGCATCCCAAGTTAATGTTGAGGACGATGAGGGGTCTGTGTCTGGGGATGTTGGGGTGGCAGAGGTGGTGGGTGGGTCAGACTCAGGAGAAGAGTTGTATGATGAGGATGATGATCGGGACCATCTGTATGTGCCTCAGAGTCCGACCCCGGAAAACATGTTGTATCGTGTGTTTAGGTACTAAAATCTGCGTTCCCTCCCAGTAGTGTTGGGCGAACAGTGTTTGCCACTGTTCGGGTTCTGCAGAACATCACCCTGTTCGGGGTGACTATATAGCAGACTATATAGCATTGTGTTTAATGCCACTCTGTGTACACGGCTCAGCCACACTATATAGCATTGTGTTTACTTCCACTCTGTGTCTGCTGGGAACAGTAGTACACCGCCCACCCGCCACTGTATAGCATTGTGCTCTGTGTCACTGCTGACAATAGTGGTACACCGCTCACCCACCACTGTATAGCATTTCTGTACTGCCACTGTACTGCTGCCAGTCAGCGTGTACTTTAAGGATAAGTGAAATGAGGAAGAAATCCGTTGAAAGAGGGAGGGGCAAGGGAAGAGGTGTTTCCCCTGACGGTTCACGTACAGGCCACAGGGGAGCACCCAAGAAAACCCACTCAATACTGCCCATGTTGTCCAGGACAACAACCCTCACAGATCCAAAAGAACAGGACCAGATAATTACTTGGATGACCTCTCAAGCGTCCAGCAGTGGGTTAAGCAGCACCAGCACATCACGCACGAGGTCCGAGTCCTCAGCCAGTTAAAGTCTGGGCTTTCTTTGAAGACTGCACTGAGGATGTTACCATGGCGATTTGCAAGGTGTGCAAGACCCGCCTGAGCAGGGGGAAAAGTATTAACAACCTCTCCACCACCAGCATGAGCCGCCACATTCTATCCAAACATCCCACTCTGTGGGCAAACGCGGCAGGACAGGGTACCACCAGCAACACTGCCTCCCTTGGGTTCACCAGACTCACCACCAGACCCGCCTCAGCAGCAGCAGTAGCCCAGCCATTGCGTGGTTCACAACATTCACAAACATCAGACGATGCTGACACTGTCACTTTCCGGACTAGTGCTCTTGAGGTCTCCCAGTGTTCATCAAACACAACAACCAACAGCCCTTCGGTGTGCAGCGCTACGGTTGAGTTGTCTGTCTCTGAGATGTTTGAGCACAAGAGGAAATTGCCAGCAAATGACCCCCGGGCCGTGGCAGTAACAGCCAGCCAGCATAGCCAAGCTTCTGGCCTGCGAAATGCTGCCATATCGAGTGGTGGAGACAAACAGCTTCAAGGGCATGATGTCAGTGGCCATCCCACGTTACGTTGTTCCCAGCCGCTACCACTTTGCGCGCTCTGCAGTGCCTGAGTTGCATGAGCACGTGGTCAGCTAAATAACCCGAAGCTTGAAGAATGCCGTTGCCTGCAAGGTTCACCTCACCACTGACACCTGGACGAGTTCGTTCGGCCAGGGTCGATACATCTCCCTTACCGCGCACTGGGTGAACCTTGTGGAGCCTGGCAGCGATTCCTCACCTGCTACGGCGCGGGTGTTGCCCACGCCGCAAACAGCTGGATAACAACAGCAGCACCTACCTCTCTGACTCCTTCTCCTCCAACGCATCTCAAAGCTGTACCTCATCCGGAAATGCTAACCCAGCACCAGCAGCAGTAGGATCGTGGAAGCAGTGCAGCACAGCTGTTGGCATGCGTCAGCAAGCGTTGCTGAAGCTGATCTGCCTTGGGGATAAGCAGCACACAGGGGAGGAAATTTGGAGGGGAATAAAGGAACAGACGGATTTGTGGCTGGCACCGCTGGACCTGAAACCGGGCATGAAGCTAGACACCTGGCACGAACTGGCAATGTACGCAATAGAGGTGCTGGCTTGCCCGGCAGCCAGCGTTATGTCGGAACGCTGTTTCAGTGCTGCCGGAGGCATCATCACAGATCGGCGTATCCGCCTCTCCACAGAAAATGCAGACCGTCTGACTCAAATTAAAATGAATCAATCCTGGATTGGAAACGACTACGCAACACTCCTGGACCCCAACCAAGTAACATGACCGATGAACATCTGGGATGGTTTAGCGTTTCCGGTCCCTGTTTATTGAACCTCTCATCTGTATTACATTTATGACTGCATGGCGGCAAAAAGCATTGCTGCTATATCCGCACGCTTTTTGTCCTCATGCAAGGCCTGGGTTGTTGTGTCTCACAAAGCGTGGCCTTCTCCTCCTGCGCCTCCTCCTGTTCCATCACGTGTGCTGCTGCTGCTGCTGCTGGGTTACCGTTGCCGGTCCCTGTTTATGGAACCTCTTATCTTTATTACATTTATGACTACATGGCGGTACAAAGCATGCTATCCGCACGCTTTTTGTCCTCATGCAAGGCCTGGGTTGTTGTGTCTCACAAAGCGTGGCCTTCTCCTCCTGCGCCTCCTCCTGTTCCATCACGTGTGCTGCTGCTGCTGCTGCTGCTGCTGGGTTACCGTTGCCGGTCCCTGTTTATGGAACCTCTTATCTTTATTACATTTATGACTACATGGCGGTACAAAGCATGCTATCCGCACGCTTTTTGTCCTCATGCAAGGCCTGGGTTGTTGTGTCTCACAAAGCGTGGCCTTCTCCTCCTGCGCCTCCTCCTGTTCCATCACGTGTGCTGCTGCTGCTGCTGCTGCTGCTGGGTTACCGTTGCCGCGTGGTCCCTGTTTATTGAACCTCTTATCTTTATTACATTTATGACTACATGGCGGTACAAAGCATGCTATCCGCACGCTTTTTGTCCTCATGCAAGGCCTGGGTTGTTGTGTCTCACAAAGCGTGGCCTTCTCCTCCTGCGCCTCCTCCTGTTCCATCACGTGTGCTGCTGCTGCTGCTGCTGCTGGGTTAGCGTTGCCGCGTGGTCCCTGTTTATTGAACCTCTTATCTTTATTACATTTATGACTACATGGCGGTACAAAGCATGCTATCCGCACGCTTTTTGTCCTCATGCAAGGCCTGGGTTGTTGTGTCTCACAAAGCGTGGCCTTCTCCTCCTGCGCCTCCTCCTGTTCCATCACGTGTGCTGCTGCTGGGTTAGCGTTGCCGCGTGGTCCCTGTTTATTGAACCACTTATCTTTATTACATTTATGACTGCATGGTGGTACAAAGCATGCTATCCGCACGCTTCTTGTCCTCATGCAAGGCCTGGGTTGTTGTGTCTCAAAGCGTGGCCTTCTCCTCCTGCGCCACCCTCCTCCTGTTCCATCACGTGTGCTGCTGCTGGGTTAGCATTACCGGTCCCTTTTCCTGGAACCTCTTATATGTATTACATTTATGACTGCATGCCGACAAAAAGCATGTTACCTGTGCAAAGAAAACAGACATTTCCCGCATTTAAAAGACAGTTTTCCCTTTGAAACTTTAAAATCGATTTTCTCAAAAACTATAAGCTCTTTTTGCTAAATTTTTTTTTCCTCTTGTACCCACTCCCAAGGTGCACATACCCTGTAAATTTGGGGTATGTAGCATGTAAGGAGGCTTTACAAACCACAAAAGTTCGGGTCCCCATTGACTTCCATTATGTTCGGAGTTCGGGTCGAACACCCGAACATCGCGGCCATGTTCGGCCTGTTCGGCCCGAACCCGAACATCTAGATGTTCGCCCAACACTAGTTCTACAAAGTATTGACTCGGGGGCCGAATAATTACGCACACCCCACTTTGCAGTTATTTATTTGAAAAAAATGTTTGGAATCATGTATGATTTTCGTTCCACTTCTCACATGTACACCACTTTGTATTGGTCTTTCACGTGGAATTCCAATAAAATGGATTCATGTTTGCGGCAGTAATATGACAAAATGTGGAAAACTTTAAGGGGGCATAATACTTTTTCAACCCACTGTACCATAAGCTCAATAGGCAGAAAATAAAAATGTTCACTGTGAAACACCTAAGCAATAAGAAAAAAGTCAATTATTTGCACTCACAAAAGCCTATTTATTGCACAAATGCACATCACCAATAAAAAGATAAAAGAGGTCTGTATGACCTATCATCAACAATAAAAAATGTACAATGACCTACAGAGATTGTTAATAGCAATCATACTCGCATGCACACAGGGAGTTCACCTTTAAATAAAAAATAAACAGTTATATTGTAGGTCCACATAAGGCCACATATATGTGCAAATGCATGCTAACTCCAGATGTGCTGTCTATATTGAAGAGGACGCATGAGTATACGGGTCACCGGCTGGGACCTGTTTACCACAGTTTGCTGTTTGCCTCTGCACTATACAAATGAATAGGCAATTTGGATGTCCGAGTACGGATGTTCATCTGCATGTATTTGTGGCCTTATGTGCAGGGCTGGTTCTAGACTTTTTGCTGCCTGAGGCACACTTGTGAGGATGCACCCCTCCCCCCCTCCGAATTGGAATGATCACACAGTACCCGACAATTTGCACCGCACGTTACAGCTGCAGTAAGCCCCCCAAAACCACCCTTAGAATAGGTAGGTAGCCAGTTCTAGGTGCCCCCAGTGTTGGTAGCCAGGCACAGTTGCCCCAGTATAGGTTGGCCAGGCACTCTCTTCACTTCCGGTTTCTGCCTGGTGCTGCCCCCAGACTTCTGCCGCCTGAGGAAGTCGCCTCACTTGGCGTCATAGGTGGACTGGGCCTGCTTAAGCGGACCTTGATTATAACTTTTTATGCTGCACAATGGGGAACGAAAACAACCTATCTATTCCACTTATTACAACAAGTGAAGAGATCGGATTGCTGGATTAATTGAATATTGTAATTGAATACTATCATTGACATTGAATTTTTTGGCATCCTTCTTTATTCATTTTTTATTTAAAGGTGAACTCCTATGTGTGCATGTGAGTATGATTACTATGAATGAGTTCTGTAGGTCATTGTGAAATTTTTATTGTTGATTTCAGGTCATACCTTGGCGATGTGCAATAAATAGGCTTTTGTGAGCTCAAATAATTGACTTTTTTCTTTATTGTTTTGTCAAACAAATGTTTAACCGACACTGTTCATTGCCAAATTTAATTAGAAAAGCAGTAAATTTAATTATTTATCATGTATCTTTTATATTATGAACAATTGTATCTATTGTATTTAATAAAATAAAATATTAATATAAAATCTACTACATTTACAGGGATATTTTCTACACATTTTTATTTCTCAGAATCCATGTTGAAAAAATTATAGTGCCATATCCAGCTATTTACTGGGGATTACTGCAGACACAGCCTGGAGCAAAAGATCCTTCGTAATGACTTGTTGTTACTTTATTGATTCTCAAAGTGCTTTTGTGTGCAGTGTGCGCTGTACCTCTTTTAGATTTTTCATACATTTGGGACATTGCCACCTATGAAAGCATTTGTCAGGATTAGTGAAATGCTAATTCATATCCCCTATTTCCCCATAACATTCTAATAGAAAGAGATATACCAGTAAATGTGGCCTAATTATTATTATTATTATATGTCACACTTGTATGTCTTTTTATTATAAATTCACAAATTGTATACAAGATGAAAACCAGACAGAAGAACATATAATAATATATAATTTGAAGGAGTATAAATCACAAAGCAGGTGGTTTCGGCACCATGCACTGGCCGCATAGAGCCTGACTATATCAGTACTGCTATAGTCTGCAGCCCACACACGGGGTAATTGCCGGACCCCGAATGACTTCTCCCTCTGAGTTGCTACAACTCGGAGGGAGGAGAATAGTGTTTAACACCACAGGGAATTTGAGTTGCAGCACGGTAAGCTGTCAGTCGGCACTCACTGGTGGTATAAAAATGCTATGAATCAAAAATAAATTAAATGAAAAAAAAATATGCAAAGGCATTATCAATATCTTTATCAGTCAGAGAACAGAACAGAAGACAATAAATACACGTTGCTGGAATCTTTAACCCCTTACCACCATTTGGCTAAAACTTAATGCTGACAAAACTGAGGTTCTTGTTATCGAGGGCCAGGGCTCAACAGCAAAGCAGCTCCAGTCTCAACGAACACCGCTAAGGATAGGGAGCTCAGACCTGAACAACTCAGACTGTGTGCGCAGCCTGGGAGTACTGATTGATGGGAAATTAAGCTTCAGGAATCAAATCTCAGCTGTTGTGAAACATTCCTTCTTTCACCTAAGGAATATTGCAAGGATTAAACACCTAATTCCTTCAGAGGATCTTCCAACCCTAGTTCATGCCTTCGTCACATCAAGGTTAGACTACTGCAACGTCCTCTACACAGGCCTGCATAAGAAAGACTTACGCCGCCTGCAATTAGTACAGAATGCCGCCGCAAGGCTGTTAACGAGCCAACAACGCCATTGCCACATAACACCAACCATGAGCTCACTCCACTGGCTACCGATAAAATGGAGAATTCTGTTTAAGATTGGCTTACTGACATTCAAATCCTTGCACAATCTGGGCCCTGGATACCTGAAGGACTTGTTGCAACTACATCACACCCCCCACAATCTTAGATCAAAAGGACGTAACACCTTGGTCACCCCCAGAGTCCACCTCAAAACCTTTGGAGACAGAGCCTTTTGTCATGCTGCCCCTACACTTTGGAACTCCCTGCCACACCCAATCAGGACAGCCCCATCCCTGGAAGCATTTAAGTCTAAACTGAAAACCTACCTTTTCAGTCAGGCATTCATGAACATCTGACTATCTCCTCTGTAACACAACCCAGCCTGAAACCCTGTATTAATCTGAGACACAGCTATGCGCTTTGAGTCCTATGGGAGAAAAGCGCTTTACAAATGTTATTGTATTGTATTATTGTATTGTATTGTATCTGCATAAGATTCTTTCAGCAAGGTGATTATTAAACTATACACTTACCCCCCTGTGAAGGAACATGGTCTAGCCCTGCACAACCCGACACTTTTGTATCTAAGCTGATGGATGATTTTACAGCAGAGAGGCAGAGCTGTTTGAGGAAAGAAATTGCTCCTTGCACCTGTGGTAAAGAGAAACCGTAACCAAGAATTGAACTTCATCCC
This sequence comes from Hyperolius riggenbachi, assembly GCF_040937935.1. NCBI lineage: Eukaryota > Metazoa > Chordata > Amphibia > Anura > Hyperoliidae > Hyperolius > Hyperolius riggenbachi. Next base: position 434,547,155 of record NC_090646.1, read on the forward strand.
AATCAGTAGCTGATATCCTCTTTCCCATGAGAAATCTTTTCCTTTTCTCAAAGGTATCATCAGAGGGCTCTGTATAGCTTATTTTGTGGTGAAACCCCTCCCACAAATGATATCAGCGCCTCAGAGCACTGAGGTACTGACATCACACTGTGGAAGCCTTGTTGCATTGTGGGAAATAACAGCTGTTTACAACGGCCAAAAAAGCAAGCAGCATCTCCTTCCAGTGACATCACTTGCCAGCAGTATAAATGTCACCATATGATAAATGTCCTGATGTAAATCAGGGAGAGAGAAGATTTTACAATGAGCAAACACTGACTAAATCATTTATACATAATTATTGTAAAAATTAAGCACTTTAATATGACATTACTTTCACTGGAGTTCCTCTTTAAGGTGTCTCCGAACATACAGTATTAAAAAAAAAAGTTGTTTAATTGATAGTATTCCTTTAATAAGAGAAATAAAGGTTTATTATGTTGCATGTCAGTGCAGCCAGTGGGTGGTTTGGTTGAGAAAACATAAATAACTAACAAATAAACAGGGTTTATGATCAGGAAGCACAAGCGATGACAAATCAAGTTACCTTTTTTTTCTCAACACATTTGCTGTAGTTATAAGAAAATTTGAATTTAATTTTTGCTAACAAATCCATAAGGAATACCAATGATCATCAATATTATATAAAATGTTATGAATTTATATGAATTAATTTTACTGCAAAACATGTTTGTCACTTTTATTTTTATTAATCTATGCATCATTGATTTTTCAATTACATTAATTTCTCTTGCATACTATATCTAGAAATGTAAACCACATTTCATTATCATTATTATTATAAGTATAAAAGTTATTATTTTCTTTTTCATAGCACATTAAGAACACTATTCCACAAAAAGTACATGTATTTCTCCTTAAACGTCCAAGGTGTGGTCCAGTCATGGAGCCATTTCAAAAGCTTGCAATAAACTATGTACAGTTGGTCACTAAATGTATAACCTAAATCAATGTTTGTTGGTTTGATGTCTGCATATCCTTAAAGGATACCCGAAGTGACATGTGACATGATGAGATAGACATGTGTTTGTACAGTGCCTAGCACACACATAACTATGCTGTATTCCTTTTTTTCTTTCTCTGCCTGAAAGAGTTAAATATCAGGTATGTAAGTGGCTGACTCAGTCCTGACTCAGACAGGAAGTGACTATAGTGTGACCCTCACTGATAAGAAATTCCCCTTTTTTTACCTCTTTCTTGCTCTCAGAAGCCATTTTCTGCTAGGGAAGTGTTTTATAGTTGGAATTTCTTATCAGTGAGGGTCACACTGTAGTCACTTCCTGTCTGAGTCAGGACTGAGTCAGCCACTTGCATACCTGATATTTAACTCTTTCAGGCAGAGAAAGGAAAAAAGTAACACAGCATAGTTATTTGTGTGCTAGGCACTGTACATAAACATTTCTATCTCATCATGTCACATGTTCATTCGGGTATCCTTTAAAAATTTTAAATTCCAACTTTCCCATTGACCTCAGTGCATCTTTGTTGGAATAATCAAAAGTCAGAATAGTATATAAAATTTGAATAGTAGGTTTGGATTCAGGTTTTTCTCAAATTTAATGTGAACAACAGCCCTTCAGGATGAATCAAATAGAGATTAACATTGCTGATGTACTTCTCTGTGGGTTCAGTGGGAAGAGTGAGCTTTCTCAAAATGCCTCTCTCAATGGAAATAAAGATTCCCTCCTTTTACTAAATAGTGCCCTGTGCCTTCTGTTGCATTTGTTGGATGTGTAAAACCAAAATTATTCCCTTATTGACTTTAACTAGGTTTGAATTTAGCTTCCAAATGAACCAAAATGTTGGTATACGGTCGAACTGAACAGAGGGAGATTCAAACAACACTATTGTACAGCAAAATACTATACAAATCAACCATTTTTGGTGAGACCAGAATTTACCAATTTAATCTAAAAATGAATGACTGACACAAGCATGTAGTAACTTAGTAACTCCCGTAAGCCCAGTTACGATGTCCCAAGAGTTATATCAGTTATTACATTTTTAAACACCTATTTCACCTATTTCATAATAAAACACTTTGAAAGATCACTTATATTTTTCTTTTCTGTCACTGAAAAAAATGTGAGTTTTGGCCTTGGTTTAACCCTCTGAGCGATACAATTATATCGCCCAGGAGGGGGCGCAGCACTATTTTTAATTTTTTTTTTTTAAATCATGTAGCGAGCCCTGGGCCCTACATTATAGCCGCAGCGCAGCGGCCTTCGGCGATCAGAGTAAGCAGGAAATCCCGTTCAGAACGGGATTTCCTGCTGGGCTTCCCCGGTCGCCATGGCGACGGGGGGGGGATGTCATGGACGTCGTGACGTCAGAGGGAGTTCCGATCCACCCCTCAGCGCTGCCTGGCACTGATTGGCCAGGCTGCGCAAGGGGTCGGGGAGGGGGGGGGGCTGCGCGGCACGGCGGGTAGCGGCGGAGCGGCGACGAGCGGAAGTTACACGTGTAACAAAAAAAAAATTATGCAAATCGGCCCACCAGGGCCTGAGAACTCCTCCTGTGCGACATACCCCGAGCTCAGCTCGGGATTATCGCCCAGGAGGTTAAATAACATGCCTGATGTATTTCTATGCCACTTTTTATGGTAACGCAGATAAGCAAATTTTCCAACACACAGAATATTACTTCCACAATGAGAATATTATTTTATGGAACCCATACCATTTTCCTCTCAGTGCACCAGCTAGGAGTTGATGTTGGACATACAAAATTTTGTAACACACATAATGCTTAGGAAAGTATATACATTAATTACACAGTTCATACAATCTGTGCCCTCCTAATAACATAGGCTGACACAGGCAAGAATCGTATAAAAATTCCTTGAAGCTCTTTGCGGAAATAAATAACAAGCCCTTTAAATAAAACTTTCATACTTAAAGAGAACCCGAGGTGGGATTTAATTATGTTAGTGGGGCACGGGGGGTGTGGCCGAAAGCTCATGGCGTGAGGACGTGTGCAGAGTGAGCTCCCGTCCAGCAGGCCCTTCTATAGCTATCCTGACCGAATCCTAACTCCTTTCAGAGCTTCCACCAAGCTGCTGAGTACGCACCTGATCCGTGATACCAGGCATGACGACTCCTCGCATCTCCACCGCCGCTGCCAAGCTGGAAAAATTCCACCGCGGGAACCAAGATGGCGTTGAGGCCCCACTATCCCCGGCCTCTGAGGACGGAAATCCAGATCCTACGGAGTCTGAGCAGCCTACACCCACTCTAACGCAGGTCCTGTCAGCTATCGCAGACTGCCAAGCCACCTTAGCAGTTATCACCACTACGCTGGGCTCAGTCCGAACAGATGTCACCTTTCTGAGACAGGACCTGGGCGCCCTGAAAGACCGCGTGGGAGAATCCGAGAAGCGCATAAGCGACCTTGAGGACTTGGTGCGCCCGCTACAAAAGGAGATGAGCCAGTCCCAAAAGAACATTAAATCTACGATGGACCGTCAGGAAGATCAGGAAAACCGCCAAAGACGCTCCAACGTGAGAATTGTAGGCCTCCCAGAGAAGGCCGAGGGCAACGCCCCAGAGCAGTTCACAGATGCCCTGCTGAAATCCCTCTTTGGCGAAGGTACCTTCTCCCATGTTTTCGTTTAGAATCTCCCCGAATCTCCCCGCTCCTGGGCAGCCCCCACGCACTTTTATCTTCAAACTCCTAAATTACAGGGACCGTGACGCGGTCCTGCGTGCTGCACGAGAGAAGGGCGCCATCTCCTTCGAAAACACTACAATTTCTTTCTGCCCTGACTTCACCACTGAAGTACAGAAGCAAAGAGCTAAATTTGCTGCAGTCAAACGAAAATTGCGAGATCGCCAACTCAGCTACGCAATGCTTTATCCTGCCCGACTGAGGATTTTAGCAGATGGTAAATCTCACTTTTTTACTGACCCTGACGACGTGTACACCTGGATCGACAAGCACACCAAAAGTCCCAATCGATCCTCACCGCATCGCTAAGGTACTGTACGTTATTACCCCGTTCACCCCCCCCCCCCATTTGTTGGGACTGCACTACTTGTCCACAAGTATTATTGCTTCCCGATGGAAACTCTGCTCTACCTTAACAAGTCCCCCCTAAACTGGGAACTAGACTCCCATTTTGCCCAGACATGTGCTTGCAAGCCCTGGAACATTACTTTTGGTGCAAAGCCCCTGCCTTGCTCTTTAAAAGCATGTCTGCAACTCTTTACCCTACTTATTTTGCAGGTTATAATGCGAACTATGTGGGGGGAAAAAATTTCGGGACTAACCTGTCTCCCCCTACTACCTCCCATGTTTGGCCGCTATCACCGGAATGCCTCCAGGATTACTGTTATTACTAGGCCGCTGTGTTAATACCACTTCGTTTTGCATTGAGCTGTGTGCAGTTAATACCAAGCGTACTACAGCTGTTACTACCTCGGTTTAAGATGCATGTAGTAATACTTGCTTGCTGATACTCTGATTCCTGCTGGACGGACCTGCTCCGTGCCGTCCTACCACCACCACACCCTTGCCTACACTTGTGTAGTGACCTGTTTACGTGCCGGTTCATATAACTGAGCGGTCTGGAAGAGCTACTTAGCCCCAGTTTGCTCACTTGTCCCTGCACGTTTTGAAGTTGGGTTTAAGCTTCACTTAGCGGTTACAGTGAAGCAGGGTGTTTATTTGGGTTTATTTTCTTTAAGTATGTTGCTTTTCAGTTTATTCATTGACCCTACAGGTTTACTCTCCACTACACACGACATAGGTTCATCATACATCCATGAGTACAATTATCCGCTACTTCCCCTTCTCCCACTCATAAATACTAGTTACCCATATAGTCCACTAGATGGCACAAAACACTAATGGCTTGAATATCATCTGTTGGAATGTGAGAGGCTTAAACGACTCCATTAAACGCTCTACGGTCCTAACCTATATAAATAAGAATAAACCTGACATCTTAACCCTGATTGAGACACACATCACGGGCAGCAAGTCTAAAACCATGGAGAGGCACTGGGTGGGTAGGGCTAGTGTTGGGCGAACATCTAGATGTTCGGGTTCGGGCCGAACAGGCCGAACATGGCCGCGATGTTCGGGTGTTCGACCCGAACTCCGAACATAATGGAAGTCAATGGGGACCCGAACTTTTGTGGTTTGTAAAGCCTCCTTACATGCTACATACCCCAAATTTACAGGGTATGTGCACCTTGGGAGTGGGTACAAGAGGAAAAAAAAATTTAGCAAAAAGAGCTTATAGTTTTTGAGAAAATCGATTTTAAAGTTTCAAAGGGAAAACTGTCTTTTAAATGCGGGAAATGTCTGTTTTCTTTGCACAGGTAACATGCTTTTTGTCGGCATGCAGTCATAAATGTAATACATATAAGAGGTTCCAGGAAAAGGGACCGGTAATGCTAACCCAGCAGCAGCACACGTGATGGAACAGGAGGAGGGTGGCGCAGGAGGAGAAGGCCACGCTTTGAGACACAACAACCCAGGCCTTGCATGAGGACAAGAAGCGTGCGGATAGCATGCTTTGTACCACCATGCAGTCATAAATGTAATAAAGATAAGTGGTTCAATAAACAGGGACCACGCGGCAACGCTAACCCAGCAGCAGCACACGTGATGGAACAGGAGGAGGCGCAGGAGGAGAAGGCCACGCTTTGTGAGACACAACAACCCAGGCCTTGCATGAGGACAAAAAGCGTGCGGATAGCATGCTTTGTACCGCCATGTAGTCATAAATGTAATAAAGATAAGAGGTTCCATAAACAGGGACCGGCAACGGTAACCCAGCAGCAGCAGCAGCAGCAGCAGCAGCAGCACACGTGATGGAACAGGAGGAGGCGCAGGAGGAGAAGGCCACGCTTTGTGAGACACAACAACCCAGGCCTTGCATGAGGACAAAAAGCGTGCGGATAGCATGCTTTGTACCGCCATGTAGTCATAAATGTAATAAAGATAAGAGGTTCAATAAACAGGGACCACGCGGCAACGGTAACCCAGCAGCAGCAGCAGCAGCAGCAGCACACGTGATGGAACAGGAGGAGGCGCAGGAGGAGAAGGCCACGCTTTGTGAGACACAACAACCCAGGCCTTGCATGAGGACAAAAAGCGTGCGGATAGCATGCTTTGTACCGCCATGTAGTCATAAATGTAATAAAGATAAGAGGTTCCATAAACAGGGACCACGCGGCAACGGTAACCCAGCAGCAGCAGCAGCAGCAGCAGCACACGTGATGGAACAGGAGGAGGCGCAGGAGGAGAAGGCCACGCTTTGTGAGACACAACAACCCAGGCCTTGCATGAGGACAAAAAGCGTGCGGATAGCATGCTTTGTACCGCCATGTAGTCATAAATGTAATAAAGATAAGAGGTTCCATAAACAGGGACCGGCAACGGTAACCCAGCAGCAGCAGCAGCAGCAGCAGCAGCAGCACACGTGATGGAACAGGAGGAGGCGCAGGAGGAGAAGGCCACGCTTTGTGAGACACAACAACCCAGGCCTTGCATGAGGACAAAAAGCGTGCGGATATAGCAGCAATGCTTTTTGCCGCCATGCAGTCATAAATGTAATACAGATGAGAGGTTCAATAAACAGGGACCGGAAACGCTAAACCATCCCAGATGTTCATCGGTCATGTTACTTGGTTGGGGTCCAGGAGTGTTGCGTAGTCGTTTCCAATCCAGGATTGATTCATTTTAATTTGAGTCAGACGGTCTGCATTTTCTGTGGAGAGGCGGATACGCCGATCTGTGATGATGCCTCCGGCAGCACTGAAACAGCGTTCCGACATAACGCTGGCTGCCGGGCAAGCCAGCACCTCTATTGCGTACATTGCCAGTTCGTGCCAGGTGTCTAGCTTCATGCCCGGTTTCAGGTCCAGCGGTGCCAGCCACAAATCCGTCTGTTCCTTTATTCCCCTCCAAATTTCCTCCCCTGTGTGCTGCTTATCCCCAAGGCAGATCAGCTTCAGCAACGCTTGCTGACGCATGCCAACAGCTGTGCTGCACTGCTTCCACGATCCTACTGCTGCTGGTGCTGGGTTAGCATTTCCGGATGAGGTACAGCTTTGAGATGCGTTGGAGGAGAAGGAGTCAGAGAGGTAGGTGCTGCTGTTGTTATCCAGCTGTTTGCGGCGTGGGCAACACCCGCGCCGTAGCAGGTGAGGAATCGCTGCCAGGCTCCACAAGGTTCACCCAGTGCGCGGTAAGGGAGATGTATCGACCCTGGCCGAACGCACTCGTCCAGGTGTCAGTGGTGAGGTGAACCTTGCAGGCAACGGCATTCTTCAAGCTTCGGGTTATTTAGCTGACCACGTGCTCATGCAACTCAGGCACTGCAGAGCGCGCAAAGTGGTAGCGGCTGGGAACAACGTAACGTGGGATGGCCACTGACATCATGCCCTTGAAGCTGTTTGTCTCCACCACTCGATATGGCAGCATTTCGCAGGCCAGAAGCTTGGCTATGCTGGCTGGCTGTTACTGCCACGGCCCGGGGGTCATTTGCTGGCAATTTCCTCTTGTGCTCAAACATCTCAGAGACAGACAACTCAACCGTAGCGCTGCACACCGAAGGGCTGTTGGTTGTTGTGTTTGATGAACACTGGGAGACCTCAAGAGCACTAGTCCGGAAAGTGACAGTGTCAGCATCGTCTGATGTTTGTGAATGTTGTGAACCACGCAATGGCTGGGCTACTGCTGCTGCTGAGGCGGGTCTGGTGGTGAGTCTGGTGAACCCAAGGGAGGCAGTGTTGCTGGTGGTACCCTGTCCTGCCGCGTTTGCCCACAGAGTGGGATGTTTGGATAGAATGTGGCGGCTCATGCTGGTGGTGGAGAGGTTGTTAATACTTTTCCCCCTGCTCAGGCGGGTCTTGCACACCTTGCAAATCGCCATGGTAACATCCTCAGTGCAGTCTTCAAAGAAAGCCCAGACTTTAACTGGCTGAGGACTCGGACCTCGTGCGTGATGTGCTGGTGCTGCTTAACCCACTGCTGGACGCTTGAGAGGTCATCCAAGTAATTATCTGGTCCTGTTCTTTTGGATCTGTGAGGGTTGTTGTCCTGGACAACATGGGCAGTATTGAGTGGGTTTTCTTGGGTGCTCCCCTGTGGCCTGTACGTGAACCGTCAGGGGAAACACCTCTTCCCTTGCCCCTCCCTCTTTCACCGGATTTCTTCCTCATTTCACTTATCCTTAAAGTACACGCTGACTGGCAGCAGTACAGTGGCAGTACAGAAATGCTATACAGTGGTGGGTGAGCGGTGTACCACTATTGTCAGCAGTGACACAGAGCACAATGCTATACAGTGGCGGGTGAGCGGTGTACTACTGTTCCCAGCAGACACAGAGTGGAAGTAAACACAATGCTATATAGTGTGGCTGAGCCGTGTACACAGAGTGGCATTAAACACAATGCTATATAGTCTGCTATATAGTCACCCCGAACAGGGTGATGTTCTGCAGAACCCGAACAGTGGCAAACACTGTTCGCCCAACACTACTGGGAGGGAACGCAGATTTTAGTACCTAAACACACGATACAACATGTTTTCCGGGGTCGGACTCTGAGGCACATACAGATGGTCCCGATCATCATCCTCATCATACAACTCTTCTCCTGAGTCTGACCCACCCACCACCTCTGCCACCCCAACATCCCCAGACACAGACCCCTCATCGTCCTCAACATTAACTTGGGATGCTGGCCTGAGCCAGACCTCCTCCTCCACATCAGGCCCCATCATCTCCTCAATGGCAGCCCTCATTAATCGCTCTGGCGACGGACTGATGGACACAACGTTCTCCTCCGGGGAGGGCTGCTGCTGACCACTGGCTGCTGGGGTGGATGTTATAGCTTGCGTGGGGCGTTGGCTGTTGCTGTTGTTGGGAGTGCTGCTCACAGCGGAGGTCTCTGGGGAACTCATGTTGAGCTCATATAGTGGTTGACGGTGAGTGGAGTATTACTGATCCCAGCAATATACACACTGACTGGCAGAGTACGCAATGCTATATAGTGTGGCTGAGCGGTGTACACAGAGTGGCAGTAAACACAATGCTATATAGTCTGGCTGAGCGAGCGGTGTACTACTGTTCCCAGCAGAATCAGAGTGGCAGTAAACAATGGTATATAGTCTGGCTGAGCGGTGTACACAGAGTGTCAGTAAACAATGGTATATAGTCTGGCTGAGCGAGCGGTGTACTACTGTTCCCAGCAGAATCAGAGTGGCAGTAAACAATGGTATATAGTCTGGCTGAGCGGTGTACACAGAGTGTCAGTAAACAATGGTATATAGTCTGGCTGAGCGGTGTACACACAATGCTATATAGTCTGCTATATAGTGTCAGTAAACAATGGTATATAGTCTGGCTGAGCGAGCGGTGTACTACTGTTCCCAGCAGAATCAGAGTGGCAGTAAACAATGGTATATAGTCTGGCTGAGCGGTGTACACAGAGTGTCAGTAAACAATGGTATATAGTCTGGCTGAGCGAGCGGTGTACTACTGTTCCCAGCAGAATCAGAGTGGCAGTAAACAATGGTATATAGTCTGGCTGAGCGGTGTACACAGAGTGTCAGTAAACAATGGTATATAGTCTGGCTGAGCGAGCGGTGTACTACTGTTCCCAGCAGAATCAGAGTGGCAGTAAACAATGGTATATAGTCTGGCTGAGCGGTGTACACAGAGTGTCAGTAAACAATGGTATATAGTCTGGCTGAGCGGTGTACACACAATGCTATATAGTCTGCTATATAGTGTCAGTAAACAATGGTATATAGTCTGGCTGAGCGAGCGGTGTACTACTGTTCCCAGCAGAATCAGAGTGGCAGTAAACAATGGTATATAGTCTGGCTGAGCGGTGTACACAGAGTTTCAGTAAACAATGGTATATAGTCTGGCTGAGCGGTGTACACAGAGTGTCAGTAAACAATGGTATATAGTCTGGCTGAGCGGTGTACACAGAGTGGCAGTAAACACAATGCTATATAGTCTGGCTGAGCGAGCGGTGTACTACTGTTCCCAGCAGAATCAGAGTGGCAGTAAACAATGGTATATAGTCTGGCTGAGCGGTGTACACAGAGTGTCAGTAAACAATGGTATATAGTCTGGCTGAGCGGTGTACACAGAGTGTCAGTAAACAATGGTATATAGTCTGGCTGAGCGGTGTACACAGAGTGGCAGTAAACACAATGCTATATACTCTGGCTGAGCGAGCGGTGTACTACTGTTCCCAGCAGACACAGAACAGTGAACAGAATGCTATATAGTGTGGCTGAGCGAGCGGTGTACCACTATTCCCAGCAGACACAGAACAGTGAACAGAATGCTATATAGTGTGGCTGAGCGGGCGGTGTACCACTATTCCCAGCAGACACAGAACAGTGAACAGAATGCTATATAGTGTGGATGAGCGAGCGGTGTACCACTATTCCCAGCAGACACAGAACAGTAAACAGAATGCTATATAGTGTGGCTGAGCGAGCGGTGTACCACTATTCCCAGCAGACACAGAACAGTGAACAGAATGCTATATAGTGTGGCTGAGCGAGCGGTGTACCACTATTCCCAGCAGACACAGAACAGTGCACAGAATGCTATATAGTGTGGCTGAGCGAGCGGTGTACCACTATTCCCAGCAGACACAGAACAGTAAACAGAATGCTATATAGTGTGGCTGAGCGAGCGGTGTACCACTATTCCCAGCAGACACAGAACAGTAAACAGAATGCTATATAGTGTGGCTGAGCGAGCGGTGTACCACTATTCCAAGCAGACACAGAACAGTGAACAGAATGCTATATAGTGTGGCTGAGCGAGCGGTGTACCACTATTCCCAGCAGACACAGAGTGGCAGTAAACAGAATGCTATATAGTGTGGCTGAGCGAGGTACACAGAGTGGCAGTAAACAGAATGCTATATAGTGTGGCTGAGCAAGCGGTGTACTACTATTCCCAGCAGACACAGAGTGGCAGTAAACAGAATGCTATATAGTGTGGCTGAGCGAGGTACACAGAGTGGCAGTAAACAGAATGCTATATAGTGTGGCTGAGCAAGCGGTGTACTACTGTTCCCAGCAGTGACACAATGACAGGGGGGACCCTGGCTAGCGTGGCTGGAGCGCGAACTACCCTGCCTGCCTACCCAAAGCTAAACCCACAGACAAATGGCGGAGATATGACGTGGTTCGGGTATTTATTTACCCGAACCACGTGACCGTTCGGCCAATCAGAGCGCGTTCGGGTCCGAACCACGTGACCCGTTCGGCCAATCACAGCGCTAGCCGAACGTTCGGGGAACGTTCGGCCATGCGCTCTTAGTTCGGCCATATGGCCGAACGGTTTGGCCGAGCACCGTCAGGTGTTCGGCCGAACTCGAACATCACCCGAACAGGGTGATGTTCTGCAGAACCCGAACAGTGGCGAACACTGTTCGCCCAACACTAGGTAGGGCATACCACTCAGAGTTCTCTCAATATTCCAGAGGGATCTCTGTGCTTATTAGGAAATCCACCCCCTTCTCCCCTCACTCTATTAAAATTGACCAATACGGCAGGTATGTTTTTTTACATGGGCTATTATACAACAAACTTATATCCTTGCTTGCCTTCTATATTCCACCTCCATACTCCTCGCTACTTCTTAAAGAAGGCCTACGTTTCATATCCGCACTGCCCCTGTGCCCTAATATTTGGATGGGCAACTTCAATATGGTCTGCAATCCGGCCATAGACAGATTTCCTGCTGGAGCAAATAAAATAACTGCTTTTGCACACCTTATGAGCGAGATGTCTCTAGTTGATGCTTGGCGCAGTGCCCACCCGGTGTCTCAACAATTTTCATGCTTCTCTGCCACACATAACACCCTGTCCAGACTGGACCACTTCTTTGTTTCTAGAAACTTGCTGCCTGTGATCCTGTCAGTTGAATTCTTTCCCCGCATTGTCTCTGATCACTCTCCAATTAGTATGACAATCCTTTGGGATGACACCCCTACGCAACTTATATGGAAGTTTAACCCCTTCTGGCTCTCCTTGTTTGCATCAGAGGACTGGCTAGTGGACAAGCTGACACTCTTTTTCCAGATTCACAAAGATGAAAAAGACAGGGCACTTGTCTGGAACACCTTTAAACCATACTTACGCGGTCTCCTCATTAGTGCCGTATCACACCATAAAAGAGAGACCAACAAATCTATACACGATCTCCAGTCTCAAATTCCGGTACTAGAACAAGCATACCTGTCGGACCCCTCTGGTGCGAATGAGAGTGCCTGGAAGGGGGCACAATCCCAACTTACCCGTACATTAAAAGAAAAGGCCCAGGCTAAAGCCTTTTTTTACAAACAAACCTTTTACGAACAGGGCGAAAGGACAGGCACACTTTTAGCTAGAATGGCCAAGGACAGGAACTCCACAAGTATTATTAGCAGTATCAAAGACACTAACTCTACTTTAATTACAGGCCCAGCTCTCATTAATAAAAGATTTGCCTCATATTTCCAGGACTTATACACTGCCAAATCCACCTTCTCATGTGAGGAGGCCGAGATTTTCCTATCCGAGATCTCTCTTCCCCGCCTTTCTCCAGATCAGGCCGAACTACTAGACGCCCCTATTAGCTTAGATGAACTTGAATCAGCCATCCACTTGCTGCCCAATAAAAAAACTCCAGGACTTGATGGTATTCCCGGCGAAGTCCTTAAGAGATTCTCAGAGATTATCTCATCCCCTCTTCTCCAAACCCTTCAATTTGCATTTGAGCAGGGCTCCCTTCCCGAATCTATGCGCACTGCTCTTATAGTTCTGATACCCAAACCTGGAAAAGATTTAACACTATGTGACTCTTACCGTCCGATCTCTTTACTCCCAACAGACGTTAAGATTTTAGCTAAAATTTTGGCTCTACGACTAAGCAAAGTCATACTATCTCTCATACATAACGACCAAACAGGCTTTATGCCCGGCAAGAAAACCTCACTCAACATCAGAAGGTTGTTTGTAGAGTTGGGCCGAACGGTTCGCCGGCGAACGTGGTTCGCGCGAACTTAGGTGGTTCGCGTGCGGGTGTCGCACGCGAACGTTTTGCGGCAAAAGTTCGCATAAAATCGGTTCGCCCCATAATGCACCTGAGGGTCAACTTTGACCCTCTACATCACAGTCAGCAGGCCCAGTGTAGCCAATTAGGCTACACTAGCCCCTGGAGCCCCACCCCCCCTTATATAAGGCAGGCAGCGGCGGCCGTTATGGCCACTCGTGTGCCTGCATTAGTGAGAGTAGGGCGAGCTGCTGCAGTCTCTCATAGGGAAAGATTAGTTAGGCTTAACTTCTTCCTGGCTGCATACCTGTTCTGTTCAGTGAGCCCTCAGCCCACTGCATACCTGTTCAGTGATCCTGCCACTGCATACCTGTTCAGTGATCCTGCCACTGCATACCTGTTCAGTGATCCTGCCACTGCATACCTGTTCATTGATCCTGCCACTGCATACCTGTTCATTGATCCTGCCACTGCATACCTGTTCAGTGATCCTGCCACTGCATACCTGTTCATTGATCCTGCCACTGCATACCTGTTCAGTGATCCTGCCACTGCATACCTGTTCAGTGATCCTGCCACTGCGTACCTGTTCAGTGATCCTGCCACTGCATACCTGTTCATTGATCCTGCCACTGCATACCTGTTCAGTGAACCCGCCACTGCATACCTGTTCTGTTCAGTGAACAGTTTGGTGTGTCAGTGTGAAGCAGTACCTTAATTACACTACCTGATTGATGTATACACATGCAAGATGTTTTAAAGCACTTTAGGCCTGTCATTTAGCATTCAATGTGATTTCTGCCCTTAAAACGCTGCTTTGCGTCAAATCCAGATTTTTCCCGGGGACTTTTGGCATCTATCCCACTCCGCCATGCCCCCCTCCAGGTGTTAGACCCCTTGAAACATCTTTTCCATCACTTTTGTGGCCAGCATAATTTTTTTTTTTTTCAAAGTTCGCATCCCCATTGAAGTCTATTGCGGTTCGCGAACTTTAACGCGAACCGAACCTTCCGCGAAAGTTCGCGAACCCGGTTCGCGAACCTAAAATCGGAGGTTCGGCCCAACTCTAGTTGTTTGCTAACTTGCAAGCTAACCACTATAATAGTGGTAGTAGAGTTATTATTTCCCTCGATGCTGCCAAGGCATTTGATGCTGTGGAATGGCCTTTTTTACTTGCAACACTTTCCAGGTTTGGGTTCGGTGACAACTTTATCAGATGGGTGCAAATTCTATATAATGACCCTAGGGCCCAAATATGTACTAACTCTAACATCTCAAACACCTTCCCAATAGGTAGAGGTACCAGGCAAGGCTGCCCCCTCTCCCCCCTATTATACGCACTCTCAGCTGAACCTCTCGCCTGTAAAATCCGCGCAGACTCACGGATTACTGGCTTAAAAATCGGTACCATTGAGGAAAAAATCAGCCAATACGCCGATGACACGATCCTATACCTTGCAGATCCCCATGTATCCCTCACCACAGCCTTTGATTTAATTACAGAAATGGGTGAATATTCAGGCCTGTTAATAAATTGGAGTAAATCCGTAATCCTCCCTCTGGATGGTTTGAGAATCTCGGCCTCCTCACTACCATGCCCTCTCCAGGTAGTTACTTCCTTTAAATACTTGGGGGTGACGGTCCGGGCCTCCCCGACCTGTTATTACGAGGACAATGTAGTGCACCTAATTTCTCTCACCCAAAATAAACTGATCTCCTGGACAAAATTGCCCCTCTCAGTTATGGGTCGGATAAATTTAATCAAAATGGTCCTTTTGCCCAAAATCCTTTATATTCTCCATAACTCACCTGTACATATTCCAATACGGTTTTTTAACAAAATTAGATCCCTAATATTATCAATAGTGTGGAACAGATCCAGGGCCAAACTTAGACATGCAATATTACAGTGTCCCACATCATTGGGCGGGGTGGCCCTGCCATCCCCTCTTCTATACTATATTGCCTCCCAACTAGAACACCTAGCGCACTGGTTTATAACAAACTCCCTGCAACCCCCAGACCTATTGGGATTCTCTGCTACAGAGTGCAATATGAATCTCCCATTTGCACTCCTTAAAAACACTCTCACCACCCACTCCCAAACTAATACCATTTTAGTACAGGCTTCTAAAATATGGCGAATGGCCAACAGACTGATGTCCATCTCTATATGGGAATACTACACTCCACTATGGCAAAATCCCAACCTCCCTGAGCTACTCAAACTTAGCCACACCTTTTGCTGGGCTGAAGTCGGCATACATTATATGGGTCAGATAATTACAAACTCAACCTTACACACATACGCTGACCTGCAGGCTCGGTACTCATTATCCCCACAATTTCAATTCATGTACTTGCAACTACAACATGCGCTACACTCGCAATTCCCCAATGGTCTCCCACCACTTGAGAACTCAACACTCATGGAATTCCTCAAAGAAGGCCCAATACCTCATCACATTGGCATTCTATACAACATACTAAATGAACACACTGCTGCTGCAGTTGTGGAGAAATCCAGGGACAAATGGCTGCAATGTGAAATACAGGTGGAGGACGAGGAGTGGGAAGACTGCTTGCTCGCTACCCGCCTAGTATCCCCTTGCATCAAAGACCGCCTGACCCAACTATATATAATTCACCAAAGCTACCTTATCCCCAAACAGATCTCCAAGTACTCCACCAACACCTCTAATACCTGCCCTAAATGTTCTCTGCCTAATCCCACTTTTCTACATTTGCTATGGCTTTGTCCTCCAATCGCCATCCTGTGGAAGCAAGTGGTAGACTTCATTCATGATACCATGGGATCTCCAGCCACTCTAGATGTTAAATGCTGTATTTTAAACATATATGATGAAGATATGAATAAATTTGACAAGTACTTTTTACTTGAAACTCTGTTTGTGCTTAAACTATGCATTGCCTTTAGATGGCTGTCCCCTATCTGTCCCACCTTTGTGGAATGGAAAACTAAAGTAAAAAACTTGCTTCCTCTCAAGAGACTGGTATACCAGCACAGGGGACAGAGGCGTATCTACAGACGTGCAGGCGGGGCTAATGCTATGGGCGCCGCCTCCTTCCAGCTACTAGGGGGGCGCAGTTCCCTCTTCCTCCTCCCTGACTGTGCTGTGTTCTTTAATGCTCGCTTCAGTCCCTCAGTCATGCTGTGAGGGTTTTGGGTGACTGTATCAGTGAGGGGACAAAGCGTACAGCTAACAGGCTTCCATTCCCTTCAGCTGAGCGACCAGAGCTGCAGCCATCACCCTGCGTGAGCACAATCAGTGATGGCTGCTCAGGGCTTCTCTGATGGGGAATCCTGCAGGCAGCTCTGTATTGCCTGCTCTCCCTCCCTCCTCAGCTGCTGGGGACAGATTACATTACAGCAGCCTTTCCCCACTGGGGTAATGCAGAGAAGTTCAGTGACAGCCAGGCAGATCGGCATCTCTCACCCACCATACCTGCTCTACAATCGCCTGGCTCTGCCTTCCTGTACCTCTGATCAGACCCAGCCGGAGGATTTCAGAGCCTGCAGGAAGAGGAGAGATGCAAATCTGCCGGTCACTAAACTTCTGTTGCTACACGAGGTGGAGAAGTGAGTGCTGGATAATCTGCCACAGCTGTTGATGAGAGAGGCAGAATATGCAACATCGAGCCAGAGGATTCCACAGTAGAGGAGCCCCAAGCAGCATGCCACTGATCTGTGTTTTGGGCAGTGAAATAGAGCAGTCAGCAGGACCTCAGAAGTAGGTATCAACAACCTGTTTAGTTGGGGTGGCTGAATAATTGTGGCCAGTAAGACAGACTCAACTCCTTCCCTGCAGACAGTATAGGTAGCTGCCTCCTCCCCCACCCCTTCCAGTATAGGTAGCTTCTCTCTTATCCTTATCCCTCATTCCCTCCCCCAGCCCTCTCTTATCCTTATCCCTCATTCCTTCACCCATCCCTCTCTTATCCTTATCCCTCATTCCCTCCCCCAGCCCCCTCTTATCCTTATCCCTCATTCCCTCCCCCAGCCCTCTCTTATCCTTATCCCTCATTCCTTCCCCCCAGCCCTCTCTTATCCTTATCCCTCATTCCTTCCCCCCAGCCCTCTCTTATCCTTATCCCTCATTCCTTCCCCCCAGCCCTCTCTTATCCTTATCCCTCATTCCTTCCCCCATCCCTCTCTTATCCTTATCCCTCATTCCTTCCCCCATCCCTCTCTTATCCTTATCCCTCATTACTTTCCCCCATCCCTCTCTTATCCTTATCCCTCATTCCTTCCCCCATCCCTCTCTTATCCTTATCCCTCATTCCCTCCCCCAGCCCTCTTATCCTTATCCCTCATTCCCTCCCCCAGCCCTCTCTTATCCTTATCCCTCATTCCTTCCCCCATCCCTCTCTTATCCTTATCCCTCATTCCTTCCCCCATCCCTCTCTTATCCTTATCCCTCATTCCTTCCCCCATCCCTCTCTTATCCTTATCCCTCATTACTTTCCCCCAGCCCTCTCTTATCCTTATCCCTCACTCCTTCCCCCATCCCTCTCTTATCCTTATCCCTCATTCCTTCCCCCCAGCCCTCTCTTATCCTTATCCCTCATTCCATCCCCCCAGCCCTCTCTTATCCTTATCCCTCATTCCTTCCCCCCAGCCCTCTCTTATCCTTATCCCTCATTCCTTCCCCCATCCCTCTCTTATCCTTATCCCTCATTACTTTCCCCCAGCCCTCTCTTATCCTTATCCCTCATTCCTTCCCCCCAGCCCTCTCTTATCCTTATCCCTCATTCCTTCCCCCCAGCCCTCTCTTATCCTTATCCCTCATTCCTTCCCCCCAGCCCTCTCTTATCCTTATCCCTCATTCCTTCCCCCCAGCCCTCTCTTATCCTTCATTCCCTCCCTCCAGCCCCCATCCCTCTCTTATCCTTATCCCTCATTCCTTCCCCCATCCCTCTCTTATCCTTATCCCTCATTCCTTCCCCCATCCCTCTCTTATCCTTATCCCTCATTCCTTCCCCCCAGCCCTCTCTTATCCTTCATTCCCTCCCTCCAGCCCCCACTCTCCTCAGCCCTCTCTTTCCCCCTTAACCCTCATTCCAGCCTCCTCTCCTTATCCCTCTCTCCCTCACTTTCCTCATTATCCCTCATTCCCTCTCCCACAGCCCTTTCTTCTACTCATCCCTCATTTCCTCCCCCCCGGCCTAACTCTCACCCTAACCCCTGGTTTCTCCCCCCCATCCCTCTCATTTCTCCTTAGCTCTCACTGAACTAATCCCCCCCCCCAGCAGCTGTGGAATTTCCCAAGGGGGCGCAGTTAAAGTGCTTGCCATAGGCGCTATCTTCCCTAGATACGCCACTGACAGGGGATGCCCGACTAAATTTAATAAAATATGGGACAGGTGGCTGGACAAAGTCATTTAAGTTGCTCTACAGTAATGTATAAGCTGTCAACTGGCCTGTCTCTCCTCTCCTCTTCCTCTATATATGATCCCCACCCTCCCTTATCCAATACCCCCCCTTCCCTTCTCCTCCCTCCCCCCCATTGGGCCTCTCATCTCTCCAACTGATGTGTGCTCTGTCCTCCCTACTTTTACAACTTTTCTCCTTTGTTTTACCCATGCCATGGAACTCATAAATAAACTCTAGTGGATATGTTATACATTAGCTATGCTTTAAGATGAGCTGTATGATGTCTATCGTACTCTATCTTTTACGGTTCTGTACTACAAATCTGGCATTGTATTATTACCTATTGTATTCTTTACATATTCAATTTGTACACTATGTATTACCCTTTTTTATACTCAATAAACCTTTTGGTCAATGAAAAAAAATGTTAGTGGGGCACAGAGGCTGGTTGTGCACACTAACACCAGCCTCTGTTGCCCCATGGTGTGCCTCCAAGACCCCCCTGCGCGCCGCTATACCTCCCGCAGTGCTAGCGACACGCAGTGTGACGCCAGCACAATGTTTACCTATGCCTCTCTGTTAGCACCGCTCCCCCGCCTCCTCCGTATCGGCGCTACCCGCCCGCGTCACTTCCCTCCAATCAGCGCACTGAGGTCAATGGGAGAGTTGAAATTTAAAATGTTTAAAGGATACCCGAACTGACATGTGACATGATGAGATAGACATGTGTATGTACAGTGCCTAGCACACAAATAACTATGCTGTGTTACTTTTTTCCTTTCTCTGCCTGAAAGAGTTAAATATCAGGTATGCAAGTGGCTGACTCAGTCCTGACTCAGACAGGAAGTGACTACAGTGTGACCCTCACTGATAAGAAATACCAACCATAAAATTCCAACCATAACTATTCCACCACCAGCACCCTGTGGTCACTGACTCACCAAATCCATTCGACAAATATTACAATGGTTTTATACACATGTGGAGCATTACATTGGCTCCCCTCGTCTTACGGTTAATCCTAAACAATTGCACTTCTCCAGTAGAGATGGCCTGAACCTTCAATTTTCGTTTCGCGAACCGCGACCGCGAACTTCCGCGAAAGTTCGATTTGCGCAAACTTTCGCGAACTGCAATAGACTTCAATGGGGAGGCGAACTTTGAAAACTAGAAATACTTATGCTGGCCACAAAAGTGATGGAAAAGATGTTTCAAGGGGTGTAACATCTGAGTTTTTGCATGAATGAGTGGGATAGACGCCATAAGTCCCAGGGAATAATTTGGATTTGGCGCAAAGCAACGTTGTAAGGGCAGAAATCACATTACATGCTAAATTGGAGGCCTAAAGAGCTTTAAAACATCTTGCATGCGCATACATCAATCAGGGAGTGTAATTAGAGTACTGCTTCACACTAACACACCAAACTCATTGTGTAACGCACCGCAAACAGCTGTTTGTGTAGTGACGGCCGTGCTGGACTCGTGCGCACCATGGCCAGAGTGCAGGCCGTGGCGGTTTTCAAGCCCATATGGTCGACGGGCTGTGGTAGCTCAATGATAGAACAACAGTGACTGTCAGGTAGGTATATGCAGTGATGGGTATTATAATGTGCACCTGTCACACACAGACAGGTACCGGACAGGCACAGTGACACTGCATGTGCTCACGTAGATAGGTAGGTGCACTGAAGTGAACAACAGGTTGTAGGTATATGCAGTGATGGGTATTACAATATGCACCCTTCACACACAGACAGGTACGGGACAGGCACAGTGACACTGCGTGCGCTCACGTTGGTAGGTGGGTGCACTGACTGAAGTGAACAACAGGTGGTAGTAGGTATATGCAGTGATGGGTATTACAATGTGCACCTGTCACACACAGACAGGTACCAGACAGGCACAGTGACACTGCGTGCGCTGTGAACAACAGGTAGGTATATGCAGTGATGGGTATTACAATGTGCACCTGTCACACACACAGGTAGTCACTGAATGTGCTGGGCCTGGCTGGCAGTGGCACACACAGTAGGAATTACCAAGGCTGTCTATGCAACACAAGTGTCTGTCTGTGGGACACACACAAAAAAAAAATTGATCACAAGAACAAGATTAGCTCTCAAAAGAGCTGTTGAGGGGTGCTTTTTTTAGCAATAAGAATCAGCAAGGAGCAAGCTAAGAAGCCTACAAGAGCCTAACTAAGCTTTCCCTATGAGAGTCTGCAGCAGCTTTCCCTTCTATAATTAATGCAGGCACACGAGTGAGTCCAATGGCTGATGCTGCCTGCCTTTTATAAGGGGGGGGGGGGGGGGGGAATAGCTCCAGAAGGGAGTGTAGCCTGATTGGCTACAATGTGTCTGCTGACTGTGGTGTAGAGGGTCAAATTTGACCCTAATGATGTAGTATAGGAGGCATATCGAACCGCCATAAAGTTCGCGATCGTGGGCAAAAGCGAACCACTGAAATTCGCCTGGAACCGTTCGCCGGCGAACCATTCGGGCCATCTCTATTCTCCAGTCAGTAAACCTCTTCACATGTAAAGTTGATGAATAGTTTTCCTCAAAATGATAATACAGTTCATAGCACCACATTTGCTGGCTGTGATTAAAAAGCCACATGTGTTATGCTATTGCACTTACAATTCCCATGTTTAAAAGCTGGCATAGAGTTTTAGTCAAAGGGCTCTCCCCCCACAGTCTCCCTGTCTGACTATCCAAGCTGGCATCCAGACTCTTCTGTCTCCTTCTCTGTGTATACAGGATGTGTGAGAGAGTACATTTGAAATCGGCGCTGGTAGACTTGGGCGCAGGATACAGCGGTATATGGCTGATCCTGCTTCTGCACAAGTCCGGGCCATTTTAATTACTATTCCGCCTCCAGGCCGACATGGATAGTGAGGGAATGAAATAATTCGGCTTCCAGCGATTGCTGGAGGCCGAATTATTGTGTTTTTAAGCAACCTCGGCTTCGTCTGCTGACGGAGCCGACGTTACTCACTGAGCGCTGCAATAGGAGTGATTCCTATTGTAGTCTATGGAGGCGCCGGCTGCGCCCACATCTAGCAGCACTGAAAAGCACTGCTCCGGTGTGAGATGCTGTCAGAGACTCCTCTCTCCAGTTTTGTCACACCACACTCATTAGGGGACTCATCCCCTGATGAGACCATGTTGACTAAAACTCCATGCCAGTTTTGAAACATAGGAATTGTAAGTGCAATAGTATAATACTTTTGGGTTTTTAATCTACTAGTGTTGCACTTTGAATTGTATTCTTGCACCCCAAAGTCACCCCTCGACACAGGCTATACCCCCAGTTTCTGCACTTTTTTACTTATTTTTGCTTGGTGGAGGTGCGCAGAGGCTCTGGCTTGAGGCCTTGTAGAGGTGGGCAGAGGCTGTGGCCAGTGACGGCTTTAGCTTAATTTTTTTTTTGGGGGGAGGGAGGGGAGGCACAGAGGGGGCATGATGGCTGGCTAGTGGGGCCCATATGGGTGATCAGAATCAATGTTTGTATACAAGCTCTAGTTTATTGGCTAATTTAAAAGAAAAACAGAAAACATTTAGCTTGTAAGCCTTCTTCAGACTCTATTCCTGTTGACTGACAATGTTCGAACATGCAATCAGAAGGAGGTAGAGACATGTTTTTTGCAAATATAAGTGTCATCCAGATACACTAATTACAAGGGATCTTGCAAAGATTGGGAGGTACTTATGGCAAATAGATAAGACCCTTGGTTTACTTAATGCCTACATAGACTCAGGCTGACATTGAGAGTTTTTATAGACCCTATCCTGCTCAGTGTGCACTCCTGGAGCCTGGAAACAGTTAACTGTATGTTACTGAGCAGGGAAGGGGGGGGGGGGCACTCAGGGAGGCATGACTGCAGTGAGCAGAGGCTCTCCCAGGAGGCTTGGTAGGAATTGGAAGAGGCTCTGATTGAAGGCTTGGTAGCAGTGGGCAGAGGGTCTGGCTGGAGGCTTGGTAGCGGTTGGCAAAGGCTTTGGCTGGAGGCCTAGTAGTGGTGGGCAGAAGCTCTGGATGAAAGCCTGGTAGCGGTGGGCAGAGGCTCTGGCTAGAGGCCTGGTAGTGGTGCCAGATGCTCTGGCTGTAGGCCTGGTAGCATGGGGCAGAGGGTCTGGCTGGAGGCTTGGTAGCAGTTGGCAAAGGCTTTGTCTGGAGGCCTAGTAGCGGTGGGCAGAAGCTCTAGCTGGAAGCCTGGTAGTGGTGGGCAGAGGCTCTGGCTAGCGGCCTGGTAGTGATGCCATATGCTTTGGCTGTAGGTCTGGTAGTGGTGGGCAGAGGTTCTGGCTGGATGCTTGGTGACGGTGCGCAGAGGCTCTGGCTGGAGGCCTGACTGGTAGTGGTGGGCTGAAAGGCACTGGCTGCAGGTCTCAGGCCTGGTAATGGTGGGCTCTGGATGGAGGGGAGGCCCAGGCTTGAAGCTTGGAGGGTTCAGGCCTGCATTGGGCCCTGGCTGGAGCCTGGAACTCACAAAGAGTCTAAATAGGTTTTGTTTCGGGGGGGGGGGGGGGGGGTTGGAGGAGGGCGTGCTGACTGAGTGAGTTATTGGACTCACTTACTGCCACTGACTGACTGGAGAGAGCCAAACCACTGACCTTTACACAATCACATGGGGGGAGGGAGGTTTCATTGGCAGTTTAAAGACTGTGTGCAGCTATCCCCTGTAGGCTACTTTTTACAGCGTTGCACACCAAACCCCCTCCCCCCATGCCTGTCACTGTTTTGTTTGCCCAGTTTGGAGCTGGATTGGCCTGCCGTGCACCATGTGAAAAGGGGCGATGGAAATTTTTGCATTATTATCCTAGCTTCCTCCAGCCCCTTGCAGGTGAAATGTCCCATGCAGCATCTCCGCTCTCAGCTGTCGGCCCGGGGTCCCCGTCGATGCAGAGGCCGACCTCGAGGTCATCCTTACTGCGCCTGCATAAGCGCTGCTGTCAATCAAGTCCACAGTGTACTGCGCAGGCGCAGAACTACTTTGCCTGCGCAGTACACTGTGGACAACATGGACTTGATTGACAGCGACGCTCGCGCAGGCAGAGTAGAGGAGGTCGGCCTCTGCACCAGCGGGGACCTTGGGCCGGCGGCTGTGAGCGGAGATGCTGCGTGGGACATGTCACCTGCAAGGGGCTGGAGGAAGCCCCTGGTAAGTATATCATGGGGCAGCACATTTTGTTTGATAACTCCTTTAACTACTTAAAGACCGCCCCACGCCAATGGGCGTGACACGGCTGTCCCCCTGGGGGACTCAGAAGCGATCCGCTGTGATAGGCAGATGGGGGGAGGGAGGGTAATTTTCATATAAAAAAAAACAAAAAAATTATAAACAAAGACACAGCAAATGTTTGTTTATAAACAAACAAATAGACCTGGGGGTGATCAGACCCCACCAACAGAGAGCTCTGTTGGTGGAGAGAAAAGGGGGGGGGGGGGGAATCACTTGTGTGCTGTGTTGTGTGGCCCTGCAGCTTGGCCTTAAAGCTGCAGTGGCCATTTTCACAATAATGTGCCTGGTCTTTAGGGGGGCTAATCACTGTGGTCCTCAAGTGGTTAAGTATTTTCCATCAATGCTGAGCAGGCATGGATTTCCCCTCAGAGACACTTTCACATCTTGTTTTGGCATTATAGTAGTAGCCGCAGCAAGAAGAGTCATTCTAAAACCTTTGTTTGCAATTAATCTAGTTCTCTTTTAACTGTATACTTGCTTTTTCTTTATATGTCTCAGGATAACTCATTAGGCAATGTACAAACCAAAAGTAAAGCTCTGTTGGCTTCTGTGACATCCCTTTCATCAGTTTCCTTCCCAGAACCTATCAGAAAACCTCAGTAAGTTCCATAGGTTAAAAAGAACTATATAATTAGAAGGGGCTAAATTGTTCTCTGCCTCTTGTTTTTTTTATCTAATTATTTATAGTGACAACTTGCCTGACACACATGTAACAATGATCATTGTTCTCTCTATATATTGTGCTAAAAGTTGAAACTCCAATAACAACAATTGATTTAAACATCATAAAAAAATATATTTTTTATATTTTTATTTTTCAGTTTAAATCAAGCTTTATTACTGTCTGCATAAGAGGAGTATTAAGTGGCAGTAGACACTGCAGTTCTCACTTGTAAGTGGGGTGAACAATAGAAAATAGGCAGGGTTCTTAAAGGAGAACTGTAGTGAGAGGTATATGGAGGCTGCCATATTTATTGCGTACGTTAAAAAAGGGCGTCGGGAAAAAATGGCGCAGGGTTTTAAACGATAAGCATGAATAACGTTTAAAAAAAGATTGTGCTATATTTCGTTTAAAAATAATGTTTTATAAAGTTATAAATCATTAAATAATGTGTATGAAATCGGCAATTGTAAAAACGTTAATCTTCCCTGTTTAAAAAGTGAAATGTATAATAACGTTTTATAAAAGATGAATAAGAATTTTACTAAAGCTATATCTAACCCTACTCTCATACAGAGCCCTCCCTGTACCTACCCCTAACCCCTAGACCCCCCTAGTGGTGCCTAAACCTAAGACCCCCCTGGTGGTGCCTAAACCTAAGACGCCCCTGGTGGTGCCTAAACCTAAGACCCGCTGTGATAAGCATTAATAACAGAAGAAGAGGAAGGCCCGCACGTTGTCCTAAACGAAGTCCTTTATTATGGACGTATCCAAAGAATCAGCACACACAATCACACATCTCCAGCTGACATGTTTCAGACCAGGTGGTCCTTAATCATAGCTATGATTGAGGACCACCTGGTCTGAAACATGTCAGCTGGAGATGTGTGATTGTGTGTTGTACGTTTAGGACAACGTGCGGGCCTTCCTCTTCTTCTGCTATAGTTTTAAGGATCTGGCCATCCTGGTTCCAGCACTGTCCGGTTCTGAGTGAGCGGTGTTTTCGAGTGTCTTTCTACAAGCATTAATAACGTTTGAAAAAAATATTGTACTGTTTTTCATTTAAAAATAATGTTTAAAAAATTATAAATCATTAAATAATGGGTAATCATGAGAAGCAGTTATAAAACATTAAAAGTCTCCGGGCGCCGCTTGTAAAATGTTATTGTTCTCCGGTGCCCTTTTTTCCTGTAGGGCGCCCATTAAACGATATTTATTATGGGAGTGAATGGAGGCGCCCTTTTTGTCCACTTGCCTCAGGCGCCCGAATTTACTGTTTCCATATCTATTTCCTTTTAAGCAATACCAGTTGTTTGGCAGCCCAGCTGGTCTATTTGGCTGAAGAAGTGTCTGAATCACACCAGAAACAAGCATGCAGCTAATCTTGTCATATCTGTCAAAATTGTCAGAAACACCTGATCTGTTGCATGCTTGTTCAGGGCCTATGGCTGAAAGTATTAGAGGCAGAGGATTAACAGGATAGCTAGGCAACTGGTATTGCTTAAATGGAAACATATATGGCAGCCTCCATATCCCTCTCACTACAGTTCTCCTTTAAACACATATAATAGTGAAGGAAACTTTTTTTTGAATAGTACTTGATCATCACTCCTCACCCTAGAAGGTTTGGTGATGACATCTATGAAACTTTACACTTCATGCAGCTTATTAAAGTGGCCCCTGTAGGAAGGTATCTGTAAGAAGTAAATATAATTATGCTATTTGTTCACAGCAAAATTGCATGAATCACATAATGTTATTATAGTGCCGATATATCAGAACTCTTTTGCCTCAGTTGTGTGGCCTGGTAGAGGTGGGCAGAGACTTTGGCTGAAGGACTGGCAGTGGTGCGCAGAGGTTCTGGCGGGAGGCCTGGTAACCGTTGATAGAGGCTCTGACGGGAGGCCTGAAAGTGGTGTTCAGAGGCTATTGGTGTTGCTCTTTTTGGTATTTTTGGTGGTGCTATTTTTATACATTTCATACCTGTAGAACCAAGTACATGCTTAGATAAGTTGCCCATTGTTAAGGCTGTTACACTCTTTCAATTATTATTTTCTGCTCACTGACCAATGTTACCACATTCATGTAACACGAGGGTGAACAGACATTGAATACTATGAGCAGATTGTGTAGGAAAACCATCATACTACATGGAGAAGGTAAACTTGGTCAGTGATTGGCCAACTATACTTGTACTAGTCGTTAGTATTGTTAGGTTTAGAGAAAATCTGTAAGAAAAGAAAAACCTGGGGGATAGTGACCTCGGGAGGGGAAAGCCTCTGGATCCTAATGAGGCTTCTCCTGTCCTCCTATGCCTTGGCAATGCAGCGCAGGAAGCCCCAGAATACTGGGGAGGTAAATATTTACATTAAGCCTGGAACACACTTTCAATTATGATTGGTCAATCCCTGACCGATTTTACCACCTCCATGTAGTATGAGGGTCCACAGATATTGAATACTATGAGCAGATTGTGTGGTAAACCCTCATACTACATAGAGATGGCAAAATTGGTTGTATACCAATATACAGCAATGTACAAGACACAAGGTCAAACAACAACAAAGAGACAAATTTATCTCTAATCGAACCTGATTAGAGATACATTTTTCTCTTCGTCGAAGCTGCTCATATTCTGCAGGCCGATTCCTGTCCGATTTCAGCATGAAATCTACAGGGAATCAGCTGAGCATGCTGCGTCTGCACCACTGCTGCCCCCAATGTATAAATGTACCCCCAGTTTGTGCATTTATACATTACTGTCCCATGGCAGCCTTCAACGGTGTCTGAGGTCAGTGTCTGACGTCAGATGCTATGTGCAGCCAGCGTGTCTGCGGCTGATAGAACCCAGAGAGATGGACGGACACCGAGCGGAGGCTGCTACAGGACAGGAAATGTATAAATGCACACATGGGGGGGCACATTTATACATTACGGCGGCAGCGGCGGTTGTTTTGTTGTTTCGCCACTCATTCTGAAATCGCCCGCCATACCGCCACACACCCGACCAACGACCTTCGGCCCGACATCTTGCAGCATGCGCAATGGTTAATAACACCAATTTTGTCCCGAAATTGGTGCTTTGTTGGTCAGGCATACACTTGGCAGCACCAATTTTCATCCAATTCGATTATTGGAATCGGATGGTCGATCGGCTGCCAAGTCGCCTGATGTATGCCCACCTATATAGGAAGTGTTTCTGATGCTGAAGCCAGGATAATTTGATTAAAATTGAGTATCCTGACTGATGTATGAAATCCTACTATATGTCGCTGCAGTGCCTCTTTAACATGCAGTGTAATCTGACAGAGGTGCCATTCGTGCTACTGACGAGCTACTGTTTGTCCCCTATCTTATTGCCTGATGAAGCGGGCTGTGCCTGTGAAACGCGTTGCATCTTTTGGGGTACCAATAATAAATTTATTTGTTTAATTCAGACAGTATTTTGAGTCTGCTTTCTGGAGGTAAGTCCACCACTGCCTCCCAGCAAATTTTAAAATTTTTATTACCTTTTATCCTGCTGGCGCCTCTGTTCTCTTACGATAATGCAGTGTAATCTATTCTCTTCATTCTTTCCTGATGACTATAAACACCATAATAATTGTATGGAACTGTAGGAAGCTATTGCCAGGTCTTTCACCTTTTCCAGTAACTCTACTGCTGTAAACTGAGGCAGAAGAGTTCTGATATATCGGCACTATAATAACATTATGTGATTCATGCACCCATGCTGTGAACAAATAGCATAATTATATTTACTTCTTGCAGATACCTTCCTACAGGGGCCACTTGTAATAAGCTGCATGAAGTGTAAAGTTTCATTTTGTGAAATTATTAAATCTACTGAGTGCAAAA
Source organism: Hyperolius riggenbachi (assembly GCF_040937935.1). NCBI lineage: Eukaryota > Metazoa > Chordata > Amphibia > Anura > Hyperoliidae > Hyperolius > Hyperolius riggenbachi. The sequence continues at coordinate 434,575,395 of NC_090646.1, forward strand.
ATAGTTTTGCAGCTGGCAAATATTACGGACTAAATGATGTTTGGAAGTGCAGATGGACGGATAAAACGTGCAATGCTATAATGACAAAATGTTTTAGTTTAATTGGTTTGAAATTAACCCTAAAAGTCAAATCAGAAGCACAACCTATGCTGACTTTGTATCCAGTTTCATCTGCGGTTTTTAATAGTATTTTCTGACTAACACTTCTCTATGATTCGCTCAACATGTGTGCCGCTAAGTGGGTAAATACTCATAATATGACTAATATGAGTGTTAATGGTTTTAAGAAATGCAAATTGGATTGAATAACCTTTAATTTTCCATTATAAAGTTCATAGTGGCAAGGGATCAACCCGACAAAAAATGAAAAGATAATTACTTTGTGACACCAGTGAAATTATCTCTGAGCGTCAAATGAACCAAAAGAAGAGATGAGGATCACGGAAAAGGTTATCGTTATTTTTATTGTTAATAAACATATCTAAATTTAAAGACACAGCAAAACGATTTTGTTTGGGTTTTGCAAGAAAAAAATGATGATGAACGTAAACATAAATACAAAAAAGTTCATTGGTTCAAGAATTTAAGGACATGCAAAGAGAACCATGTTATAAAACAAAAGTTTGGGATGAAGTATGATAAAGTCCTGGTGGCACACTGTGGGCCTGATGACCCAATGTGGCCTAAGTGCTTACTGTGCAACCCATAGGGCTATTTACAATGCAACTGATTCCTGCTATTGTGTAGCACATCACAGCTTAACCAAAATGCCAAGACAATGTACACTCCATTGTTCTTTATAAGCTTAGTTTATGCTACACACATGGATATGCTAAAAATTGTGGTGCTGGCATATTGGAAGGATGTGCTAGTGATTAACAAATACATAACATTCAATGGAAATGTTTACCAGCACCATTAAAATCACTAGGAAGCAAAGCTGGGACAAGGTCCTTCAGCACCCAAGGCTGAGACACCAAAGTGCGCCCCTCCATCCCTCAGCCTCAGCCATCACACACTGATTGCTACTAGACTAAGAGGTGCCCCAGGGCCCCCAACCTCCCCAATACCTTAATCTCTAGTTATCTGACTTGCAGTCACTGCCATGTATCCCCTTTTCCTATTTCTTTCTGCTTCAAACACAATTGGGAATGACAACTGAATGAATTGTGCGCCCCCTCCTACACTGCGCCCTGAGGCTGGAGCCTCTCTAGCCTCTGCCTCGGCCTGGCCCTGCTAGGAAGAAGCACCAGTCTGGACCACTCAGCATCAGTCAATGCCTGCAAAATACACCAGTTGGCACTCACTAAAAGCACAGATCAGCACCAGGAACTGTTTGAAAAATTCCAGTTAATGCCTGTGAACCTAAAGGTACATATACACATCACACAAAAATTGGTTGAAATGATCGCTGACCGACGATTGACCGGCGAAGGAAAATTATCGCAAAGGACTAACCTGTATAGCTTCATGAATCATGAATGATGAATGAGAACATAGTTTATCAAGCGGAGACACAATCCAGCTGCTCTTAGGGGGTTGCTATGTTATAACAAAAATACTTGACTAGCCGCATCATTCTAAATAACAAGATGGAAAGTGCAGTGTGTGTGTGTGTGTGTGTGTCTGTGTGTGTGTGTGTGTCTGAGTGTGTGTGTGTGTGTGTGTGTGTGTGTCTGTGTGTGTGTGTGTGTGTGTCTGTCTGTGTGTGTGCGTGTGTGTGTGTGTGTGTGTGTGTAGTGTGTGTGTGTGTCTGTGTGTGTGTCTGTCTGTGTGTGTGTCTGTGTGTGTGTCTGTGTGTGTGTCTGTGTGTGTAGTGTGTGTGTGTGTGTGTCTGTGTGTGTGTGTGTGTGTGTGTCCAGAGCCGGGACAAGGTCCTCCAGCACCCAAGGCTGAGACACCAAACTGCGCCCCTCCATCCCTGCCACCCCAGCCATCACACACTGATTGCTATTAGACTAAGAGGCGCCACAGGGCCCACAACCTCCCCAACACCTTAATATCTAGTTATCTGGCTTGCAGTCACTGCCATGTATCCACTTTTCTTATTTCTTTCTGCTTCAAACACAATTAGGAATGACAGCTCAATGAATTCTGCGCCCCCTCCTACACTGCGCCCTGAGGCTGGAGCCTCTCCAGCCAATGCCTCGACCCGGCCCTGTGTGTGTCTGTCTGTGTGTGTGTGTGTGTGTGTGTGTCTGTGTGTGTGTGTGTGTGTGTCTGTGTGTGTGTGTGTCTGTGTGTGTCTGTGTGTGTGTGTGTCTGTGCCCAGAGCTTTGAGGGGCCCCAATTTAACCTTCCCTTCCTCCAATTAAGGATCCCATCCTTCAGATCAGGGGTCTTTGTGGCTACCTATATTATCGGTATGAAGATTATGATCGCCACAAATTGCTTTATGCTCCTTGCAAGATGGGCACCCTGCTGTGAGGGTCACCAAGGGTGGGCAACGGAAAGAGTGTGAACATTGGGGGGCCCATCAAAGTTTCACTGGGGGACCCCATACTTTGTAGTTGTGCACCTGCTTGTCATGATGTCAGGGGGCTGACTTATGTTCCTCTACATTTAGCAAATTGAGCCTCTCCCATATTTTCTGCTTTATTTATTATTTTTATTTTTAAATATAAACTAAACCTGGTGCGTCCATATTTCTGGAGCATCTTGTACATATCCTCCCCCAAATGGGGTCCTCCTATGACCCCATGTCTCCTCCTGTATCCCCCATGTCTCCCCCATGTGTCCTCATGTCTCCCTCATATGTCCTCATGTCTCCCCATGTGTCCTCATGTCTCTCCCATGTGTCCTCCTGTCTCCCTATGTGTCCTTATGTCTCTTCCATGTGTCCTCCTGTCTCCCCCATGTGTCCTCATGTCTTCCCATGTGTCCTCATGTCTCTCCCATGTGTCCTCATGTCTCCCCATGTGTCCTCCTGTCTCCCCATGTGTCCTCATGTCTCCCCATGTATCCTCCTGTCTCCCCATGTGTCCTCCTGTCTCCCCATGTGTCCTCATGTCTCTTCCATGTGCCCTCATGTCTCTTCCATGTGTTCTCCTGTCTCCCCCATGTGTACTCATGTCTCCCTCATGTGTCCTCTTGTCTCCCCATGTGTCCTCCTGTATTCCCCATATGTCCTCCTGTCTCCCCCATGTGTCCTCATGTCTCCTCATGTGTCCTCATGTCTCCCCATGTGTCCTCCTGTCTCCCCATGTCTCTCCCATGTGTCCTCCTGTCTCCCCCATGTGTACCCATGTCTCCCTCATGTGTCCTTTTGTCTCCCCATGTGTCCTCCTGTATTCCCCATATGTCCTCCTGTCTCCCCCATGTGTCCTCATGTCTCCTCATGTGTCCTCATGTCTCCCCATGTTTCCTCCTGTCTCCCCATGTCTCTCCCATGTGTCCTCCTGGCTACCTCATGTGTACTCATGTCTCCCTCATGTGTCCTCTTGTCTCCCCATGTGTCCTCCTGTATTCCCCATATGTCCTCCTGTCTCCCCCATGTGTCCTCATGTCTCCTCATGTGTCCTCATGTCTCCCCATGTGTCCTCCTGTCTCCCCATGTCTCTCCCATGTGTCCTCCTGGCTACCCCATGTGTACTCATGTCTCCCCATGTGTCCTCCACTCTCCCCCATGGCCTCCCTGATGTGTCCTGTGCCCCCACTTGTGCCTCGCTCCCATTGTGTGCCTCTTCTCCCTCCCCCTTGTGTCTCCTGTCCCCTCTCCCCCTGCATGGGCAGCCGGCTTACTTCATCTACCATGCCCATGGGTATTGCAGACATCAGTCTTCTCCGTGCAGTTTCCTCCAGTGCTGGGCTTCTAATGGCGCATCATCAAATGACATGTCATTATTAGAAGCTCGGCACTAGAGGATCTGCAATCTCTGTTGGCATGGTGGGTGAAGTAAGCCGGCTGCCGCTGCACGCAAGGGGGGGGGGGAGGGGCTAGGAGACACAAGAGGGAGGGAGGGAGGAGAGGCATGCAGGGGGGAGCCAGGCACATGCGGGGACACAGGCAGGGAACCCCGAATGGCGACGGGTCCGCGTTTCATATCGGCGGGCGTTTGTTAGTCGGGGATTCCCTGCCTTTGCTGTAAAAGACGCAGGAACTTTTTCTCCCCATTTTTGGTAGAAAAAGTGCGTCTCAAAAGGCCCCAAATATGTATGTTTCTTTAATTTTGGTGATAGGATCTTTCTGCAGACTTGCCAGTAGGGAGGATAAAGGAGATACAAATAATTCACAGTTGATTTAGAATTATGCACTTTTGTATGCAAATTTTATACAGCTTAAAATGGACCAATCAAATTTTGCCTACGTAGAATTTGATTGGTTTGATTTCAAGCCACATAAATTAATTAATTTCTCTGCACAATGCAACCTTACATAGGTACATAGTTATTTGGGTTGAAAAAAGACAAAAGTCCATCGAGTTCAACCAGAGAACAAGTACAACACCACCCTGCTCCCTCACATATCCCTGTTGATCCAGAGGAAGGCGAAAAAACCCTTACAAGGCATGGTCCAATTAGCCCCAAAAGGGAACAAATTCCTTCCCGACTCCAGATGGCAATCAGATAAATTCCCTGGATCAATATCATTGGGCATTACCTAGTAATTGTAGCCATGGATGTCTTTCAATGCAAGGAAAGCATATAAGCCCCCTTTAAATGCAGGTATAGAATTTGCCATAACGACTTCCTGTGGCAATGCATTCCACATCTTAATCACTCTTACTGTAAAGAACTCTTTCCTAAATAAATGGCTAAGACGTTTTTCCTCCATGCGCAGATCAAGTCCTCTAGTCCTTTGAGAAGGCTTAGGGACAAAAAGCTCATCCGCCAAGCTTTTATATTGCCCTCTGATGTATTTATACATGTTAATTAGATCCCCTCTAAGGCGTCTTTTCTCTAGACGAAATAAACCCAGTTTATCTAACCTTTCTTGGTAAGTGAGACCTTCCATCCCACGTATCAATTTTGTTGCTCTTCTCTGCACCTGCTCTAAAACTGCAATATCTTTCCTGTAATGTGGTGCCCAGAACTGAATTCCACATTCCAGATGTGGCCTTACTAGAGAGTTAAACAGGGCAATATTATGCTAGCATCTTGAGTTTTTATTTCCCTTTTAATGCATCCCAAAATTTTATTAGCTTTAGCTGCAGCGGCTTGGCATTGAATACGATTATTTAACTTGTTCTGGATGAGTACTCCTAAGTCCTTCTCCAAGTTTGATGTCCCCAACTGTATCCCATTTATTTTGTATGGTGCTAGACCTTTGGTACGACCAAAATGCATGAATTTACATTTTTCAACATTGAATTTCATCTGCCATTTATGTGCCCATATAGCCATCCTATCCAGATCCTGTTGCAATATGTCTTCCTGAGAGTTGATGATTCTGCACAATTTTGTATCATCTGCAAAAATAGCAACATTGCTTTCTACTGCATTTACCAGGTCATTAATAAATAATTAACCAGTTCACCCCCAAGGGTTTTTATCCTAACGGACCAGAGCAATTTTCAGTTGTCAGCGCTCCTCCCTTTTATTCCCTAATAACTTTATTACTACTTATCACAAGAAAATGATCTATACCTCGTTTTTTTCGCCACCAATTAGGCTTTCTGTGGATAGTACATTTTGCTAAGAATTTTTTTATTCTAAATGCATTTTAATGAGAAAAACAGAAAAAAAAGAAAAAAATCATTATTTCTCAGTGTTCAGCCTTTATAGTTTTAAAATTAAACATTCTCCTGTGGATAAAACAAACACGTTTTATTTGCCCAGTGGTCCCGATAATTAAACCGTTTAGATTATGTCCCTACCACAATGTATGGCGACAGTATATTATTTTGAAATATAAGTAGTTATTTTTCTGTTTGTTCTGCCCATAATTACAAGCCCCTATGTAATAAATTAAAATTAATTTACCCCCATAAAATATAGAATAAAAAAAGCTGAGTCCCTAAGGCAACTATTTTTTTTTTTTTTTTAAGCTGATTTTTTTTTTTTACAAGTGTTTTTTTTGGGGGGGAGGGTTGGAAGTGTAATTTTATTAATGATGTGTATATACTTGAAAATGTATGTATTTTGTAGGTGTAATATACTTTTTGGCCACAAGATGGCGCTAGTGAACACTCATAGGACGTGTTCACTTTTTTTTTTTTTTTTTTTTTACACACTTTATTAAACTGTTACATTTCCTGTTTATGTGAATGGACGTAGCCGCTGTTCGCGGTCACGTCCATTCACTCCAGGCACTGCGATTGGGTAGAGGACTGTTCAGTCCTCTTCCCCAATCGCCCAGCACGGGATCCCGACGGTAATGGCGGCGGTAGCGGCGGACACACGGCGGTAGCAGCGGCGGGAATGCGCGACGTATTAAAACGTCATGTTGCTGTTAATAGCGGTAAGCATGACGTTTTAATACGTTAGGATGGCGGTAAATGGTTAAAGAGCACTGGACCCAGTACAGACCCTGTGGTACCTCACTGCTAACAGTCACCCATTTTGAGTATGATCCATTGACCACAACTCTTTGTTTTCTGTCCATTAGCCAGTTCCCTATCCATGCACACAGACTCTTTCCCAGTCCTTGCATCCTCAACTTTTGCACTAGACTTTTGTGTGGAACAGTGTCGAAGGCCTTTGCAAAGTCCAAGTACAGTATATCACATTCACATCTACAGTGTTATGATCATGTCTGCAGCATGTATTGTTGGCTGCAGTTTGACTGAAGACAAGCAGATCGTGTTTCTTGTTCTAAAGATACTTTGCTGGTCTTGCATCATATATTGGTTCATTGCCAATATATATGCATACCAGCACGTTTATTATTTTCCTTGTATTCGTGTTACGTTGATACATCAGTGACGCTGATATATACGTACACGAACTGTTTATATCCTGTGTTCAGTTAGTCAGCTTTCCAGCACGTTTTGGTAGTTTGCGCGTATCGTGATCACCCATGCTGAGTTAGTTATCCTGCTCCTGGTTCTGTCTGTGGATTGCGTTCATCTCTGCGAAGAGATAACGAATCCTTCTTAATCCTGTCCTGTTACCGTTTGTGGATTGCGTTCATCTCTGCGAAGAGATAGCGAATCCTTCTGAGTCCTGTTCCCTGTATTGCTCCAGTCCTAGTCAGTGTTCCTGCTTATGTCATATATCGGTTCATTGCCGATATATACATATGTTAGTCAGACGTTACAAATAGTTTCATTGATAGCTGTAATTGTAATACGCTAGGAAAACATACTTATTGTATATTTATCTGTGTTACGTTCATCTATCTTGATCCTGCTATTTCCTGACTATCCTGTCTTGTCTTTGTGAGGCACGCCATCGCTGCAAACGCATTGGCTGCCTCATTCCAGTCTGTCTTGTTGTGGACGCTTGCTGTCACTAAGTAGTGGCTAGTTAAGCAAGCGTTCATTCTGTCTACCTGTACTGATCTCCTCAGTTCTGGTTTATGCGCTCAGCGCTACTTTGCGCTGAGACGTTATCACGAAAGTATTGTTTGTGGCTGTTCGGATCTGCACCGGCTCTGTGCGCCACAATCTCCTATTGGAGTCAGTCCTCTCCTCCACTAAACTGGGGATATCCTGATTCCTTGTGCTGGTGTGTGTACCCCCTTCACGTCAGCTTATGCATCGCGTGCTGACCGTGGAGAATACACCTCCAAGCCTGACATACAGCATTCCCAATATCCACATTAGTGTTCACTACCTCATAAAAGCTAAGCATGTTAGTCTAACAGGACCTGTCTTTAGTAAACTCATGCTGATGCTGAGAAATAAGATTATTTTCCACTATGAAGTCTTGTATAGTATCTCTTAGTAACCCCTCAAATAGTTTGCATACAACTGATGTTAAGCTTACAGGTCTATAATTTCCTGGATCTGATTTTTTGCCCGTCTTAAATAATGGGAAAACGTGGGCTGTACACCAATCCACTGAGACTCTGCCAGTTGAAAGAGAGTCACAAAAGATAAGATAAAAGCGTTTATCTATAACTGAACTTACCGTATTTTTCGGAGTATAAGACACACTTTTCTCCCCCAAAAGTGGGGGGAAAAAGTGAGTGCGTCTTATAGTCCGTATGCTGATATCCAGTGGTCCAATACCTTAGCTCCCGATTCTTGCTGTGCCTACGTATTCACGCAGTCTCAGCCAGCAGTGTTGCACCCACACCTCAATCCACCTCCCACATCAGCTGACCTGCATGTCCGCCCCTTGTGAGTGCCCGCGGTCTCCCTCTGCTGATTTTCTACTAGCAAGCAGCCAGGAGTCCTTCACTCACCCCTCCCGATGAATGGCATTGGCGCGCGGCCGCGGCTGCCCTCTGCCGAACTTCCACGAGTGAGCAGCCACAGGCGGGAACCCTCCACTTTGACCCGCCTCAAACCATGTGTCAGCAGGTGACAAGTCTCTTTGTCAACGGGCACGTCGGTAGCGGCTGTAGCTCGTACGACCGCGGATTCCCTCTGCCGATCTTCCATCTTCCACCAGTGAGCAGCCTCAGCCGGAAACCTTCACTTTGACCCGTCTCAAACCATGTGTCAGCAGGTGACAAGTCTCTTTGCCAACGGGCACGTCGGTAGCGGCTGTAGCGCATACGGCCGCGGCTTTCCTCTGCCGATTTTCCATCTTCCACCAGTGAGCAGCCGCAGCCGGGAACCCTCCACTTTTGACCCGCCTCAAACCCAGTGACGACAGGGGACAAGTCTCTATGGCAACGGGCACGCCGGTAGTGGCTGCAGCTCGCATGGCCGCAGCTTCCTCTGACGATCCTCCAGGAAGGAGCAGCTGCAGCGGGGAGTCTTGTAAGCTTCATGTGCCTCTTATTGAATGGTATTCTCGACCTGTGTGAGCATCTCGCTGGTTGCTATGCCGGCACACATGGAGCACAGTCGCAACACATAAGCAGCAGATTCCACAGTAGCCGATTCCACAACACATGGACATGATCAGCTGACCCCTAAGAAAAATTTCTAAACAGGAAGTGGGCACGAAGGGACCTGATGGAAGCACAGAGGGTGCAAGACAGGAGCATCAGTAAGTGCCAACAGATTTTTATTAGAGTACTCAACAAAACTAGACATATCATTCAACATGTTTATTTGTTCTTCCCATCTTCTTCTGGTTCACATGATGCACAAAGTCTATGCACACACTGCACAAACAGTGGAAGGAGCAAAGTGCAGTGTGAATTAAGAATTGGCTGTATACATATGACCTGGATGGTTTCTGTAGGTGCTGCACTTTGTTTTATTCATTGCAAAATTTGATTAAAAGGCCACTGCAACTAGTTGAGGAACTCTAGTTAGTTGAAATGTAGTTAATGTAGCTACAGGGTTTAGTGTAGCTAGTGGGGTACCAGCAGGGGTAAGTGTAGCTGGACAGTGTAGCTAGAGGGGTAGCAGGGGTAAGTTAGCTGGACAGTGTAGCAGGGGTTAGTGTAGCTGGTTGGGGCAGTGTGGCTTAGTGTAGCTTAGAGACATCTTGGGGGGAGGAGAAGATCGACAAGATGTCCCTGCACCATAATTGCACCAGGTTTAGTATATTTTATTTTTTCCCTGATTGTTGTCCTCTAAACCTAGCTGCGTCTTATGGTCCGGAGCGTCTTATGGTCCGAAAAATACAGTAATTCCATTAGGACCTGAGGATGCATGGAATCCGGGCCAGGTGCCTTGTCTATTTTTAATTTATTTAGTCTTGCCTTGACTTCTTCCCGCATTAAGTATTTAATATTACAATTGGAAGATTAAGACTCTTCTGCATCTGTAATTTTCAACAGTGATGTTTCCCTTGTGAAGACAGAAGCAAAGAAAACATTTAATAACTCTTCCTTACCTTGGTCATCAACCATTGAGTTCCCACCGTCATCCTTTAGGAGTCAAATACAGTCAACCTTTCTTTTTTTAGAGTTAATGTACTTGTAAAACTTCTTTGGGTTAGATTTGATATCCCTAGCGATTTGATTTTCAGCTTCAATATTTGACAGCCTAATTTCTTTTTTACAACTTTTATTGCACTCAGGGGCGTAACCAGGGCCGGATTTCTGGCAAGGCCACATAGGCCATGGCCTAGGGCACCAGAAATTTAGGGGCGGCTCAGTGAGGGGCAGTAAAGCTGTTCTATGCAGCCATCCCTATCTACAAGGACAGATTTACCCTTTGAACCCTCTGTCCTGTACTTGTGTCGTCCCTGCAAGACCTGTAAGCTCTATCATGCAGGTACACATCAGCCTAACTCTCATGGTGTGACAATGGTTCCATCATTACCGAGATGGCAAGCATAACATAAAAGTTCTTAAGGAAAACATAACATAGTCTATACGCATATTACTAAAATAGTTATTGTCTGTGACATCCAATGATGGAAAGTAAGTAGAATTCTCATTTTGGCACACAGATATAAAAACCAAACAGACAGTATAGTTGGCCTTGGGCGGTAAAAAGTACAAATCCGGCCCTGGGCGTAACTAGAAAACACTGGGCCCCCCTGCAAAACTTAAAATGGGGCCCCTTTGCGAAACTTTGGATGGGGCCCCCTAACACCCCCAACCCCCCCCCCCCCCCCCCTTCTGCACAGGTAAACTGAGAACCAATGCACAGGTAAACTGAGATGCAGTCATTAGAACAATTGTGCAGAGAATAGAATGCTTTCCTCTTTGTGCCCAGACATCTCAAGCATCACTACAGGACACAGCACTTGGGGAGGGGTAGAAAGACTGAGGGTAGAACAGTGCTATACACAAGACCTTGCTGTACACTGAATAGGCACTGTCTACAAATCTTTGTCTGCAAAACTTTGTATGATTCCTTATCAGCGGCTGAGCAAATGCAGTCATTAGAACAATTGTGCCTAGACCAGAAAGTTTTTTTTCTCCTTGCCCTTAGTTGTCAGTCTCTCAGGACAGAGCCTTCTGTGGCTCCTGGGCCCCCCTGCGGCTGCATCCCTTGCAAGGTCTATTGTTACGCCCTTGATTGTACTCCTTATAATTGCTTAATGCAGCCTCGGTCCCCTCCTGTTTTAGGACCTTATAGGCATTCTTTTTCCCCTTAATTTTATCTCTAACCTTTCTTTTCATTCATAGAGGCCTTTTTTTTATTCCTAGACATTTTGTTTCCATATGGGATATACATACTGCAATATTGATTGTGAATATGTTTAAAAGTAGGGGTGGGACGACGAATCCTGCGAATCCACGAATCCCTCGAATATTAGGAAATATTCGAGATTCGTGGATTCGAATCCCGACGCCATTTTCCACTACATGAATCCGCCGAATCCTGACGCTGCATCGCCGCGCATCCGCCGCTCGCACTCGTCCTCCTCCGACCCCCCCCGCGCCTCCTCCGCTCGCCCGCATACTGTAACAACTCACCTATCCATAGCGGAGCGCAGAGCGGCAGACCTCTCGCTGACTTCCTGGTTCCCCCTAGTGACCGGCTCTTACAATGACGTCATCAGTAAGAGCCGCTCCGGCCACTAGAGGGAACAGGGAAGTAACGAAGAGGTCTGCCGCTCTGCGCTCCACGGGAAAGGTGAGTAGATTCTTATGCAGGGGTGAGCGGAGGAGGCACGGGGGACGGAGGGGGCCGTGGGGGGGTTGGCGGTAAGCGGAGGAGGCACGGGGGGGGGCTCTACCTACCGGACACTATCCTTACCTACCTACCTACAGGCCGCTATACCTACCTACCTGCAGGCCGCTATACCTACCTACCTACAGGCCCCTTTACCTACCTAAAGGCCCCCTATACCTACCTAAAGGCCCCCTATACGTACCTACCTACCTACCTAAAGGCCCCTATACCTACCTAAAGGCCCCTATACCTACCTACCTACCTACCTAAAGGCCCCTATACCTACCTACCTACCTACCTAAAGGCCCCTATACCTACCTACCTACCTACCTACCTAAAGGCCACTATACCTACCTACAGGCCTCAATACCTACCTACCCACCTACCTACAGGCCCCCTATACGTACCTACCTACCTAAAGGCACCTATACCTACCTACCTACCGGAAACTATACCTACCTACCTACAGGCAACTATCCTTACCTACCTACCTACAGGCCGCTATACCTACCTACCTACCTACAGGCCGCTATACCCACCTACCTACAGGCCCCTATACCTACCTAAAGGCCCCCTATACCTACCTAAAGGCCCCTATACCTACCTAAAGGCCCCCTATACATACCTACCTACCTACCTAAAGGACTCTATACCTACCTAAAGGCCCCTATATCTACCTACCTACCTAAAGGCCCCTATACCTACCTACCTACCTACCTACATACAGGACACTATACCTACCTACAGGCCTCAATACCTACCTACCTACCCACCTACAGGCCCCCTATACGTACCTACCTACCTAAAGGCACCTATACCTGCCTACCTACATACCTACCTATACTTAAGGCCCTATACCCTGCTACCTATACTGAAGGTCCCTTTACCTACCCACCTAAAGGCCCTTATACCTACCTACATACCGACCTATAATTAAGACCCTATACCCTGCTACCTATACTGAAGGTCCCTTTACCTACCTACCTACCTAAAGGCCCCTATACCTACCACCTACCTATACTTAAGGCCCTATACCCTGCTACCTATACTGAAGGTCCCTTTACCTACCTACCTACCTACCTATACTGAAGGCACATGTACCTTACTACCTATACTGAAGGCCCCTATACCTAGCTACCTACCTATACTGAAGGCACATATACCCTGCTACCTATACTGAAGGCACATATACCCTGCTACCTATACTGAAGGCCCCTATACCTAGTTACCTACCAATACTGAAAGCACATGTACTGTGCTACCTATACTGAAGGCCCCTATACCTTGCTACCGATACTGAAGGCACATGTACCTTGCTACCGATACTGAAGGCCTCTATACCCTGCTACCTACCTATACTGAAGGCACATTTACCCTGCTACCTATACTGAAGGCCCATATACTCTGCTACTTATACTGAAGGCCCATATACCCAGCTACCTATACTGAAGGCCCATATACCCTGCTACCTATACTGAAGGCCCATATACCCTGCTACCTATACTGAAGGCCCATATACCCTGCTACCTATACTGCAGGCCCCTATACCTTACTACCTATACTGAAAGCTACCAATATTGAAGGCACCCATACCTAGCTAGCTATACTGAAGGCACCTTTACCTCGCTACCTATGCCTGGGTACCTATACTGCGGGCAACTATACCACGGATCGCACAATTCTTATGTGCAGGATTCGTTAGATTCGGGATTCGAAAGGTTCGAGATATTCGAGAACCTTTTCAGATTCGGAATCGGATTCGAAAAAATTGTGGATTTGTCCCATCCCTATTTAAAAGCTTGCCATTTCCTTTCAGTGTCCTCCCCTTGTAGTACATTATCCCAGCTCACCAAACTTAGTGCCTGCCTGAGTTGATAAAATTCATAGTTTTAGTGGTCCCGCTGCCCCGCGGCCTACCAGTCACCAGATCAAACTTTATCATGTTGTGATCACTATTTCCCAAATGTTCTTGAACCTGCACATTTGATACATTATCTGGTCTATTAGAAATGATCAAATCCAATAACACATTCCCCCTGAGCCCTGACCCTGTGAGCTTACAATCTAAGTGTGAGTGTGTGTGTGTGTGTGTGGGGGGGGGGTGCAGTGTGTTGTAGGTTATCTGGTAGGAAGTACAACTTGGCCAGAGGTCAAAAGGTGAGCTGGCCTGTAGAGCATATGCTTGACGGAAAAAGTGAGTTTTGAGGGCACGTTTAAAGATAACAAAGGTTGGGGAGTGACTGATGTGTTGGGGCAGAGCATTCCAGAGAAGGGGTGAAGCAAAAAATGTTTTTTGATCACTAAAATAACCATGAAAAGAGAAGCAAAACTTTGTGGAAACTGTTTGCTGTTGGTAGCACAGGCAATACATTGTATGATAGAACCCCTGGCCCACCACATTATGTGGTACCTTCTATCTACTATAATCTCCATTTCCTAAAGTTAAGGTTCTACTTTGCAATGCACTTATGTGAAGTATTCAATTGGGACTTTTAAAAAAATATACATAAAGATTACCAAGACGTCATCCTCATTTCCTTCAGCTGTTCTTTAAAAATATCTATTCTTGTTAGACATTACGCACGGCATTCGCAATGCCTTAATGGGAATTGTCAGGGATTTCATCTGAGTTGTGTGAAAATGACAAGTGGTGACACTGCTTTCTTTGTGAGCAATAACAACAGTGCACAGCGTTCAGGCTATATATAACTGATGATGACCTAAGAGCACAAAATAAAACCTAATTAGTGCTTCTCAGTAACGTCAGGCACAACCAAGGACTTCACACCATCACTTAATTGGCAAAGGACTGCTAGCAGCTGACTCTGGTGCTTAGCTTACATAATGCATCATGCCCTTTTGCATTCTTGCTACTCAGAGCATGATTTATGGACATTTCCTATAGGAAAATGCAAATACAGGTATGATCTACACTGCATTGCTAATGGGGAATTACATTGAGTTATGTTACTGTCAGGGCCGGATTTGTACTCTTTACTGCCCTAGGCCACTGTCACCAGCCGCCCCCTTCAGCATAGGTAGCGAGATGACCCCTCCCCCCTTCCCTCTTGTATAGGTAGCCTGATGACCCTCCCCCCCCCCCCCCCGTTACAGGTAGCCAGATGACTTCTCCCCTTTCCCTCCAGTATAGGTAGCCAGATGACTCACTTAATCCCTCCTTTTCCCATCCCTCCCCTTTAGTATAGGTAGCCAGCTCGCCTTCACACCGCATCAGCCGTCAGTGTCACTCATTTCTCAGCTCGTCTCCAGTGCAGAAGCTTCTTCTTCCTTTTTGTCTCCAATGCTGCCCACATCCGTAGACGCCTTCCAAAATGCAAATGTGCACAGAGAGCAAGGTGGCTGCTGCACAGGCGGCTAGCAGCAGAGTACTGCGGTCAGGCGCTCACCTGATCTCCCTGCATTGCAGAATTTGCAAGCTTGCAAATGCTGCACCAGTTTAGCCTTCTGCTTTGGTGCCCTTCCTCCTGTGGTGCCCTAGGCCATGGCCTAGGAGGCCTTGACCTAAATCTGGCCCTGGTTACTGTAGGACAAATACATTCTACCAACCAACTTGAATTAAGCCTGGTTCACACTATACCAGATGAAAAACTGATCCTGTAAAAACTGATCTGTTTCTATTTCAAATGGATCAGTTTATTAAGTTGGCATCGTTTTTTCATCAATTGTTCCCGTTCCGTGTTGCCATCCGCACAGTACCCTTGTCTACGTTGCATTCCTCTGCCAATGTTGGCACTGCTGCTTGTGCCCACTGCATGGAAGAAGCCCTGGTATACAGATTGGAACCTCAGCAGAAGCACTGAGGCTATCCACTAGATTGCAACAGACCAATGGGAATCCTCCATCAAACCAGAGATAGGATTAGTGCTCTGTTGCAATCCAATGAACTGAGCGGTGGTGACAGCAGTGGCAGAGGACCTGAATGTGATAGCGGAAGGTGAGATGGGGTACACACCTGTGTATTGCTGTTGTTGCTGCAGTTTCTATTAGTCAAGATGGCGACATTGTTCACTATAGATATGGGAAATCTATATTGGATGTAGACCATAATCAAGTCAGACAGGTGTCAGATATGGGATGTCAATCAGACATAGATGCAACAAGGATGTGACACTGTCAGCAGCCATAGGAGATTCTTCAAAAGGGTAAATGAAGAATACACTCTTGACATACAAAAGATGTGACATAGAAATTGATTTACCTAGGTTCATCTGAGCCTGGAAACACTGTGTAGCCTGAGTGATTTTAAAAACCTTGCTTGAATGTCTTAAAAATTGCTATTAGGTGTCGAATTAGAACTCAGTGAGAGGCTGTTAAAACCTGATACTGGCATCTTAGTTGACCTTTGCTTTATAAACATTCTAGAAAATAAAGGAATACATCCACACCATCAACACACTGCAATCCGCCTTTGTTAAATACTTGCTGCAACATTTATTACATCATTAACATTTTGTAATCTAACGCTATAAAAAATGCCTTTCCAAATAAGTTTTCTCCCACGCAAGCTCAGTAGCGTACCGAGTTTGATATAAGGACTTTCTGGCTTATCTTTCTGCGCCATCAGATAATGCAGCTTACTTATAACAGAGAGGAACACCAGTGGTGCTCACCGCCAGGTCGTGATCACGCTTACGCGTGGATTCACGACCATTTTGACGCATTCCACCTCGGACACGCTAAGCCGTGAATAGATTGTCAACCACGAAAACCTGGTGCTGAAGTCGTGGTTTGCGGAAATGCATCAAACTATGCGGAAGTGACACATTGCAGGCCAATCAGAGTGCCCCAGCCAGGCCCTAGCAACCAATCACAGGAGGGGAGCTATGCCCTCCCCTCCTGAATATAAAGCGGCGGCCATGATAGAAAAGCTCTGTCCTTGCTAGACTGTGGTGCTGAGAGGATTATCTCCAGGCCATTGTTGTTTGAGCAAGTGCATTTATTGTGTTAAAAACAAAGCGTTTTTTTTGCTAACACTGCTCTTATACTGTACACAGTTAGCTAGTCAGTGAGTGATTGCTGTAGTTAGTTGTAGTCAGTGTAGTGTAGTGGGAGTGTGGGAGTCTAGTGATTATTTAACTGTGTGTAGTGCAGGCAGGCAGGCAGGTTCAGTGCTGCAGTGTAGTCAGTGTAGTGGGAGTGGGGATTATCTGTGTGTAGTGCAGGCAGGCAGGTTAGTGCAGCTGCAGTGTTCACTTGCATATTCCAGTGACAGTTATACACTTGTACTATTTGCAGGCAGCCAGTCACACCGCCGGCGCCGCCACTCTCTGCCAGCGCTGTTCATTCATTCTGTCAGTGACCTTGTGCCGTGCCCAGTGCCCACTGCTCGCTCGCTGGCATATGAGCATCTCATTACACAGTGTGACATCCTTGTGTGCCCACTGCATCCTTCAGTGACCTAGTTGTATATCCAGTGCCCACTGCTGTGCCCACTGCATCCTTCAGTGACCTTGTACTGTGCCCACTGCATCCTTCAGTGACCTAGTTGTATATCCAGTGCCCACTGCTGTGCCCACTGCATCCTTCAGTGACCTTGTACTGTGCCCACTGCATCCTTCAGTGACCTAGTTGTATATCCAGTGCCCACTGCTGTGCCCACTGCATCCTTCAGTGACCTTGTACTGTGCCCACTGCATCCTTCAGTGACCTAGTTGTATATCCAGTGCCCACTGCTGTGCCCACTGCATCCTTCAGTGACCTTGTACTGTGCCCACTGCATCCTTCAGTGACCTTGTACTGTGCCCACTGCATCCTTCAGTGACCTAGTTGTATATCCAGTGCCCACTGCTGTGCCCACTGCATCCTTCAGTGACCTTGTACTGTGCCCACTGCATCCTTCAGTGACCTTGTACTGTGCCCACTGCATCCTTCAGTGACCTAGTTGTATATCCAGTGCTCACTGCTGTGCCCACTGCATCCTTCAGTGACCTTGTACTGTGCCCACTGCATCCTTCAGTGACCTTGTACTGTGCCCACTGCATCCTTCAGTGACCTAGTTGTTTATCCAGTGCCCACTGCTGTGCCCACTGCATCCTTCAGTGACCTTGTACTGTGCCCACTGCATCCTTCAGTGACCTAGTTGTATATCCAGTGCCCACTGCTGTGCCCACTGCATCCTTCAGTGACCTTGTACTGTGCCCACTGCATCCTTCAGTGCCGTTGTACTGTGCCTGGTGCATCCTTCAGTGACCTTGTACTGTGCCCACTGCATCCAGTGATTCATTACTAGCAACATGTCTGGCAGGGTTTCGCGGGGTGAGAGGAAAGGGAGTTCAATTGCCTCAGCCACTTCTGGGACTGCTCCACGTCCAGGGAGAGGACGCCCAGCTGTACGTGGTCGTGATGCAGCAGAAAGGGGGGCAGCAAAGCCTGGGCCGAGTCAGCGGACGCCATTGTCCAAATATTTTAAAGTTTCTGGTCCCCGTGTGGTGGTTGAGCAAATGGAACCTGACGTATTCATGGACATCATGACTTCCTCCCAGACCTCTACTGTGAGCACCACTCCAAGCAGCAGCAGCAGCAGCAGCAGCAGCAGCAGCAGCCAACATCCCACGCTTGTTGTGACATCCACCCCAGCACCCACTGGTCAGCAGCCCTCCCAGGATGACAGCGTTCTGTCCCTCAGTCCGGCTTCTGGGAACCTGCTGATGCAAGAAGCTCAGGACTTACTGGGGACTGATGTGGCAGAGATTGAGATCGGGCCACAATCACAAGCGTTGTTGAGTTCTGGTGATGAAGAAGAGGGGTCTGTGTCTGGGGATGTAGGGACAGAAGAGGAGGCGGGGGAGTCAGAGGAAGAGCTGGATTATGATGATGCTGCTGATGATGACGACGTTGTGGACCCTAACTATGTGCAGCCTGCTGAGTCCGTGGAAGAATGGTCAGAGGCAGAGCAGGATGACGAGTTACCTCGGCCTAGGCAAGGATAACGCCATATGTCAGGCAGGGGCAGGGGCATCGGCAGCAGTGGGCGTGGAGGAAGTAGACAGGACACTGCTTCAGCCGGCACCACCACCTTGCAACCCCCGGCAACTACTACCACACATTGTTCTGCTGCACCCTCTGCTAGTGGGGGCCGCAGTAAATTAAAGTCACCAGTGTGGGATTGCTTTGAGGAATGTACTGATGACAAAAGGTATGCGGTGTGCAGGTTATGCAGCAAAAGATTGAGCCGTGGGAAAAGTCTGAGCAAGATGGGTACCTCATCCCTCCAGGGCCACCTGAGAAGCCGCCACTGCCGCGAGTATGCGGACTTTAAGAGGAAGCAGGCACTGCTGGCAGGGGTTCCTGAGAGCAGAAGGCCCACCAGCGCAGCAGCATCATCCCTCCCTCAGGGTCGTGAATCCCCCACAGCAGCAGCAGTAGTAGCACGCAAGCGCTCTTCCACCTCGGCTACTCAGGACACAGACATTGAGGCTGGCAGCCAGTGTTCGTCTCTCTCCTCTGTCTCCCCTGCATCCCAGCGTCGTCAGACCCTGCTGAGCGACACCTTTCAGGGTCTGACCAAGCCTCTGCCTCCAAGCCACAGGCGGATCCGCAAACTAAATGGCTTGCTGGCCCGGGCCATGGCATCACAGGTGCTTCCCTACTCCCTGGTGCAGGAGGGGAGCGCCATGCGGACGCTGCTCCAATTTGGCATCCCCGAGTGGCAAGTCCCCAGTCGCCACTATTTCAGCAGGAGCGCGATCCCAGCACTCCACAAGTTTGCGGTGGAAAACGTGGCCCGTTCCCCGGACTACTCTGTGGGCAAGCGGGTCCACGTGACCATGGACTCGTGGAGTAGCAGATTTGGGACAGGTCGCTACCTGTCCTTTACGGCCCACTGGGTGACACTGATGGAAGGGAGGGAGGACAAGAGTGCATCAGCCCAGCTAGTGGTGCCACCACGCGGGATCAGGGGGGATGCAGAAGAGTCCTGTCACGACACTCCCTCTGCACCCGGAAAGCAAGCCCGCCTCGGCAGCAGCAGCGCCAAGCCTCGGCACTGCCAAGCCCTTTTAAAATTGGTGACGCTGGGGAAGGAGAGGCTTACGGCCACCAACATCATGGCCGCCCTCAGGAAGCAGGAGCGGAGGTGGCTGACCCCCAGAGGCCTGGAAGTGGGGTATGTGGCAGCCGATAACGGGGCCAACCTGGTGACAGCAGTGCAGCAGGGAAACCTCCAGGACATCCCCTGCTTGGCCCACGTGCTCAATCTTGTGGTGCAGCGCTTCTTGCGCACCTACCAGGGGATGAGCGAGCTGCTGCAGGATGCCCGGGCGGTGGTACGCTTTTTCCGCCTGTCAGCCACTGCCTCTGCACTCTTGTCCACCTTACAGCAGCAGTATGGAAGGCCACAACACCGGAAGATCATCGACATGCCAGTTCGCTGGAATTCGACTCTGGCCATGTTGGAGCGGCTGTGTCAGCACAGGCTGGCTCTTAGGGCCTACATGCTAGACCCAAGTGTCCCCAGCAACCAGCAAGTCCCCATGATTACTGCCACTTAGTGGACACTGATGCAGCAAGTATGCCTGGTGCTGAGTCCCTTCCTGGAGGCAACCAAGATGGTCAGTGAGGAGCGGGCCTCTGTGTGCCAGTGGGTGCCCTTGGTTTGTCTACTGGAGCAGGCAATGGACAATTTAATTGAGCGTGGGGGTGAAGCCCTGAGGCAGTTGGAAGAACAGGAGCAGATGGCAGCACAGTCCAGCTCAGAGGAGGGCTCACAGCAGGTAGTGGAAGAGTTGGAGGTCCCTAACCTGAATGAGGAGGAGGAGCAGAGTGCAGCAGGCGTTGTACGTGGATGGCGGTTTGAGGAGGACAACGACATGGCACAGGAAGAGGACAGGCATGCGTTATGGGACAATGGCGAGGACGAGGAAGATCTTGCTGGCAGGGACTTGTTTCCCATGGCTGTGCACATGTTGCGCTGCCTTCGCAGGGACCCCCGGGTGATCCAGATGCGTTCAAGGGAGGACATCTGGATTACCTTGATGCTTGATCCCCGTCTGAAGGGGAAGCTGGGAGACTTAATGACGCCATCCACCACCGAGCAACGCACAAGGGAGTTGAAGGAGGCCCTTGTGCGCAGACTACTGGAAGAATTCCCCCAGCCTTCCACCCCCACTGTAACTGCTCTGCCAAGCCAGCAAGAGGTGCCTGCCATTGCCACTAGCAGCACAACAACAACCACCAGCAGCAGCAGCAGCAGCAACTGGCGCCCCGGAGACCTGAAGAGCCTAAGCAAGAGCCTGTATGCAGTGCAGCAGCCCAGAACAGAGGTGCCAGCCACAGCATCCACCACCAACCAGCACAAGCAACGACTGACCACCATGGTGTCTGACTATATGGGGTCATCCAGCGGGCTCAATGACACCGACAGCCCCGTGGACCCCTTGGAGTACTGGGTCAAGAGACTGGACATCTAGAGCGAGCTTTCCCAGTACGCCCTGGAACTCCTATCCTGCCCTCCTTCCAGTGTCCTCTCAGAGAGATGCTTTAGTGCGGCCGGTGGCGTGGTCACAGAGAAGCGCTCTCGGCTCTCCCACGCCTCTGTGGACAAACTCACCTTCCTGAAAATCAACCAGGCTTGGGTGGAAGGTGAGTTCCTGGCCCCTATTGTCGGACACAGGGGGACATGAAGTGGCTGCTGCATGTGCTGTTGTTAACTATGCCTGCCTTTATAAAGACAGTTACTACCTGCCTAGTGCCTACCTTGGTTAATTTTTTGGTGTTATGGTACTACTACCAGTAAGTTGCCATGGTCCTCCTTCTGAGCTGCTGAACTGACCGCCCGCTTTGTCCTCCTGACTCAGTCGCTACTACACTCTGCGTTCACACTGCCCGGGGCACTGGGTGCATTTAATTTTTTGGCCAGCACTATGACGCTGTGCTACTACTACTACCACCAGTATGTTGCCATGGTCCTTCTGTGCTGCTGAACTGACCACCCGCATTGTCCTCCTCCTCCTGACTCAGTCGCTTCCACCAATGTACTCTGTCTGCGTTCACACTGCCCGGGTCACCGGGTGCATTTAATTTTTTGGCCATCACCATGACGCTGTGCTGCTACTACTACCACCCGTATGTTGACATGGTCCTTCTGTGCTGCTGCTGCTGAACTGACCGCCCGCATTGTCCTCCTCCTCCTGACTCAGTCGCTTCCACCAATGTACTCTGTCTGCGTTATCACTGCCCGGGTCACCGGGTGCATTTAATTTTTTGGCCAGCACTATGACGCTGTGCTGCTACTACTACCACCAGTATGTTGCCATGGTCCTTCTGTGCTGCTGCTGCTGCTGAACTGAACGCCCGCTTTGTCCTCCTCCTCCTCCTGACTCAGTCGCTACCACGGTACCACCAATGCACTCTGTCTGCGTTATCACTGCCCGGGTCACCGGGTGCATTTAATTTTTTGGCCAGCACTATGACGCTGTGCTGCTACTACTACCACCAGTATGTTGGCATGGTCCTTCTGTGCTGCTGCTGCTGAACTGACCGCCCGCATTGTCCTCCTCCTCCTGACTCAGTCGCTTCCACCAATGTACTCTGTCTGCGTTATCACTGCCCGGGTCACCGGGTGCATTTAATTTTTTGGCCAGCACTATGACGCTGTGCTGCTACTACTACCACCAGTATGTTGCCATGGTCCTTCTGTGCTGCTGCTGCTGAACTGAACGCCCGCTTTGTCCTCCTCCTTCTCCTGACTCAGTCGCTACCACGGTACCACCAATGCACTCTGTCTGCGTTATCACGGCCTGGGTGACCGGGTGCATTTAATTTTTTGGCCAGCACTATGACGCTGTGCTGCTACTACTACCACCAGTATGTTGGCATGGTCCTTCTGTGCTGCTGCTGCTGAACTGACCGCCCGCATCGTCCTCCTCCTCCTGACTCAGTCGCTTCCACCAATGTACTCTGTCTGCGTTATCACTGCCCGGGTCACCGGGTGCATTTAATTTTTTGGCCAGCACTATGACGCTGTGCTGCTACTACTACCACCAGTATGTTGCCATGGTCCTACTGTGCTGCTGAATTGACCGCCGGCATTGTCCTCCTCCTCCTGACTCAGTCGCTTCCACCAATGTACTCTGTCTGCGTTCACACTGCCCAGGTCACCGGGTGCATTTAATTTTTTGGCCAGCACTATGACGCTGTGCTGCTACTACTACTACCAGTATGTTGCCGTGGTCCTTCTGTGCTGCTGAACTGACCGCCCGCATAGACCTTCTCCTGACTCACTCGCTACCACCACTGCACTCTGCGTTCACACTGCCCGTGTCCACTGACAACTCTGCTGTGATGTCATTGCTAATTGCTGCAAAAAAAACAAAAAAAAAAATTACAAAAACCTCTCTGGGGCCTTTTTGGCGTCAGCCACTCATTCTCCTCCAGCGGTACCTTTGCCGCCAAGTGCCATTGGAACTCGCCTTCACCTCTTTGACTGCTTAACGCGTATATCCCTTTTTAAAACCACTTATTACCAATTATTAGCCCCATTTAAAGTGTTGATTTCACTTTAAAATCCATTTTCTCTAGAAAAAAAAATTTTGGGGGAATTTTTTATGTTGAAGTTATGTTGCCCCTTATCACCTCGATAATCCATGCAATTTGGGGGATTGTAGCATGTATGGGGGCTTTGTTATTAACGTTAAAAGAAAATTTGCCTCCGGGCGGGAATCCACGCGTGATTACGCCATTCACGGCAGAAAATCCGCGTGGTTGCGTGGACGCGGATGAAAATCCGCATGCGGCGGGGCCGAATGCAGATTTTTTTTTGCAACCACGCGGATTGCCGAATTCGTGGATGAGGCACATCCGAGCATCCCTAAAGAACACAGAGTGAATATAGGAAATCAAAATACCATAGAGATCATCACATCATTTTGCAGACAGTGGCATCTTGTGGTTGCTTTACTATACTGCAGCTTAAATTAATCATGTTGATACTAGCAACAGTTTGTGTGTGCAACAGAAGCAGGTACAAATCTGCAATAAAGGATTTTTTCAGTTTTAACAATGTTGTCTCACTTGGAATCTCACTCTATAGAGAAGATTAAATGCCCTTTCCCACTGAAAATCACTTGCGTGTCGGGGAGGGGGGCATTCTAGTTTTAGTGCCCATTTTTCAACGGGCGGGCCTTTAATTTGATAGTTCACTTAAAGTCCGACTTTATTATGGATATTTATGGTGGCTTTTTTATCTAGATATAACCTAAACTGTATTGTCTACTGTACTTACATTTTCTTACTACACACACGCACACACGCACACACACACACACACACACACACACACACACACACACACACACACACACACACACACACACACACACACACACACACACACACACACACACACACACACACACACACACACACACACACACACACACACACACACACACACACACACACTATATAAACCCACGCATACTCACTGGGATTTATACATTGCCTACATTTTTCTTTGACTAGACTGATTATTTTGACTAGACTGAGTACTTTTTGCACTTGTAGTACACCTATCTTATAAAGCTGTCAATCAAGTATTGAAGAGCTATAAGCTTTAAGAGCTTTAAGACAACTGACTGGAGTGGCAATTTGTAGAATATTAAAACTGTTTGCAGCTAATAGGTTTTGAAGGACAAAAAATGAATCAAGCATACAGATATCTTTATTTTTTTTAAAAGCCCAATCCAACTAATCATCAATTAAAAAAAATCAGTATGGCATGTGACAATGACTGAACAATGTCTAAAAACACTTAAGAACTCAATAAGAGCTGCCTGCTTAGTATGGAAGCACATGAGCTGTGAAAACTACAGGGCAAAAGATGCTTGAAAGTTTAGGGGTCATGTCTCATAATATAAAACGGCACCATGTCATTGTATACGTTTCATCTGACCTTAATATAGTAACATATGACATGTTATCATTTGTATAATGGCTGCTATTTAGATTCCTCCATTACATCAAATTATCAGCGAGTGTTTGGATTTATTTTGATCTGTAAGTTATGTCTGCATGACCATTGGAATTTCCTGATCTGAATATTCTATGTTCTCATTAGCTGCTGCTAATTAAGAAACATCATTTATGTTTTGATTTTTGTAATGTGATCTAAAAATGCAAGGACAGAGTGCATAGTGTAATGCATAGTCTGCTCCACATGGTATTAGAATGCAATCTGACCCCTATGACCTTAAAAGGGGCAGGGGCAGTGTCATGTTTAATACAGGATTCAGATACTTTGGTAATTAAGTCTTGCTAGACTAGACGGGTAAAGAAATGTTTACAGCAGCCCAAAAATAAAGTTTATTGCATTGTCCAGCTGTAGTGTTGTCTAACTTAAGGTGACAGATTCATGAAAACATATATAGCCATCAGTGGGGGACTGAACTTTAACTTTGACTATTTGAAGGGCATAGTGCACAAGAAATTGAGACAGTTGTCAAATGGAAATGCTTGGAGTTAATCTGCTTAGCAAACAAGTATCCTATCTCACCCAGGCGTATGTTCAGTGCTACAAAAGGCAATGCTGGTGTGAAAACGTAAGTAGCCCATGTTAACCAATCATATTACAGTCTAGTGAAGTCATACTGTATCTAGGTAACATGATTTTATAAGGTTGCTGGCGTGTTGCTGCACATCGTACATCCTCACTGCTGTTTAAAAATGCATTAACTTACAAAATCTGTTGTCCTCTATAGTATACAATACTTCACTTCAGTACATTTTATTTTATAATTCACAAAAATGCTTCAGAAGTGTTAGATCTCTGGCCCTCTTCTGTGGCCTATGAAGAAAGCCATTGTCAGTGCGCACACTGTTTACACAATCAGAGCACAGTGGCTGTTAGACTAAACAACTATGCAAGTATAATCATTCTCTGAAAAAAAAGACATCCATTTAAACATAATTGTCACAAATGATGACTGGGATGTGAATGGATAACCAGCAACAAAACCTTTACAAAGCACTTTTCACCCACCTGATTCAAAGGCAAAGCACATAGCATGCCTCTGTTCAGTAATTGGATGCAGGATATATTTTGTAAAGCAGGAAATGGCTATATGCCTGTAAATGTTAGTCTAAACAGGTGGGTTTTCATTCTGAATTTAAATGATTTAACCCTTTTAAAAATTCAAAAACGGGGGGAGCAAGCATGTGTAGGAGGCTCTACTCATGCCTACCACTAATGCGGCATCTCATCCAACTGCGGCTGCGCCATCGGGAGCTTACTGTGCAGGCACAGTACAAGATAATTTCGTATGTCGCCTGTGCAGTAAGCTCCCGATGACGTGCGCGGAATCGAACACTATTTGTCTTGTTAGACGAATATAAGACCGGGACCGGCGGCGGGGAATGGCGGATCGTTGGAGGATGGCGTGGGACATTACAGCTGCAAGGGGCTGTCTGTTTTTATTTTCAACGCCCCCCCAGAGAACCCCTTTAAGCAATGCCACCTGCCCCTACCCTATGGGTATGAGTTAATTGGTCAATTTACATTCTCATGCAATTAACACTGCACATAGACACAGTCAGAGGGTGGAGAAAGACAAGAAAGTTAATGGTAAGTACATTAAGTACCCACTGGGCCCCCTGTGCTCCAGGACCCCATAGCAGCTGCTATGGCTGATATGGCTATTGCTACGCCTCTGCAACCATCTGTATTAACTGTATGCAGTGCAGGTCAATCTGTGGTAGGCCTTTGTACTCCAATAGTCTAGCTGTGATAGAATGCAAGAGTTAGGCCTGGTTCACATTAGCGTTCGCTGTCCGGATTCGCCTGATTGGATCCGGACTGTATACTGTACAAACGGAACGGACGTTCCGCATAGCAATGCAAAGTCTATGTGGCCGTTCACACGCGTCCGTTCCGTACGGAACAGAGCCGGATCGGATCCAGACTCCGGACACTTTTCCAACATGCTCTATTTTTGGGTCCGGATCATCCGGCCGATGCACCCAGACCGGAGCCTGACTGCACCATCCGTGCATAGAAACCAATGGGAAACGGAAAGCACAGAACACACTGGCTATAAAAACCTGACGTTCTAACCCACTTCCTATGCGTTTTCTAGCGGCCATTTTGGATGGGGACACATGGGCCCAGCATTTCTGGAGTGGAGCAGCAGTGACTTTGTGCTGGAGCTGTTTGGCAGTATATGTCGGATGTGGAGCTGAGGCCCTACACAGCGGAGGACCTGATTCTACATGTGCACCTTCTGCTGACCTCCCAGACCCCAACAATATTTATATAGTTTGTATCTCTTTTACCAAACGGATTGCAGCTGTATCGATACGCATGCAAACGGACCGGATCCGGTCCGGTCATCCGGTCCGTTCTTTACAGAAACGCAAGTGTGAATGGGGCCTTAGGTTTGACAGATCTTATGGGGTGAGGAAGTGTCTAACTTTCAAAATGTTCCATGGATGGAAGTTATCCCACACAAAACTTCCTTGTAGGAGTGTTTTTGGTAGATAAACTCAGTGAAATGATCACAGGGAAGGAACAAACACAACAGAGAATATTGTTTATACAAGAGAAAATACTCAGGAGTTGGACCTAGCATTGCATTGCTCTTATTTGCTTTCTTTTAGAAGCTGTTCAATCAGGAATCAGGGTCAGACAAGAGTAGAGATGTCGCGAACGGTTCGCCTGCGAACGGTTCCAGGCGAACTTTGGGGGTTCGCGTTCGCCTGCACCAGGCGAACTTTTGTGGAAGTTCGATTCGCCCAATAATGCTCTATTGAGCAAAACTTTGACTCTCCATATCACTGTCAGCAGACACATTATTGCCAAACACACTGCTCTCACTGTTGGAGGCCCGCCCCCCTTCTCCTCCAAGCAAGATCCTTATACCATTTGACTCAGTTGTCTGCCTACACTAATTAGTTATGGGACAGCTGCTACACACTCTGCTAGGGAGATTTTAATTAGCCTCTTGTGGGTCCCTCCACCCTCCTTCCTCCACCCTTCTACCTATTCCCTCCTCCCTCCTACCGGAGGGAGGAGGGTCTCATCTGCCAGGGAATTATACTATTTTAAAAACCAGTTTACATACCATGGCTGGGAAGCGAACCCGGGTTTCACTGTGTGGTGGGCAAGTCACCCTAACTGCTGTACCACGACAGTACTAACTGAAGCTGGCCTAGCATTTACCATTTATGCTCAATAAAAGAGAAAAAGTAGATAGGACAAATAACATTTATATCACACTTTTCTCCTGGCGGCCTATAGAGCATGCCCTAGTGGCTGCAGCTCTGGTGCTTTGAGTCCACCAGGAGCCTCCAGCAGTGATGTGTATTTCACTCAATCAGGTGTGCCTCCAGGTATTAGAGCCCTTGAAACATGGTTTCTATCATTTTTCCAGCCGGTAGAATTTTTTTAAATTTTCAAACTTCGCCTACCCATTGAAGTCTATTGCGGTTCACGAACTATTTCGCGAACCGAACCTTTCGCGGAGGTTCGCGAACCGAAAAACGGAGGTTCACGACATCTCTAAACAAGAGCAGAGAGGTCAATAATACAGCAACAAGAGGATTTACATTTTAGAATGAAATTAAAATACGGTAATATCTTACATAGACTGATTATAGCCTGTCATGTTGTTGTACTGTCCCATTTCTATGAATGAATTTACATTTTGAAATTATCATAAGTTCCCTTCACCTCACCTTAGTAAATCCCAACTTGCCCTGTGGACATGTTAAAGGACACCTGAAGTGAGAGGGGTATGGATGCTGCCATATTTATTTCCTTTTAATCAATGCACATTGCCTGGCTGTCTTGCCCCGGCAGAGACACGTAGAGGGAACACTTCTTGCGCAGACTGGCCGTGACTGACAGAGCTTATGGGACCATATACCAGAGCTGGAGAAGAGGACTTGTTTTGTCTGCATTTGCCCGATGCTTGCCTCAGGGGTGTGAGTCAGACACTACTGATTCATGAAAGATCATCAGAATGCCAGGCAACTGGTATTATTAAAAAAGGAAATACATATGGCAGCCTCCACATCCCTCTCACTCCAGGTGTCCTTTAATATGTGCAAGAATACTTGAAGTGTATGATCACAGGGTTTTGTGCCATACTGGTCAAAGCTATGCACCTGTTGGACTGTCAGTAAATGTCTGACCACTCTCAAAAGTCTATGGCTAATATAATGGCATAATGTGGTTTAGAGAGAATCATCTGTATTCACAAAATGAAGTATAAACAAACATCCCTGCCTGTTTGGGGTCATCTCCTAGCCCCCTCTGTATTATTTTTGCTGCTCTCCGCTGCAATAAAGAGGGTAAAAAAAACTGTTTTATAAACTGTTTTGTAAACAGAAAAGATGGCCACCAAAACAGGAAGTACATCAGCAGAGCAGTGAACTCAGTTAATACACAGTGAGTACATAGAGAATTCAGTGAGTTACACATTGAATTCAGTCTCCAGAGGTTATGTGCAAGTTTTGAAAGCGCTCTGTGTCAATGAAGCATGACAAACTGTGTCTTTAGAGCCTGGAGTCTTAGCTCTGCACTGGTGTCAGCCTGACAGGCAGCTTCCTCCTCAGCCAGCTATTCTTTGTTCAGTTTATCAGTCTGTGTTTATCAGCCTCACAGATAGCAGACAAGCTGACAGTGAGAGCAGGGACAATTGTCTGTGAGGAATAATCATCACAGGAGCACTGGAGGGGCGTGGAAGGGGTTAACTTGTTCACATTACTGAAGAGTTGGCAGCCTTCCAGACACAGGCGACAAGTCTGACAGGGGAAAGATAACTTGATTTATTACAGAGATGGTGCAAGTAGAAAGTGCTGCAGTAAGCCAGAGCACAATGGAACAGCCTTAGGAACTTGTAGGATATGAGAAATACTGCAAAAAATTTTGTAACAGAGTCTCTTTAAAGGACACCTTAAGTGATGCTGGATGCTGCCATATTTACTTATTTTTAAATAATCAGAATCAGAATCAATTTTATTTCACCAAGTAAGTTTGCACCTACAAGGAATTTGTCTTGGCAGTTGCTTAACAAACACAAACAAAAACAATACAAGGACAGACAGTGTGTATATTACAAGTCAAGGACATTATAAGTATAGTGGCAGTAAGCAATGCGAGAATTGTTCATTTACAGTTCTGTGCTGATTACTATCAAGTCCTAGCAGCTCTAACGTGGTTCAGCATTAAGTATGGCTACCGCTTGAGGAAAAAAGCTGTTCCTGTGTCTGGAGGTTTTGGTAGCGATTGACCAGAATCTTACTCCTGAAGGCATGCGCTGGAAGATGGAGTGAGCTGGGTGAGAGGGGTCAGAGGCAATTTTGGTTGCTCTTTTTCTGCACCTGCTAGCGTAAAGATCCTGCAGGGAAGGGAAGCTACAGCCAATTATCCTTTCCGCTGTTCGGATGATGCGCTGCAGCCTCCCCTTTTCTAATGCTGAGCAGGAGCTGAACCATACAGTCATAGATGATGTTATGGTGAATTCAATAATTGCAGTGTAGAACTGCACCATTAAATTTTGAGATAGACCAAACTTTTCAGCTGCTGTAGATGGTACATCCTCTGTTGCGCTTTCTTGACAATAGTGGGCGTATTGTTATCCCATTTTAGGTTGTGTGAGATCGTGGACCCAAGAAACTTGAATGACTCTACCTGGGTTATTGTGGATCCATTTATGGTTAAGGGGAGGTGCTGGGGGGAGATCTCCTAAAGTCTATTATTATCTCCATGGTTTTAAGAGCATTTAGTTCCAAGTTGTTGCTGCTGCACCAGGAGGAAAGCTGTCCCACCACATGCCTGTATGCAGATTCATCCCCGTTTTGTATGAGACCAACTACTGTTGTGTAATCTGCAAATTTCAGAACCTTAACAGATGGATCTGTGGAGATGCAGTCATTGGTGTACAGTGAGTAGAGCAGTGGGGAAAGCACACAGCCCTGGGGTGCACCAGCACTGACGGTCAGAGAGCTTGATGTGTGTTTACCAAGTCTAACACGCTGTCTCCTATCGGTTAGGAAGTCGGTTATCCATTTGCAGATGGATTCAGGTATGTGTAGCTGGGAGAGCTTGCTGTGTAGCAGAGATGGCATTATGGTATTAAATGCAGAGCTGTAATCTATAAATAAAATCCTGATGTAGGTTCCTGGGGTGTCTAGATGCTGTAGTACATAATGCATACACATGTTCACGGCATCATCTGCGGATCTATTAGGCCTGTAGGCAAATTGCAGAGAGTCCAGCAGGGGATCTGTAATAGATTTCAGATAAGCCATTAACAGTTTTTCGAATGCTTTCATGACCAATGATGTCAGGGCAACAGGCCTGTAATCATTTAAACATGTAGGTCTTGAATTTTTTGGGATTGGTACAATAGTTGAGCTTTTAAAACAGGCCGGAACAATTGAGAGTTCGAGAGATGCTTTGAATATGTCTGTGAATACAGGAGCTAATTGATCGGCACAGAGTTTCAGGCATTTCGCAGAGACAGAGTCTGGTCCCATTGCTTTCCTAGTGTTTTGTCTTTTGAACAGTCTATTTACATCTGATTGGCATATTGTTAGAGCATGCACATCTGGGGACAGGTCAATAGATTGTGTCTGGCCTCCTGTGTTGTGTAGTTGCTGAGGCACCGCAGGGGGTGGAGACGATGGCTGGCAGGAAGAGTGTTCAGTTTGCCTGCTGCAGAGATGGAAATGATGCGAATTGACTTGGTGTGTTTGGCTTTTGTTGCTAGTGCCAAACCTGCAATAAAATGTATTCAGTTCATTTGCAAGCTGCAGATTGTGTAGTGAGGGCGGAGATTTCTTCCTGTTGTAATGATCTGCTCAGCTGCCTGTGCAGGCAGGCAGCTTTTTGACCATTGTTTAGGTTTGCATGCTGCAGGACTCTGGAAAGGAGAGCTTCTGTCAGTTTTGCAGCTTGTGCTTGCTGAGGAATTTGCATGCGTTGTCATGCAAATTGCCTGGCCACATTCATTGGAGGAGTGTACTATAAGTACTATGTGTTTCCCACAATGCTTGGCTGATCATAAGGATTCCTTCCTGTGAAACACTCCTGGAGGAGTGTCAGCCTTACTATCTGTTTGAAGATCAGCTTAGAGTAATTCCTGGAAAACTGCACTAGGCAGGTTTCCTTAGTGCAGTTAAGATTGCTTATCTGTTTTGTTTGTTCTGTTGCGATTGTCCTGTCCCAGCGGTGGTCGACACGAAATCGTTCTGATCTCTGTTCTTGGAGTATAGCTGGTGCAGCGGTTGCTTCCAGCTATCTCTTCTGATCTGTCTCACTTGGATCGCACTTGCCTAGCACTAGTGCTGTGGATCCTTCTGTTCTGCTACTCTGTCTGCCTGGATCGCACTCGCCTAGCGCTAGTGCTGTGGATTTTTCTGTTCTGCTACTCTGTACCTGGATCGCGCTGGCATCTTGCGCTAGCGCTGTGGATCCTTCTGTTCTGTCTTCCTGGATCACGCTAGCCACTTTCGCTAGTGCTGTGGATCCTATCTCTCGCTTGTCCCTGTTTTCGTGTGTCTGTCTTGTCTGCTACGAACGCTTGCTGGAGGCTCGGTGAGGTAACCGTTAAGCAAGCGCTCGCGTCCTCTGTTACATGTTTGTCTGTCGATGGTTAGTTAGGCGTGCTTGTCTCTATTGTGCTTATCACGTGGAGACCGCGCATGAACGCGTGCACTGTTGCGAATGAGTGCGGTGTTCGCGTTCAGTTAGCGTTTGTTATTTTCCGTATCTCCTCATTGTATGATTTGCTGTGCCTTTGCTATCCTCGTATTCTGTTCTGATCTGCCTTGTGTCACTTTTGGCAATCGCCTTTCTTGCGGTTGCGTTTCTGTTTCGTATCTGCTGTTGTGTGTGCGCTGTCGTGGGGTGGCGACTAGTTTGGCGCACACACATACAACCTGTTCCTTTGCTCGTTCTCATTCGCAGTCGCTTCTCTTGCGATTGCGTTCTGCGCTTCGTACAATTCCTGTCTGGCATTTGTGGAGGTACAGAGGATTGGTTCCTCTGCACTCCTCAGCGCCATCTGCCGACAGGAATTTCCCTCTACGGGTGTGTAGCACCTTTTGCTGGGTTCCTGTAATTATACGCTTGTGGAGGATTTCTGCCGTATCAGCGCACGCGTTGTGCGCTGATCACGGAGAAAGTTCCACAATCGTTACACCTGTAGCTGGAAATTTCATGCAGAGATTTCCATATTGTGAATGAGTCGGCGTTTGAACATTGTTTCTCAAGTTTTTTTAGAATAATCTTTTTTTGCGTCAGTAATGGCTCTCTGCAGTTTGTATTTCGCAGCTTTGTAGAGGACTTTATCGCCTGTACGATATGCCCTTTAATTATTGAGGCGTAGCTTCCTAAGATGTGATGTAAACCAGGGTTTATCGTTATTGTACCTGGTGCACTTTTTTGTGGGGATGCAGGACTCTTCACAAAAGGTAATATATGATGTCACAGCGTCAGTGTATTCATTTAGGTCACTGGTGGATTCTTTAAATATATTCCAGTTTGTTAAATCAAAGCAGCTCTGTAGTTTTTCTACAGCTTCACTCGTCCATTTCTTAACTGTGCGCATTGTCCGGTGATAGGCGCATTGTCCGGTGATAGGCCGTACATGGCATGTACATGGAAGAGGAGGGAGCAGGGTCTGTCCTGCCACCAGAAACACGTAATGTATGGCACTCTGCTGCCACTGCTGCTCTGCAACTTAAGTGCAGGAGTCCCTCCCCCGCTACCCCCACTATTGTCATGCTCCTGCCCTGAACAAGCATGCACATCAGATCTTTGGCTGGGTTTGCTGCATGCTGGTTTCAGGTGGGTTATCAGACACTACAGATGTGGGAAAGATCGTCAGGATGCCATAAAGTTGTTATTGTTTAAAAGGAAATAAATATGTCAGCTCCCATACCCCTCTCACTTCATGTGTCCTTTTAAGTCAAAATCATTTATGCTTCTAAAGGTGCAATACATTCTAAAGGTACAATAAATTCTATTCAGTTTTATAACAATGGCACACAACATATAGAGTATGAACATGCACAGCATGTACTGTATATATATTTATGCATAGAGATGTTGAACCGGGCAGTCCGCCATAGCCTAGCACTAGCTACATGATTCCCCCCTCCCTGCGGCATCCCTCCCACCCCTCCGATCGCCGCCGGCGCAAAGATCCATCTGGAAATCCCGTTCTGAACGGGATTTCCTTGAGGGCTTCCCCCGTCGCCATGGCGACGAATGTCATCGTCGTCGTGACGTCACAGGGAGTCCCGATCCACCTCTCAGCGCTGCCTGGCACTGATTGGCCAGGCAGCGCACGGGGTCTCCGGGGGGGGCCTGTATCGCGGCAGGTAGCGGCGGATCGGCGGCAAGCAGCGGCGATCAGGTAGGACACGCAGCAAGCAAAGTGCTTGCTGCGTGTTTCAAAAAAAGATTATTCAAATCGGCCCAGCGGGGCCTGAGTGGTGACCTCGTCGAGAACCAAAATTACATACAAGTGCCATCACTCAACAGGCTGTAATACGAAACACTTTATTAGTAGAAAAAACACTGGCAGGAGGGCAACCTAAAATCAATTAAAATCACTGGAGCGCTCCAATATCAGACATGCCGCAAGCACACCTCTCAATCCACCATCCATACAGGGGTACCGGTACCTCACCTAGATAACTACCCTGCAGGAGATGTGGGAAACAGAAATGGGAATGTAGGCAGTCTGTGGTGTGTCACCCGCTGATCCAGATATATCGCAAGGATCTCCAAGTGTCAGCAATAAGTGGGTGGAAACTCTTCGCCCGCTGTGCGGGACTCACCAATCTTCGTCCAATTGCGGACCCCGGATACCTGCTGTGCGCACAGCCGAGACTTGCGAATCTTCACCAGTCCTCAACCCGAAGGGGAGGTCACTGGTCACGGAAGCCAAGGCAGGCCAGCAACACGATAAGGGATCCCTGCTAGTAGACACGCCGGGACGCTCCAGAACAGCTGCGGGGTATTGCCCCGCCCACCTACGCGTTGCGTCCGCCTTCTGCGGACTTCAACTGGGTGTGGCTGCCTCGTCGAGAACGCCAGGGAGGTTAAAACATCTTGCGTGTGTATACATCGATCAGGTAGTGTAAGTAGTGTACTGCTTCACACTGACAGACCAAACTCACTGTTAACGCACCGCCGCAAACAGCTGCAAAGGATTGTCATTAGTTAGAGTGCAGGCCATGATAATGAAAAGTTTTTGTTTTATTTTTTTGATTAATTGAAAATTGAAGTTAGAATTCTACATTTTTTTTCCCTGATAAGTTACTTTGATAACTGTGGTAATTCCAGAGCTAATACCTGCCGAGTTCTGCAAGCGCTGACCTGTATGGTGCCATAAAGAACTTGTGCTGTGTACAAAGTTACACCCATGCCTTCTCAAGTTGTAGTATCAGTTTTTAAGTTTCAGGGGAATGGTAGGTTATTGAAAAAAAAATTGAAAGTTATTTATGTACAGTATAGATTTGTTAGTAAGAAAAACAACTTTATTTATAAAAAAAAATCAAAAAAAAAATCAAGGCAATAATTCTAATTCCAATGACAATTTTCAAAAAAATAAACAAAGTCAGCGAGTGTGTGGCTGCCATTCGTAGTGGGGGTGGTGTTACCCAACTCCAATGCAGAGCCACATAGTGGAGACTTTCGAGCAATGGAACGCTTCTCAGCCTTTTGGTTAAGACCAAGTGTAGTATCAGTTTTTCTAAGTTTCAGGAAAAGGTAGGTTATTGAAAAAAAAAATGTGAACGTTATTTATGTATAGATTTGTTAGTAAGAAAAACAACTATTTATAAAAAAATAAAAAAATTCAAGATAATAATTCTAATTTCAATGATAATTTTTTTAAAAATTAAACAAAGTCAGCAGGTGTCAGGCTGCCGGCAGCAGAAGGCCTGGCTGCGATTCGTGGTGGGGGTGGTGTTACCCATCTCCAATGCAGAGCCACATAGTGGAGACTTGCAAGCAATGGAATGCTTCTTGACCTTTTTGGCTGAGATCAACTGTAGTATCAGTTTTCCTACGTTTCAGGGAAAGGTAGGTTATTGAAAAAAAAAATTATGCTATGTATAGATTTGTTAGTAAGAAAAAAAACTGTATTTATAGAAAATAAAACATTTCAAGGTAATAATTTAAATGATCATTTTCAATTATGATTGATACACAGTGTGCTGGCTTGCTTGCAATAGTTAGAAGAGTATAGTAGAACAAAAAGGCCCAGCAACTGACTGTGGCCTGTATGCAGTGTGTAACCCACACAGACAGATATCAATAACAGATACAGTTGGAAGCTAAGCACAGCTTATAATGATAGACAGTGTGCTGCTGGCTTGTAATTGATAGAAGAGGATGGTACAACTGAAAGGCGAAGCAATGACTGTGGCCTGCCCTGTATGCAGGGTCTCACACACACACACACACACACACACACACAAACACACACACACACACACACACACACACACACACACACACACACACACACACACACACACACACACACACACACACACACACACACACAGATATGCACTGCTCTGATACAGTGTGTACTCACACAGATGCGGTGGAACGATATGCACTGCTCTAATACAGTGTGCACTCACACAGCTGCAGTGGAAAGATATGTAGTGGTGGTAATACAGTGTGCAGGCAGTCAGTGGGACCACAAATACCAAGCAGCCAGCAACTGTCTGTGGGTTTTATCTATGCAGTGTCACCAAGAAAGTTAGCTATGCTTTAGCCAGTTAAATCACACAAATAGAGTGGGAAGAAATGCACTGGTGGTAGCACAGTGTGCAGTCAGTCAGTGGGACTACAAATACCAAGCAGCCAGCAACTGTCTGTGGGCTGTATCTATGCAGTGTCACCCACAAAGAGAGCTATGCTTTAGTAAGTTAAATCACACAAATAGAGTGGGAAGAAATGCACTGATCTAATACAGTGTGCCAGCAAGCAAGGGCACAGCTGCGACAGATCTATATCTATGCTGTGTCAGTGTCACATACACACAAAAAAAAAAACCACATCAGAAGAACATTAGCTCTCAAAAGAGCTGTTTTGGGGGGCTTTCAGCAACAAATTTTAGTGAGGAGCAAGCTAACAAGAGCCTAACTAACGCTTTCCCTATCTCTCCAGCAACCTCTCCCTTCCTCTCACTAGTTGGAGCATCTGCAGAGTGAGAACATGGCCGACGCTGCAGCGGTTTTATAGGGGGGGGGGGCGGGGGTCCGTGGGTGAGTCCAGCCAGATTGGCTGCAATGTGTCTGCTGACTGTGATGTAGAGGGTCAAAATTTAGCCCAATGACAAGGTATAGGGGGCGGGCCAAACGGGCCATGTGTTCGCTACCCACCATGGGCGCGGGTAGTTGATATCTGCACGAACTACCCGCCGGGTGGACCTTTTGCGACATCTCTATTTATGCATGGATTTAATAATAATTGTATAACCTTTACATTTATTCCCTCAAGTAAACTGATTTATTAAATACTTATAAAAATATAAACATCATGTTTGATATATTTGATATACTCATGAGAAGCCTTTTCATATGCATAATTGACAGCCACTGTGCATAAACATTTTCCATGCCGTGCCATTATATCAGAGACATAACCTTTGCTTTTTTACCTTGTATCTTCTTAACCAAATGTTATGAATAGCAAAGCATAGAGCAGGGAGCAATGTGTCTTCACGTTTTATTAACTGATATAAATTAACAGACACAGTGCACCATATAATTGTATTCTGTGCCACAGAACAGAATATCTGTTGACTGCTTTAAAGAAGAAAGAAAAACGGCCACATAAAAATTAAAGCTGTTAATTCTCCTATATGTCACTTCAGAATTTGTTATGCATGCTATCTGGCGTTCTGTATTTACTTGCCAATATTTATTTTGCAACTAAGTTTAGATTTGCAGATCAGTTTCGTGCTACATTTTAAAACAAATCCCAAAAAGTGCCATATTAATAATAATTGCCAGTTCTATTTTAATTATTATTAACAACTTTTATGGCACTTGCCCAAAGTAATCTCCGGAGTGCAGTTCCCACCATCCAAGAGCACTGGAGAGTTTCAAGTAATTCTTCCAACTTTTATCATACCTCTTTGTAGAATACAGATGTAACAATATATGCCAGAGCTTCTACTATCACTTTATTAAACCTGTATACCTTGGCCTAATTTGATTCAGTCAGATTGGTTTAGTCAAAGGTAAACATGCCTGACGGAACAAGGTTTCTTAATCTTGTAAAATTTATAGAGATACGATCAGAAGAATACCTTCTTTTACAGAACAAAAAATATAAAGGGAGGAAAAAAATTAAATACTTACCTCAGTAGTGGGTAGTCTCTGCATGGAACAGAGGCTTTCCAGATCCTCCTAAAGTCCACCAATCCAGCACAGGGTCCCTCCATACCTACTTGACAAAAGCTTGTTGAATAGGTTTCTTCTGTTTGCGCTACCAGCCATGGACAAGCACATCTTGAATGGGCATTAGCGAGTAAGGTCTGGGCATGCCCAGTAGAATGAAGGGCTTGTGCATTGAGGAAGAAAAGGCATGCACAAGTGGCTTCCTTCTACAAGGCATGCATAGACCTTACTTGCACATGTCTATTCCGGATGCACTCATCCTTTATATGGAGCGTGGCCAGGAGATGAAGAGTGACCCTGCACTGAACTGGTGGACTTTAGGAGGATCCAGGAACCCTTTTGGACCATCCAGAGATTTCCAAAGTCGAACTTTTATTCCCCTCTTCTCTTCAGGTTTCCTTTGTTTTAAAGGAATACTGAGGTCAATAAATAAACAGATGAAGTAAACTGTATCTATCCTCCTCCAAAAAACCCTATTTTTTCTTAAATAACCTTCATCAGGCACCTAATGAAGAGCTCTGCCTGAAATTAGTTGTGTGTATTCCCTGACATACTCAATACAGCAAAGTTGATTTACCCTCTATGTGCAATCTCCTTTTGCATTTGGTTTGAGTGTTACAAGGGGTGGTGTCCCTGTGGAGACGTGTGCACCAGTGACACTGAACAGAGTCTTGTTCTAGTTTGCCATAGGTGGGTACTCGCTTGTGTTTGGATTTTTTATTTATCCCACAGTTTTATTTTATATTTAAATCTACTTTTTAAGTTTAATGCTTGTGGCAGCCTGTTGGTTGAGAGCGAGACCTTAAGAGAACAGACCTTCTCAAGAGGCTCTTCAAGTGAGACAGAAGACTGCAAGCGACACATTAAGAAGCCTTCTATCAACAAGACTCCTGTTGAATAAAGGTGTCCAAGAAAACAACCCCAAATACTTCACATTAAAATACTACAGCCACCTGGCTGTTTGTTTTATTGCCTCATACTTTTGTACTCTGGACAAATGATTATGTCTCAGGAGTAGGGATGATCAATGATATGCAAATACTTCAGAGTTTATGTACATTTTTATGCAAATATATGGAGCTTCAAAATGGACCAATCAATTTAAAGCTGAGTTTAGATCATCCCTACTCAGGAGACCTTTGTACACATTAGTGAGAGCAGAGGCAGTTACAGTATCTTATTGCTCTAATTTAGGGTCATTAGATAGCACCATAAGCCCTTACTAATGTTACTGGGCACCTGGGCAAGGAGATTTACCTGAATCCACCCATGTCCATTGGTGGAGGAGACAAAGATCTTGAGCATAGTGGAAGTTCTCTGGCAACCCTCCATTTTGGGACCATGCCTCTCTGCTGATTGTTGTGTATCTTTTTAAGGTGATGATGTGCTTTTTGCTAGCTTTTTATGGAGCTGAACACATTACTTTAGTGAATCAAGCCTCAGCAGGGCACTGTAAGGTGCAGTTACCAGCAGTAATTTATGTGCATTTGCATTCTTCGCACTTTTAGTGCATAAAGCCTGTTGTTTACAGTTTCAATTATTTTGGAGCTTGTTTTAAGCTATTATAATCAGGGTACAGTCATATGGTGTTTGCATTTTTGTAGCACTTTTCAGCATTGATCAATGAATGTAACTGACTGTCCCTCCAATGAGCTCACTACTCAATGTTCCTACTATAGTTATAGGAATTCAACTATAAAAGGTGGAGAAATACAAGAAAATAGTGTCCTCAGATTTGAGCCTTTGAATCTGGATGGCAAGAGAGCTCGTCACCACTTAGCCACCAGGTAATTCCATGTGTAATATCATTTGTATTCATTAATACATTATTGATGACAAATTGCTATATAAGGAATATCTCTGTAGAGCACAGGTGTCGAACTCCAGGTCTGGAGGGCCAGATTCATGCCGTTGTTTAGGATGGACTGAGAAAGAGAGGAATGTGTTCTTCTTGATGGACCACACCTTTCCTGATTCAGACCCATCAATTAATTTGAGCTGTGTCAAAAATGTGTGAGGACCTCGGCCCTCGAAGGACCGGTTTGACATTCCTGCTGTAGAGCGATAGCCTTCTGATGTTAAGCAATAGGACAGATAGTTTTGTTTCTACAAGCAGATATGTAGAGTTAGTAACATTCATATCTTAAATTCTCTATGCGTATGGTTCTCTCATGTTTAGGCAACACCAGCTGGGATTTGGGCTATGTAATAAGAATAGGTAAGTGTTTTCATCTCATGTTGCCTGTCTCTAAGAGATGTCTACCTAACTCGCATGATCATCTAGTGCATGAGTCCAGAGATTTTGTAGACCAACTAAGCTAACAAATGAGTGGGGTGGACTTACAAAGTGAGCAGGTGCATGCACAGCTGAACTCATGTTTACATATTGAGGAATTGCACTAGAAACCCAGAACCACAGTGATTATTACCTCAGGTATGGAGCACCATTTACAGTTTTGCTGCATTCCTCAAGGTCAGTAGATAACCCATCTTTACTTCAAAGATTCAGTTGTCTCTCCCAAAGACATACAAATAATTTAATTAGTTGTCAAAACTTGGCCACATGACCATTGTAGCAAGTGAGTAACAATAGCTCCCTTGACTTGTGCCATTGGGGGGAGGGGGCTCCAGGGCCTAGGGGGGCTGCTCCTGTACTTAATGCAGAAGGAGCAGGGTAGCATTATATATTACCTGCTCTGGCGGTAGGAAGGTCTTCCTCATTCATCTTCAGTGTACAAGGGCCATACAGCCAATCACTATGCGACTACAGAAGCCGCATGGTGATTGGCTCTATGGCACGTGTACACTAAAGAGGAGTTAGGAGGACCTTCCCTTTGCCAGAAGTAGGTATTGTATAATGTTCCACTGCTGCTCTGCATTAAGTACAAAAGCAGTCTACAAGCTCCCAGGGATGGAAGTTAGCTACAAGGGGGGGCATGACTAACAGATCTTTGTGGGGGGTCCCAGCACATTATAGGGCCCTGCATTGTAGGGGTAAGATTGTGAGCTTCCATGAAGGACATCCAGACTGACACCACCATATACTCTGTAAAGTGCTGCAGAAGATCTCATCCTACCTAATAAAAAGCAAGTGTCCCTACGTCCCATGTCCGTGCTTTTTAGCACTGCGCGTGTGCAGGGAGGGATGCAAAGACACTAAAGGGAGCTGGGGGAGGACGAAGCCAGAAGGGCCTAGTGTGTGCACGTGTAGGGCTGGGGGCGCACGCGCGGCGGGCAGGTGCGCGTGCGTGCAGCGGAGCGGTGAAAGTCCAAGTCTGTTTTTAAACGGGCTAAGGTCACTAGTAATAATATAATGCAGTACAGCAAAATGTAGCACAAAGCAATGTAATATAACCTAACTCAACTTAATTCTGTGTGTACTTGTGACTTAAACACAATAGCCATTTTCCGACTGATAAAACTGCAAAAGAAGTATTGTTGTGCAGTAAAGCTTTGTATACATCCCATATATGTATAGAGGTGCCTTTGAGGTAAATGTGATATTAATTTTACTGTTATGTTTTAAATATTTTTGCTTTTAAGTTTGCAAATAATGTTTTCACATAATCTTTCCTTTGAAGGAACTTCAAAACCATTTCTAACATTTACATTTTATATTTAAATATACTTTATAACTGCTTTTTTTGCTAATTAACAACTGTAAAATGAAAAAGAAAAAAAAACTTTAAAGAAGTACTGTAAAAGGATAAGAAGATCATTCCAGGTATATTCTTAAAGCATACATTGGTAATTAAATGTATTTGTTCTAGCTGATATAATCAAAATGAAAACTCTGTTATAAATGAGACGGTTTTGCAATTTTACAGCTGTTCAGATCTATAAGTATAATCGGTTAACAGTTCCATTCACAGTGTGTAGCTGGAAGGACTGCATAGAAGCACATTGGAAGTAAAATGCAGAGAACTAGAGGAATGCCCTGACCATGTCAACCCTGCCTTAAAACCTTTGGAGCCAGTGGAAGACATTGGCCCTTAATAATTTTTCTTCCAAGTTCTCTCCTAGATCATTTTCCATCTTCTCTTTAAAATATCTTTTCAGCAAACTGCAATTTAAAAAGTTGTCTGTTTTTTTTTACAAGGGATTTTATTGATGGTGTGTGAAGCTGTGAAATATCACCTAGGAAAAAACTTTTTCGATTAAAGAAACCCTGTAACAAAGAAAATGTCCCCTGGGGGGTACTCACTTCGGGTGGGGGAAGCCTCCGGATCCTATTGAGGCTTCCACCATCCTCCTCGGTCCCATGGCGGCGGCGATAAAGCTCCACGAACAGCGGGGATGGAAATATTTACCTTCGCGGCTCCAGCACAGGCGCAGTATCGGCTCTCCACCTTGGAGATAGGTGGAAATAGCCTATCGCTTTCGGGCCGCTCTACTGCGCAGGCGCAGGTCTCCTGCACCTGCGCAGTAGAGCGGATCTGACAGAGATCGGCTATTTTCGCCTATCTTTATGCGGAGAGCCGCAACAGCACCCCTGCTGGAGCCAGGAAAGGTAAATAAATCAGCCATTATCAGGCTTGTTGAGGGAGGATTCCGGGACACTTCGGGGGAGCCAGCGCTGGACTGCCTGCAGCTACAGGGGAGGGGGAAGCCTTATTGGGACCCTGAGGCTTCCCTCTCCTGAGGTGAATACCCCCCCCCCCCCCCCCCGGGGAACTTTTTTTTGATACAGGTTCTCTTTAAGGGCAATTGTGTCAATGTGTTTGACTTCCACCATTGAAAGTTTTGACAAACTGAAAGGAATCAGTTGAATGTTATTTTTAGTATGTGCTGTACTAAAATATATGTGCTGTGTACTTTCGTACGTGCTGTGATTATCAGAGGCATGAATAATATCTGCAGCACACCTAATATTATGGGAGGATTGTGAAAACACATTACAGAATTTAGTTAGTATTTTAGTAGTAGTGTCACTAGGCACCTTATATCAGGCCAAAGTAGTCAGAGTGGTTGCAGTGTACAAAGTTTCCACGCACGTGAATTTGGATACATTTTTCAGCCTATTGAAATCATTAGGCTGTATCTGAATTCATGTGCGGTGCGGGGATAAAAAACACAGTCGGCAGCATAATATTGCATCACTCATCTGAATCCCATAACTGTGCATGGATTAGGATGGGTTCTTGCACTGCACAAGTGCCAACATCACGTCTCACAAGATGCCATTACAGTGGAAACACAGCCTAACGCTTAGCTTGGTTACTTCAAGACTGTTCTCCTAATGAGTCGGGGGAAGCAACTAAACTAGAGACAGAGGCTGGGTGGTAACGTGGTGGACAATCTCGGTGGAGGAGGGACCTGGATTTTGAATTAACCACTTAAGGACCACGGGCTTAAACCCCCCTAGTGACCAGGCCATTTTTTGCTAATTTTTTGCTAATTAGGCCACTGCAGCTGCAGGGCTGTACAACCT
This sequence comes from Hyperolius riggenbachi, assembly GCF_040937935.1. NCBI lineage: Eukaryota > Metazoa > Chordata > Amphibia > Anura > Hyperoliidae > Hyperolius > Hyperolius riggenbachi. The sequence continues at coordinate 434,618,799 of NC_090646.1, forward strand.
AGCACACAAGTGATTCCCCCCCCCCTTTTCTGCCCACCAACAGAGCTTTCTGTTGGTGGGCTATGATCTCTGCAGGGATGTTTATTTATTTGTAATTATTTTTTTTAATAAATTTGTACTTTTTATTTTACCATCCTCCCTCCCACCCCCTGCCAGCCAATTAGCATGATCAGCTGTCATACGCATCAGTCTATGACAGCGGATTACTTTAGAGCCTCCCAGGGGGACAGCCGTGTAAATAGACGGCCGTCTAACAGTCTCCTAGCGGCTGATGATGGGAAACTGATGATGGAGCAGGGCTCCGTCATTCAAGCAGAGAAGCACGCGCATCAGCGCACATACTCTCCTGCAAAACACACCCCAAGGACTGCACACCGATTGGTGTTGGGTGGTCCTGGGGCTGCTGCCGCGTCCATGCCGATTGCCGTGGAGCCGTCTTTAAGTAGTTAAGAGAACCTGCAGCACTGTTCCTAAGCCAGCCAGGTGGCCATCACTTGGGTAGATCCTGTAAAATCTCTGGGCGTTACTGCTTGCTGTGATATTTTAGTTTGCATTTTTAATGTAGTTAAATTTTATGGTGCAGTTTTACACTATGGTCGGCTCGATTATTATGTGTTTGAGGTGAATGGGCATCAGAGGCCTTCACAGACTGGAGTATTGACAGAGATTGCTGGATAAGACATGGGCGGCCTAGGTGACCACAATGCACTGTGGACCCTATCTAACAGAGCGTCAACAATAAGGGTGAGCGCCCCTTTTAAGTGTATGGTGGTGTGGTGGTTGTAACACTTTCAAGCAATCTGTGTCTTCCGTTAAGAAGATCTGTCAGTTGAAGTAAATTACAATAACTCCAACAGACTGTGTCTTTTTGGACTCATTGATTTTCTAGCGTGCTATGTATTGTGTATACAAGACAGGTAGAGTGTCTGTCTGTCCTTACTACTCAGACCTCAGCAAATAGTAGCATCTGGCAAACTGAAGTAGGACATACATGATATCACTCTATTTTCAGGGACACATGCAACTGATTGCGATTCAGCTTTCAATCTTTCTAACTGGATCATTACATTGACAGTTTGGAAGACTGTATTATGTAGCGGCAGTGGTGAAGCAGTGATCCATTAGTGACTTCATGACTCTGCATCATGTGATATGCCAGACAGACTCATGGTGCAAAGCTGCAAGCAAAGCCAGGGATGGATCCTGTTGCTTCAGTCTGCCTTGCTAAGATTCTGAAGAATGAGTGTTGGAGCAAGTAACATTACTATGTGACCCCTATGCCTCTTCCTTTTGCTGTGGGGATTTGTCAAGACAGGCACATATAAAACTCTAGCGAATGTTGGGCAACTGCCCAGAGCAACAATCATATTTCAGCTGTGAGCTCACAACAAGTAGTAGTCTGGAGAGCTGCTCTTATTTTGGTCCAGTTTCATTTACAACAATTCTGATAAATCAGCTATTCAAATGGTCATTCATGGACAAATCAGTTTGATGGAACTGACTAGAGTATGAAAGTTTCAAGTAGATGATGAATAGAAGGGAACTATACGAATGTATGGGATTCTTTTTACTTGCTTTTACTTGAATTTACACATGTATATATGGTTGTGTTTGATAAAAATTAGGTATTATTTCTGCACTAAAAATACACCAAATTGCCTGAAACAATGCCATACCTGGGTACCATTATCCTTTCTCTATACATTAGTAATTAAATTAAAGATTTTATCTTTTTGTCTGATTTCCAGACTAAGGGACACAGGGCAGGGAGCTTATTTTTTGTGGCTGGAGGATATTAGAATTTTTTTCTAAGGCTAGAGCAGTGGCATAGAAATAGGGGATGACATACATACATTGGATGGGAGAGCTGACACAAATTATAAAAGGTAGAGAAGAACAAAATAAGGATATTTGGATGTGGTGGGAAGAGTTTATTAAAACTGAGAAGTATAGAAAGATTTTGGCAGTGGCAGGGTGACAAAGGCCGAGCCCTAAACATTGGGATGAGGGGGGAGTTTGCTGCGTCCTTGTCTCCACTCTGATGTGGCCCCCCGAAACTCTGTGCTGACAAGTTAAGGAATAGTCTTTTTTTCGTTTCTTTTATTTTCTTTCTTTTTGTTTGTCGGTTCTATTTTTATTTGATTTTTCTTTTTTTTTCTTTTTCCTTTTCTTCTTTTCACATTATCTAAATATGTTCCGGAGAGGAAAACTTGTGGTTCAAGACATTGAGAATGTCCTAATTCGACTGTGTTTATAGAATTATAGTATTTATCTAATTGATTAATGTGGATCAATATTGGTGTTTATCTTTTTTATATAAAATGTCTTATTGTTATGTACATTTTTTTTTTTTTTGCAAAAACATAGAATCCAAAAAACCCCCCCAAAAAAACAGAAAAAAAGAAATTGGGGATTATGATGTTGCAACCACATCTGGGCCCTTAGAACAGAAGGTCCCACCAGGGTCCTTCACTGAGTTGATGTACTAGCTTTACATTGGTGCTTTGTTGGTAATGATAACCCTCTATTGCTTTTTTGAATAGTGATAATCATTAACAAACTGTTTCCCACCCCCTGATTACAGTTTTCTGACACTGCACGTGACCTTGGCAGGTTTTCTTGCTCCATATCAATAGAGAGCCAGCGGGGGCCCAGTGTAACACTTGCACTAGGGCCCATGCAGAGCAGTGAAAACCCAAATGGATCCTGTAAACCTTGACTGGATTGTTAGCATTTCTCACCTGTTAAGTGTCAAAAGTTTTTTTGGAGTAATCAGCTTCAAACAGAAGTGAGCAGTATAGGTGGGGTACCAAGCTCTGCCACCGCCCGAGCCCCCTACCCCCATGCTGCACACAGTAATCAGTTCAGTCTGTGCTATATCTGCTGCTGCAGGTGCCGACGCACTTGCTATGACTTTACATTTACTGATAGACTTACCATCAGACCATTTTTAAATAGCTAGGTTCTGCTTCGGAGTAAAGAAATGCCTTCACCTATTTTGTTTGTTTAAAATGTTGGTAGTAGTTGGGGGAGTGCTTCCCTGGTGGTGAGGGTGGGGGTGGTGATGGGGTGCCTGCTCTGCTCCCTATGGTGTAGCAATGGAGGGCTATTCTGGGCAAGTGTACACATATGCCTCTACTTGTGATTGTTTGGAAAATAGTAAGGATTACTGAAAGTTTAGTGAATAAGAATTTATAATAATGCAGTTGCATGCACCCAAAGCTGGAACTAACGTTTAATTAATCTGTAAGAAAATAAAGCTGTCACTGCCTCAGCATGCAAGGTACTGCAGCAGTGTTGGACTGGGAGCTGGAAAGGCTGAGAAAATCCGCTTGCTGGCCAAGCAGCAGTAATCAAGTTTTGCTGCTCACAGTGAAGACTTGTTGCAGGTTTCTATTGGGAATGATAACACAGGTTTACTGCTGCTTGGTCAGCAGGTGGATTTCCTTTTTTTTCCCCCACCTCTGAGTCCAACACTGTACTGCAGTCACACAACGTTAAATTTTTTAAAATGTTTTACCGGTAAATAACCGAACTATATTCTGGCATGAACCAAGCAAGAGATTTAACAGCAGTGTTAAAGAGAACCCGAGGCGGGGTTCTTACATCGCAATCCTTATACAGAGGCTGGGTCTGCCTATAGAGCCCAGCCTCTGTTGCTAGTTAGTTTCCTCCAAAGACCCCCATGCGCGCTGTCAGACCCTGTAAAACACAGTGTGTCGCAGCTGGCTGTGTTTATCTCACTAATGCCAGTCTCGCCGCTCCCCCGCCTCCTGAATCGCTCCGGTCCCCGCCCACGCCCCTTTCTCTACCCGCTGATTGGAGGGAAGAGACACGGGCGAGGACCAGAGCGATTCAGGAGGCGGGGGAGCAGCCGAGACTGACATTCGTGAGGTGAACACAGCCGCATAGCTCGGCTGTGTTTTATGGGGTCTGATGGCGCGCAGGGGGGTCTTTGGAGGAAACTAACTAGCAACAGAGGCTGGGCTCTATAGGCAGACCCAGCTTCTGTATAAGGATTGCGATGTAAGAACCCCGCCTCGGGTTCTCCTTAACCACTTGCCGACCGCCTTAAGCCGATGGGTGGCGGCAAGAGCTGGGCCCAAATGACCGCAATACGCCCATCGGCGGTGGCGGCGGCAGGCGTGGTTACGCGGCGATCGCGTCATTCGTGACGCGATCAGCCGCTGGTGACTGGCTCCGCCCCCCTCGCGCTGTAACCCGCCGGCCGTTCGGAAGCGCCGGCGGGTTACTAGCACCCGGATCGCCGCATGTAAACAAAGCCTATTATACTGGCTGCCTCCTGCCCTGGTGGTCCCAGTGTCCGAGGGACCACCAGGGCAGGCTGCAGCCACCCTAGTCTGCACCCAAGCACACTGATTTCCCCCCCTGCCCCCTGATTGCCCACAGCACCCCTCAGACCCCCCCCCTGCCCACCCCCCAGACCACTGTTAGCACCCAATCACCCCCCTAATCACCCATCAATCACTCCCTGTCACTTTCTGTCAACGCTATTTTTTTCAACCCTAAACTGCCCCCTGCTCCCTCCTGATCACCCCCCACCCCTCAGATTCTCCCCAGACCCCCCCCCAGACCCCCCCTCCCGTGTACTGTATGCATCTATCCCCCCTGATCACCTGCCAATCACCTGCCAATCACCTAACAATCACCCCCTGTCACTGCCACCCATCAATCAGCCCCTAACCTGCCCTTGCAGGCAATCTGATCACCCACCCACACCAATAGATCGCCCGCAGATCCAACATCAGATCACCTCCCAAGTGCAGTGTTTACATCTATTCTCTACTCTAAACACCCATTAATTACCCATCAATCACCCATCAATCACCCCCTATCACCACCTGTCACTGTTACCCATCAGATTAGACCCTAATCTGTCCCTTGCGGGCACCCAATCACCCGCCCACACGCTCAGATTGCCCTCAGACCGCCCCTTATCAATTCGCCAGTGCATTATTTACATCCGTTCTTCCCTGTAATAACCCACTGATCACCTGTCAATCACCTGTCAATCACCCCCTGTCACTGCCACCCATCAATCACCCCCTGTCACTGCCACCCATCAATCAGCCCCTAACCTGCCCCTTGCGGGCAATCTGATCACCCACCCACACCAATAGATCGCCCGCAGATCTGAAGTCAGATCACCTCCCAAGTGCAGTGTTTACATCTGTTCTCTACCCTAAACACCCACTAATTACCCATCAATCACCCCCTATCACCACCTGTCACTGTTACCCATCAGATTAGACCCTAATCTGCCCCTTGCGGGCACCCAATCACCCGCCCACACGCTCAGATTGCCCTCAGACCCCCCCCTTATCAATTCGCCAGTGCATTATTTACATCTGTTCTTCCCTGTAATAACCCACTGATCACCTGTCAATCACCTGTCAATCACCTATCAATCACCCATCAATCACCCCCTTTCACTGCCACCCATCAATCACCCCCTGTCACTGCCACCCATCAATCAGCCCCTAACCTGCCCCTTGCGGGCAATCTGATCACCCACCCACACCATCAGATTGCCCCAGACCTACCCTCAGATCACCTCCAAAGTGCATTGTTTACATCTGTTCTGCCATCTAATCACCCACTGATCACCCATCAATCAGCCCGTCACTGATACCCATCAGATTAGACCCCTATCTGCCCCTAGGGCACCCAATCACCCGCCCACACCCTCAGAACGCCCTCAGACCTCAGCCCTGATCACCTCCCAAGTGCATTGCTTGCATCTATTTCCCCCCTCTAATCACACCTTGAGACACCCATCAATCACCTCCTGTCACCACCTGTCACCCCCTAGCACACCTACCCATCAGATCAGGGTCTAATTTGCCCCTTGTGGGCTCCTGATCACTCGGCCAAACCCTCAGATCCCCCTCAGACCCCCTTCCGATCACCTCCCCAGTGCATTGATTGCATCTATTTTCCCCTCTAACCACCCCCTAAAACACCCATCAATCACCTCCTGTCACCCCCCTAGCACTCCTATCCATCAGATCAGGCCCAATACAACCTGTCATCTAAGAGGCCACCCTGCTTATGACCAGTTCCACAAAATTTTCCCCCTCATAGACCACCTGTCATCAAAATTTGCAGATGCTTATACCCCTGAACAGTCATTTTGAGAAATTTGGTTTCCAGACTACTCACGGTTTTGGGCCCGTAAAATGCCAGGGCAGTATAGAAACCCCACAAGTGACCCCTTTTTAGAAAAAAGACACCCTAAGGTATTCTGCTAGGTGTATGACGAGTTGATAGAAGACTTTATTTTTTGTCAAAAGTTAGCGGAAATTGATTTGTATTGTTTTTTTCCACAAAGTGTCATTTTTCACTAACTTGTGACAAAAAATAAAATCTTCTATGAACTCACCATACACCTAACGGAATACCTTGGGGTGTCTTCTTTCTAAAATAGGGTCACTTGTGGGGTTCCTATACTGCCCTGGCATTTTAGGGGCCCTAAACCGTGAGGAGTAGTCTAGAAAACAAATGCCTCAAAATGACCTGTGAATAGGACGTTGGGCCCCTTAGCGCACCTAGGATGCAAAAAAGTGTCACACATGTGGTATCACCATACTCAGGAAAAGTAGTATAATGTGTTTTGTGGTGTATTTTTACACATACCCATGCTGGGTGGGAGAAATCTCTCTGTAAATGGACAATTGTGTGCAAAAAAAAAATCAAAAATTTGTCATTTACAGAGATACTTCTCCCACCCAGCATGGTTATATGTAAAAATACACCACAAAACACATTATACTACTTCTCCTGAGTACGGCGATACCACATGTGTGACACTTTTTTGCAGCCCAAAGTAACTGGGCCCAAAGTCCAATGAGTACCTTTAGGATTTCAAGGGTCATTTTGTGGCATTTGGTTTCCAGACTACTCCTCACGGTTAAGGGCCCCTAAAATGCCAGGGCAGTATAGGAACCCCACAAGTGACCACATTTTAGAAAGAAGACACCCCAAGGTATTCTGTTAGGTGTATGATGAGTTCATAGAAGATTTTATTTTTTGTCACAAGTTAGCGGAAATTGATTTGTATTGTTTTTTTTTTCACAAAGTTTCATTTTCCGCTAACTTGTGCCAAAAAAAATAATCTTCTATGAACTCACCATACTCCTAACAGAATACCTTGGGGTGTCTTCTTTCTAAAATGGGGTCACTTGTAGGGTTCCTATACTGCCCTGGCATTTTAGGGGCCCTAAACCGTGAGGAGTAGTCTAGAATCCAAATGCCTCAAAATGACCTGTGAATAGGACGAGAAATCTCTCTGTAAATGGACAATTGTGTGTAAAAGAAATCAAACAATTGTCATTTACAGAGATATTTCTCCCACCCAGCATCTGTATGTGTAAAAATACACCACAAAACACATTATACTACTTCTCCTGAGTACGGCGGTACCACATGTGTGGCACTTTTTTGCACCCCTTAGGAGTATGGTGAGTTCATAGAAGATTTTATTTTTTGTCACAAGTTAGCGGAAAATGACACTTTGTGAAAAAAACAATACAAATCAATTTCCGCTAACTTTTGACAAAAAAAAAAAATCTTCTATGAACTCACCATACTCCTAACGGAATACCTTGGGGTGTCTTCTTTCTAAAATGGGGTCATTTGTGGGGTTCCTATACTGCCCTGGCATTTTAGGGGCCCTAAACCGTGAGGAGTAGTCTTGAAACCAAATGTCGCAAAATGACCTGTGAAATCCTAAAGGTACTCATTGGACTTTGGGCCCCTTAGCGTAGTTAGGGTGCAAAAAAAGTGCCACACATGTGGTATCACCGCACTCAGGAGAAGTAGTATAATGTGTTTTGGGGTGTATTTTTACACATACCCATGCTGAGTGGGAGAAATATCTCTGTAAATGGACAATTGTGTGTAAAAAAAAATCAAACAATTGTCATTTACAGAGATATTTCTCCCACCCAGCATGGGTATGTGAAAAAAACACCCCAAGACACATTATACTACTTCTCCTGAGTACGGCAATACCACTTGTGTGGCACTTTTTTGCAGCCTAACTGCGCTAAAAGGCCCAAAGTCCAATGAGCATCTTTAGGCTTTACAGGGGTGCTTACAATTAGGCACCCCCCAAAATGCCAGGACAGTGAAAACACCCCACAAATGACCCCATTTTGGAAAGTAGACACTTCAAGGTATTCAGAGAGGAGCATAGTGAGTCCGTGGCAGATTTCATTTTTTTTTTGTCGCAAGTTAGAAGAAATGGAAACTTATTTTTTTTTTTTGTCACAAAGTGTCATTTTCCGCTAACTTGTGACAAAAAATAAAATCTTCTATGAACTCACCATGCCTCTCATTGAATACTTTGGGATGTCTTCTTTCCAAAATGGGGTCATTTGGGGGGTATTTATACTATCCTGGAATTTTAGCACCTCATGAAACATGACAGGTGGTTAGAAAAGGCAGAGATGCTTCAAAATGGGAAAATTCACTTTTGGCACCATAGTTTGTAAACGCTATAACTTTTACCCAATCCAATAAATATACACTGAATGGTTTTTTTTATCAAAGACATGTAGCAGAATACCTTTCGTGCTCAAATGTATAGGAAATTTAACTTTATTTGAAAAATGTCAGCACAGAAAGTTAAAAAAGTCATTTTTTTGACAAAATTCATGTCTTTTTTGATGAATATAATAAAAAGTAAAACTCGCAGCAGCAATCAAATAGCACCAAAAGAAAGCTGTATTAGTGACAAGAAAAGGAGGTAAAATTCATTTAGGTGGTAGGTTGTATGACCGAGCAATAAACCGTGAAAGCTGCAGTGGTCTGAATGGAAAAAAAGGCTCTGGTCCTTAAAGAGGAACTCCAGTGAAAATAATTTAATAAAAAAAAGTGCTTCATTTTTACCATAATTATGTATAAATGATTTAGTCAGTGTTTCCTCATTGTAAAATCTTTCCTCTCCCAGATTCACATTCTGACATGTATTACATGGTGACATTGTTACTGTGGGCAAGTTATGTAGCTGTTTCTAGCTGCTCTGGCTGTTACAGACAGCTTTAAACAGCCATTTCCTGTCTGTGAACATTGTTACATTGTGGCAGTTTGCCCAGAGTACCGCGGTATTCAGAGCCTCTTGTGGGAGGGGTTTCAGCACAAAATTAGTCACACAGCGCCCCCTGATGGTCTGTTTGTGAAAATCATTCTATTTCTCATGTAAAAGGGGGTATCAGCTACTGATTGGGATAAAGTTCAATTCTTGGTTGGAGTTTCTCTTTAAGGGGCAAAAAGACTGTGGTCCTCAAGTGGTTAAAAAGGACATATTTTGCAGGATAACATACATTCTCTCTGCTGTTATTTAACTTTAGTAAATGAACCTTACTTTTCTGTCAGTTTACATTTTATAACATAGCACCCTATTTATAAAAAATAGGGTGAGGTATATTGTTAGATTCTCGACACAAGAAGTACTTCACTATCTGAAAGTTGGTGAGTGCCATATATTTTTGTAGGCCCCAGAGGAGCTTGCAATCACCAGTGAATGCAAACCACTGCAACTCATGGATCAGATCCTCGGTCAACCCTTTGTCACCATTTGGGGCTATTTCTTTAACCTCTTTCCGACCGCGTCACACCAATGAGCTTGGCCGCGGCGGCAGCCCCAGGACCGCCTAACGCCGATTGGCGTAAAGTCCTGGGGCCAGCTAATGCAGAAGATCGCACGCAGGCTGCGCGCACATCTCCTGCTTGGGGGGCGGAGCTCCGCCCCACCTTCAGTCTCCGCTCAGGAGACTGTTAGACGGCGTGCTCGCCGTCTATTTACACTGTGCAGCGCTGCGATCAGCAGCAGTGCTGCACTGGGGACAAGAGAGCGATTGGCTCTCATAGGCAGAAGGGAGGGAGGGAGGGAGGGAGGGAAGGGGTTTAAAGAAACAGTTTTTTTTTTAAAACACAAACAAAAATATTTATTATAAAAAAATAAACATGGGGGAAGCGATCAGACCCCACCAACACACAGAGAGCTCTGTTGGTGGGGAGAAAAGGGGGGGGGGGGGATCACTTGTGTGCAGTGTTGTGCGGCCCTGCAGCTTGGCCTTAAAGCTGCAGTGGCCAATTTTACTAAAAATGGCCTCGTCACTAGGGGGGTTTAGCCCTGCAGTCCTCAAGAGGTTAATGAGGGGCATGATGTTCTTCTGCTCACTCATGGTCAGCTTGGTGGGATGATGCTTCTAATATCATGTGATCCTGAATAATTGTGGGCCGCCAGCAACCACAGTAGACAGACATTGCTGTTTGCTTATCACAGCAGTGCCCTTTTTTAAACAACATGCCTTGTTTGCCAATAAACCCTCCCAGGTGGTCTGGGAGGAGATAATTTCTTTGATCAGCAGTACATCTTAGAATATGGTTTTTATCTGGATTGTAAAGGTAGCCATACACTGGTCGATGTGCCATTAGATCGACCAGCTGACAGATCCCTATCTGATCGAATCTGATCAGAGAGGGATCGTATGGCTGCCTTTACTGCAAACAGATTGTGAATCGATTTCAGCCTGAAACCGATTCACCATCTGCTGAGCTGCTCCTGCCGCCTGTCTCCCCCCCCCCCCCCCCGTATACATTACCTGATGCTGGCTCCGGGTCCTCTTCTCCGCATTGCACGCCTCTGTTCCGGATCCATTACGGCGCTTCCTGTGTTACTCCTTGACCAGGAAGTTCAAATAGAGCGCCCTCTATTAGAACTTCCTGGTCACTGCAGTGACACAGGAAGCGCTGGGTCGGATGGAGCCGGAACAGAGCCGTGCAGCATGGAGAAGACGCCCGGGAGCCAGCCTCAGGTAATGTATACCTGATCGGATCGGCCGCCGCTAGCGACGCGCACTTTACCCGCGGGCGATCGAGGGTAATTTCCCGCACGGCGCGATCGATGGACCGATCCGATTCCGGGAGGGAATCGGATCGGCGGCTGCGTTTACCGCGAACGATTGGCAGCAGATTCGATCCCAGGATCGAATCTGCTGTCGAAACGGCCGGGAATCGAGCCAGTGTATGGATACCTTAAAGGTACCAGGGTACGCTGCAGAATTGAGAAGAATCTGAATCAGAGTGTGGTTTTTTTTTAAATACAGTGAAAGGGTGTGACTGTAATGCCAAGGTTTACTATGTAACAATACATGGTACAAGGAAGGATGGTTAATACCAGCAACCGTTGCAAACCCTGACCTTTTGTTTAACACCGATGCTCTAACTGGAGCATTGCTATGTATTTTCTTGTGCTTAGAAGTGTAAGGAAAATGATTGCATTTCAGAATAAGTCATTTCCTGCCTGTAGAGTTACAAAGGTTTCATAGCTGTAAAATGCAGGTATGAATACTGGGTCGTCAACCTCTTCTACACTCTAAAGTGTGTAATCTTAGAAATGCAATAGCTGTAAAATATGGCCTTGTAGCAAAGTGTATGTATGAGAACACAGAGTGTGCAGCCACAATCATTGTGGCTGTGATTTAAAGAACATCTCTAGACACAGATCTAAAAACGGGATCAGTGAATAATGGCGCACAGCGCCTATGCATAAAAATGGCGCCGCATTAAAATGATACGCTTATCGCTATTTATCGTTAGTACTGCATAATAATGGCGCACAGGGAAAAAAGAAGAAAAACGGCACACAGTAACGTTATTTATCAATAGTGGCACACACTAACGTTATTTATCAATAGTGGCACACACTAACGTTATTTATCAATAGTGGCACACACTAACGTTATTTATCAATAGCACCCTACATAAGCCAAACTGCAGACGTTATTTAACTGCAAAACGGGGAATTGATTTAATGTAACACTGTCAAGGTTAGGGTTAGGCACCACTGGGGGGGGGTCTTAAGGTTAGGCACCACCGGGGGGGTCTTAGGGTTAGGCACCACCAGGGGGGTCTTAGGGTTAGGCACCACCAGGGGGGTCTTAGGGTTAGGCACCACCAGGGGGGGTCTTAGGGTTAGGCACCACCAGGGGGGTATTAGGGTTAGGCACCACCAGGGGGGTCTTAGGGTTAGGCACCACCAGGGGGGTCTTAGGGTTAGGCACCACCAGGGGGGTCTTAGGGTTAGGCACCACCAGGGGGGTATTAGGGTTAGGCACCACCAGGGGGGTCTTAGGGTTAGGCACCACCAGGGGGGTCTTAGGGTTAGGCACCACCAGGGGGGTCTTAGGGTTAGGCACCACCTGTGGGGTTTAGGGGTTAGGAATAGGTACAGAGAGAGCTGGTTCTGTGTGTTAACGGTAAATAACAATAAGGCTTTAACGTTAAATAACAATAAGGCTTTAACGTTAAATAGCGATAAGCGGCAAACGGATTAGCGGCAACACCGTGCGCCATTATTCGCAGGCGCCATTTTCAGATGGATGCCTAAAAACACCATGTACCAACTTTGTATTCAGTATAACATAATGAGAAGAAAAGGAGCCAGAACACATCCCCTTCACATATACCGGTACATGTAATATTCAGCAACCTTTAATGACTTTGGGACCTGCTGTCTCTGGCCCCTTAAAAGGACCTAAACATTACCACAGGAGAGAAGGAAAACAGAGAGAATCCCACCTGTTTGAAATTAGAAATAACAAGCTGCCTAATTCTCCTGTATCTGCTAGTAATCTGTCTGATTTGTGGCATGGTGTGTTGTACAGAAAGGATATGTGTAAACACAGGAGGTTAACCCTGTATGTGGTCCCAACAAACCAGGAAGTAACTACACTGCAGCATCTCTGAGGAGCTCTGTAAGCAGTAACAAATACATGTATTTCTGTAAAGGTTGTTATGCTGTTGCTTGTCTTTTTGACAAGAGAGGGGAGGCAGAGAGGAAGTCCTGGGTTCGGTCAGCTTTACGCACCAGAGTTTATTTTTTGAGAAAGGAGGTGTGATCACTGTGATTGGCTCACAGTGATCACAAGGTCGGGAGCCAATGAACTTGTCAGTGTGACAGTTTAGGGAACTGGTTGCAACGTCGCAGTATTGGCACAAATGATGATTTAAATCTATGCGCTGGTAAGCATAGGCAAACATAAACAGCGTGTAGATTTCAACTGGTCCGAAAGCGGATAACGAATAACATTTAGTAAGGCTCCCTGCACACTGCAAATCCGTTTTCCGATTCCGATTCCGTTTCCGATTCCGATTCCGTTTCCGATTCCGTTTCCGATTTTCCTTGAATACATTCAACAGAAAAACGGATCAAAAAACGCAGCATGCAGTTAAGATTAAAAATCTGAATCGGAATCGGATGTAAAAACAGATTAAAAAGCGGAATCGGAATCTGAAATGCATGCAGTGTGCAAGAGGCCTAACAGTGGAATAAATACAACCAGGGGTGTTGCTAGCTCCAAAGATCAGTGGCACCTGCCCCTGATCTATTCTGTGGTGCCCCGGATGTCCCTCAGGCAGAATCAGGGAGCTGGCAGCACCCGGGAGCTGTGGTGAATCAAAGGGGAGGGGGTAAGGGGGGGGGGGTGTTCTGCTGGGTGCTGTGGTGCCGTGCTGGGTGCTGTGATGCCTTGATGCCTTTATGGGGTCATTCAGGGGGCTGTGGTGCCTTAATGGTAGATCAGGGAATTCTATGGGTGGGCTGCCAGACAACCTGGCGGCAGGCCAGCCCTCCTAGCGGAAAGCCAGACCAGCCAGCATGGGTGAGGGGGCTTCATCCAACATTTTGCTGGGCAGGCCTACTTAGACCACTGTTAAGTTTGTGTAAATTTGGCATAAACACACCCACATTCTGGTGCATGGCCACACCCATTTTGTTGGCTGGAGTGCCCAAAAGGGCCCTATCTAAGGATCCTAGCAATGCCCCTGAATACAGCCAGTATAATAAACTAAATTCCAGAGGTACTTTGGGTAGTAGCTGTTGCAAAAATATGAACTCGTTTGTAGTGTCACATTTAGTATTGCAGTGACACATAGAAAGTAGTAGTGGCTATAACCACTCTTCATAGAGCGCTACACAGAAAAAAGATGATTAAAACATAATTATTGACTATTATGTAATTATCAGCATTACAGGAAATCAGTGTGAATGAAGCATAGTCTGTTCCTGATCACAGGCAGTCAGCAGATAGTTGGACACAACACAAGTGGCGTATGTATGTTTGTTGAATATGTATGTGAAAGGAGTGCATCCTACTTTCGCATTTAGGTGACTCTGCCTACCTTTGTTTTAAAAGGGGTTTTGGGTGAGTAGATTCTTGATCAGAAGGGGTTTTGATTTTTTAAAGGATCCTATTTTTCTGATGAAGATTAAATATCCAGTAATATCCAGTGTAATGAGAAACATTCTGATGTGAATTATGTATGATAGGTAATATAATGTTGGCTCCTGTACTTTGAGGGCAATATTTAGGGGTCATGTCTATTCCTGATGTTTATACCAGTGGTGCTCAAATACCCCTTTTTAAAATTCGAGTTTGGTCGAATTCGAATAGTAAATTATTCGAGGTCAGTCGAATATTCGAGTCGAATAATTTTTACTATTCGATTTGACCTCGGACTTCGAGCTGACTATTCGAGTCGGTATTCGAGCTCATTATTCGAGCTGACTATTCGAATTGGCCTTAAATAGCTTCCAACACTTGTTTTGAGGGTGAATGATGCAAGAAACATCTTTTTCTCCAAGTAACAACAGCAAGTGATTATGTGGGGATGTTCCTTTAAAAAAAAAAAGGTGGAAAGAGAAGTTGTGTCCAGAATTTTGTTCAGTACTGTATATACTTCTTCTTCTTCTTCTTCTTCTTTATCTTCTATATCTTCTTCTTCTATATCTTCTTCTATATCTTCTTCTTCTATATTGTCTTCTTCTTTTTCTTCTTCTTCATCTTCTTCTTCTTCATCTTCTAATCTTCATCTTCTTCTTCTTCATCTTCTTCATCTTCTTCTTCATCTTCTTCATCTTCTTCTTCTTCTTCTTCATCTTCTTCATCTTCTTCTTCTTCTTCTTCATCTTCTTCTTCTTCATCTTCTTCTTCTTCTTCTTCTTCTTCTTCTTCATCTTCTTCTTCATCTTCTTCTTCATCTTCTTCTTCTTCTTCTTCATCTTCTTCTTCTTCATCTTCTTCATCTTCTTCATCTTCTTCTTCTTCATCTTCATCATCTTCTTCTTCATCTTCTTCTTCTTCATCTTCTTCATCTTCTTCATCTTCTTCTTCTTCATCTTCTTCATCTTCTTCTTCTTCTTCATCTTCTTCATCTTCTTCTTCTTCATCATCTTCTTCTTCTTCTTCTTTTTCATCATCTTCTTCTTCATCTTCTTCTTCTTCTTCTTCTTCTTCTTCTTCTTCTTCTTCTTCTTCTTCTTCTTCTTCTTCTTCTCCTTCTCCTTTTTCTATATCGTCTTCTTCTTCTTCACTTATTTCTCTTTCCATTTTTTTTTAAAAGAAATGCAGCTATTTTTGAGCGTAACAAATAGCTGGTGGGCGCACGCATGTTGGAAGCGCCATTGTATGTGCTCCCTGGCAGTGGAAACACACAGACAGCAGGAGGTAAATTCAGCAGCAGGAGAAGGAGGATGAGTGTGTGGCAGCAGGCAGTCAATGAGGCAGGCAGCGTGACATAATAGCCCTGGTACCTAGCGGTGATACCAGGGCTGTAAATAAACACAACAGGAGGTCCCAGACAGCGGTCGTGCAGCCCACATCGTGTCCAATACACAACTGGGACAACACAGTTTTCAACCCGGGCACCTCAGAAAAATTAAACCTTTTTTTTTAATGGTTTTTTGGTTTTGGTTTTACAACCAATTACACAGATATAGCTATTATTTGACGTAATAGCTGGTGGCAGAGTGGCAGCAGAAGGTAATTCTGTGTACCCTGGCAGTGGGAAACACAGACAGACAGCAGCAGCAGCAGGAGGAATGGAGGAGTAATTATGTGAGCAGCTATTGTTTGACGTAATAGCTGGTGGCATAGTGGCAGCAGAAGGTAATTCTGTGTACCCTGGCAGTGGGAAACACAGACAGACAGCAGCAGCAGCAGGAGGAGGAATGGAGGAGGAGCAGTGTGAGTGTGGCAGCAGGTAGGCAGCGTGACATAATAGCCCTGGTACCTAGCGGTGATACCAGGGCTGTAAATAAACACAACAGGAGGTCCCAGACAGCGGTCGTGCAGCCCACATCGTGTCCAATACACAACTGGGACAACACAGTTTTCAACCCGGGCACCTCAGAAAAATTAAACCTTTTTTTTTTAATGGTTTTTTGGTTTTGGTTTTACAACCAATTACACAGATATAGCTATTATTTGACGTAATAGCTGGTGGCAGAGTGGCAGCAGAAGGTAATTCTGTGTACCCTGGCAGTGGGAAACACAGACAGACAGCAGCAGCAGCAGGAGGAATGGAGGAGTAATTATGTGAGCAGCTATTGTTTGACGTAATAGCTGGTGGCATAGTGGCAGCAGAAGGTAATTCTGTGTACCCTGGCAGTGGGAAACACAGACAGACAGCAGCAGCAGCAGGAGGAGGAATGGAGGAGGAGCAGTGTGAGTGTGGCAGCAGGTAGGCAGCGTGACATAATAGCCCTGGTACCTAGCGGTGATACCAGGGCTGTAAATAAACACAACAGGAGGTCCCAGACAGCGGTCGTGCAGCCCACATCGTGTCCAATACACAACTGGGACAACACAGTTTTCAACCCGGGCACCTCAGAAAAATTAAACCTTTTTTTTTTTTAATGGTTTTTTTAGTTTTGGTTTTAAAACCAATATAGCTATTGTTTGACGTAATAGCTGGTGGCAGAGTGGCAGCAGAAGGTAATTCTGTGTACCCTGGCAGTGGGAAACACAGACAGACAGCAGAAGGGCAGTACACAGCAGCCCACTGTAGGTGTAAAATGTGTGGCTGCAGGCGACGTAATAGTCAAAGTGAACCAGGCTGGCTTAGTGAGCAGGAGCCAGGAGGTGGTAAAGGGTGGTAAGGCACATTAACGATGGTTCTAAGTTCCGGCAGCCAGTTCATGTCCCCCTCTCGCCGACAACAGGGGCCAGGAACTCGCCCTACACCCACGCCTGGTTCATCTTGAGAAACGTCAGTCTGTCCACAGACTTGTGAGACAGACGTGAGCGTTTCTCGGTGACCACGCCACCAGCTGCACTGAAGCAGCGCTCGGACAGCACGCTGGAAGGGGGGCAGGACAGCACTTCCAGGGCGTACTGCGCCAGCTCGCTCCAGATCTCCAGGCGCTTGACCCAATACTCCATGGGATCAACAGGGGCATCGCTGTCAAGCCCGCTGTAGGACCCCATGTAGTCAGCCACCATGCGGGTCAGGCGCTGGCTGTGACCGGAGGAGGATGCTGCTGCATGCACCTCCTCTCTAGTCACTGCTGCCGGAGCCTCTACAGTCCTGTAGAGCTCGTGGCTGAGAGACAGCAGGTCTGTGGGGCGCTTGCTGCTGGATGCAGGCACCTGCTGCTGCCTCTGTGCTGGCTGCTGGACAGTGGGGGTGGAAGGCTGGGGGAAGGCTTCCTCCAAGCGCTCAACAAGGGCCTGCTGCAAGCTCCTTATTTGTTGCGCTGGGTCTCCTCCTGCAGGCGGCAGGAACTGGCTCAACTTCCCCTTGAGGCGTGGGTCCAACATCATGCTGATCCAGATGTCCTCCCTCTGCTTCATCTGGATCACCCTGGGGTCCCTGCGCAGGCACCTCAGCATGTGCGCTGCCATTGGGAAGAGGCGGGCCACGTCTGCTGGCACATCAACGGCAGTGCTGCTGTCCTCATCCTCCTCCTCCTCCTCTGCCTCGTCAGCCTCATCCTCTCTCCACCCCCGCACCAACTCAGCTACACTGTGCTGCTCCCCCTCATCAGCAGCAAGGTCAGGGACCTCCACCAAGTCCTCCTCCTCCTCCCCCTCAGAGGTGGACTGTGCAGCTGCTTGCCGCTCCTGCTGGTCCAAGGCTGCCGCTCCCTGTTCCAGCAAAGCATGGAGGGCCCTGTTCAGCAGACAAACCAGGGGCACCCACTCGCAGACCATAGCATGGTCCCTGCTCACCATGTTAGTGGCCTGCAGAAAGGGAGCCAGCACTAAGCACACCTGCTGCATGTGCCTCCAGTCATCATCGGGGACGATGGACGGGATGTTGCTGGTCTTGTCCCTTCTCTGAGCGGCGGAAACAGTGGCCAGGGCAAGGTACTGGTTGACAGCGTGCTTCTGTTCAACCAGACGCTCCAACATCGCCAGGGTGGAGTTCCAGCGAGTCGGAACGTCAAGGATCAGCCGATGGCGTGGCAGCTCCAGCTCCTTTTGCACGTCTTCCAGGCTCGCACAGGCTGCAGCCAAGCGCCGGAAGTGACGCACAACGTTCCTTGCCGTTTCCAGCAGTTCGCCCATCACCTGGTAGGTGCGCAAGAACTTCTGCACCACCAGGTTCAGCACGTGGGCAAGACAGGGGATGTGGGTCAGGCTTCCCCTGTCTATTGCGGCAACCAGATTGGCCCCATTGTCGGCCACCACCTCTCCGATTCTGAGGCCTCTGGGGGTCAGCCAAATCCTCTCCTGCTCCTGGAGTTTGGCCAACACATGGGTTGCCGTCAGCTTGGTCTTCCCAAGGCTGACCAAGTGCAGCAGCGCTTGGCAGTGGCGGGCCTTCACGCTGCTGCTGAGGCGGGGGGTTTGGCCAGGTGTGCCGGAGGATGGCAGAGGATCGGAGGAACCTGCTGCAGTTCCCCTGACCCTGCGGGGTGGCACCACCCACTGTGTTGCTGCTGCTGCTGTGCCCGCTGCTGCTCTCCCATCCTCACCCCCTTCCACCAAGCTGACCCAGTGGACAGTGAAGGACAGGTAGCGGCCTGTCCCGAAGCGGCTGCTCCAGGAGTCCATGGTGACGTGGACCCTTTCACCAACCGCGTGCTCCAGCCCTCGCTCCACATTGGCCATCACAAAGCGGTGCAGTGCAGGAATGGCCTTGCGGGAGAAAAAGTGTCTGCTGGGGAGCTGCCAGTCTGGGGCTGCGCAAGCAAGCAGCGCACGAATGTCGCTCCCCTCCTGCACGAGCGTGTACGGCAGGAGTTGGGAGCACATGGCCCGTGCCAGCAAGCCGTTCAGCTGCCGCACGCGACGGCTGCTGGGAGGCAGAGCCCTAACCACCCCCTGGAAGGACTCGCTCAAAAGGCTCTGGCGTGGCCTTTTGCTGGCACGGGAATCAGCAGACACAGCGGAGGAGGCCACTGAGGACTGGCTGCCAGAACAGGCCTCAGTGTCGGCGGGAGGAGTTGCAGAGGGGGGAGGAGCAGTGCGTTTCCGCACTCCTGCTGGTCCTGCTGGAGGAGCAGGAGGGTGGGACCTGCCTACTGCTGCCAATGCTTGCAATGATGCGCCTCCTTGCAAGGCCCACAAGAGCATCCTCCTCCTCCTCCTCAGAGCTGCTGAGGACGACATCCCCTGGAGGTGGTGGCACCCAGTCTCTGTCTGTCACCGGGTCATCATCATCCTCCCCCTCCTGAAACATGTCCTGCTGGGATGATGACCCCCCAAACTCCTCTCCTGATGCATGGATGGGCTGCTTGACTGTCGCCACAGTCTTGCTGTCCAATCCCTCATCCCCCAAAGTGCCCATCAGCATCTCCTCCTCAAAATCGCCAACAACAGCAGACAATACCCTGATGGTGCCTGGGGTAAAAATACTGCTGAGTGACAGGTCGCCAACTTGTGACGGTGAACTGGCCTCCTCCCCAGACCCTGCTGGGCGGCTGCTGCGAACAGGGGTGGTGGTGGTGAGGGTGGAGGCCTCGGATGCAGAGCTGATGGCGGGCTGCTCATCCTCCGTCATGAGTTGCACCACAGTGTCTGCATGCTTTTCCTCAATGGGACGTTTCCGACCCGGCTGGAGGAAAATCGGAGCAGGTGCTACACGCTGCTGCTGCTGTGTCTCTGCAGCGTGAGTTGCAGATGCTCCTGCTGGGCGGCGCCCAAGGCGTCCACGGCCAGTGGCTATGGGAGGAATGTTACCCACTGACGCTGCTGCTGCGGAACTGTGCATGGTGGCGCGGCCGCGGCCTGCCACAATGCTGCTCCCTCTCCTCCTGATTCCCTTGCTGCCCTTCCCCTTGCCCAAACCGTGCTGGCTGCCACTTCCAGACATCTTCGATGTTTTGGGCGTATAGACAAAAGTTTTTTAAAAGGGCGGGTGAAAAGTGGGGTACTTTAATGGAGTGGGTTGGTGGGTGAGGTGACTGAGTGAGTGTCCCTAGTACAGTAAGTAAGTAGTAACAGTCAGGAAGTACAACTAGCAGTTACAATAATCAGTAGTAATCACAAGTAAATTTAGTGTGTGTACACTACAGACAGTGAGTGCACACACGCGCAAACACGCGCAGGAGCTAGCCTATGAACAGTGACTGAGTGAGTGTCCCTAGTACAGTAAGTAAGTAGTAAAAGTCAGTAAGTACAACTAACTAATTACAATAATCAATCAGTAATCAGAAGGAAATAGAGTGTGTGTAGTGTGTGTACACAGACAGTGAGTGCACACACGCAGGAGCTAGTAGCCTATGAACAGTGACTGAGTGTCCTAGACTCCTAGTACAGTAAGAGTAAGTAGTAACAGTAAGTACAACTAACTAATTACAATAATCAATCAGTTATCAGAAGGAAATAGAGTGTGTGTAGTGTGTGTACACAGACAGTGAGTGCACACACGCAGGAGCTAGTAGCCTATGAACAGTGACTGAGTGTCCTAGACTCCTAGTGCAGTAAGAGTAAGTAGTAACAGTAAGTACAACTAACTAATTACAATAAGCAATCAGTTATCAGAAGGAAATAGAGTGTGTGTAGTGTGTGTACACAGACAGTGAGTGCACACACGCAGGAGCTAGTAGCCTATGAACAGTGACTGAGTGTCCTAGACTCCTAGTACAGTAAGAGTAAGTAGTAACAGTAAGTACAACTAACTAATTACAATAATCAATCAGTTATCAGAAGGAAATAGAGTGTGTGTAGTGTGTGTACACAGACAGTGAGTGCACACACGCAGGAGCTAGTAGCCTATGAACAGTGACTGAGTGTCCTAGACTCCTAGTACAGTAAGAGTAAGTAGTAACATTAAGTACAACTAACTAATTACAATAATCAATCAGTTATCAGAAGGAAATAGAGTGTGTGTAGTGTGTGTACACAGACAGTCAGTGCACACACGCAGGAGCTAGTAGCCTATGAACAGTGACTGAGTGTCCTAGACTCCTAGTACAGTAAGAGTAAGTAGTAACAGTAAGTACAACTAACTAATTACAATAATCAATCAGTTATCAGAAGGAAATAGAGTGTGTGTAGTGTGTGTACACAGACAGTGAGTGCACACACGCAGGAGCTAGTAGCCTATGAACAGTGACTGAGTGTCCTAGACTCCTAGTACAGTAAGAGTAAGTAGTAACAGTAAGTACAACTAACTAATTACAATAAGCAATCAGTTATCAGAAGGAAATAGAGTGTGTGTAGTGTGTGTACACAGACAGTGAGTGCACACACGCAGGAGCTAGTAGCCTATGAACAGTGACTGAGTGTCCTAGACTCCTAGTACAGTAAGTAGTAACAGTAAGTACAACTAACTAATTACAATAATCAATCAGTTATCAGAAGGAAATAGAGTGTGTGTAGTGTGTACACACTACACAGAAGTGAGTGCACACACGCAGGAGCAGCTAGTAGCCTATAAACAGTGACAGTGAGTGTCCTAGTACAGTTACAGTATATAACTACAATACTAATACAATCAGTAGTAAAGGACAGCAGAAATACTGGTATAGATGAGAGAAATAAACAGAGGACAGGAGAGAACAGCTGCCCACACAGGCAGGCCCTGAGGCCTAAAGCTGTAAGCTTGCAGCAGCTGTCTCTGTCTAGTATGTAACACAAAAGCTACTAACTAAAATACAATGTCTAACTAACTAACAACAATATAGGTGTGTATAGGAGGTGTATGTGAGCAAAAACGCTAGGTAAATGACCACAATAGAGCTCTTGCTAAGCCAAAGCACAAAGGAGCAACTCTCTAAGGAATGATCACAGTCCCAGAAACCAATTAATAAGAGGGCTAGCCAACAACAACCTAAGCTACAAAGCTTTACTGCAGAATGGCATATTTAGGTATTTAGGCAATTTTTCAAGTGCCATATCAGAAGATTTTCAGGGACCGTTTCCAGTAGACCTGAATCACTACGTTTCCCTGCATGCAAAATTGGCTTATCCTCCTGATTACAGCCACCTGTGTGTGTCTCTCCCCAGCACAAGCATGTGTTATAACTGCATTTGTTTTATTGATTAGCCATCAGCAAGCAGCTTTCTGATGGGGAGAGAAGCTATAAAGATCTTCTGATTTGGCACGTCTAGCCATCTTTAGAATGAGACTGTACTAGCAAACTGATGCTGTTACCATAATAGAGATGTTAGTAGGGTTTGCAAAAACATTTCTCCATAGTGCCCCTTTAAAGAGGTAAAATGTAAAGAAAATAGAATTAATACTCAGTGTAGAGAATCTAGATTTCAACTTCTGCACCATTGCAAAGCATGGTATTATAGTAATTTTTGAGATCTGTGCACACAAAAAATTAAATGTACAGTTTCTCAAAGTTATTACACCTCTGGTCCTCTTTACCTGCATGAGGTAATAAAGTAATATCTGGAAAAAATCCTAAAATGATGTGACCTCATCGGAGCCTAGAAGAGCATCTGTCTGGGAGGGTCATCTGCACTCCCTACAGTTTAAGAGTCCCCACTGTGTGTATTAACACCATACAGTGATCTGTGAACTACAATGGTACAATTTCTTTAAAACACTAGGTTTTTCTGGGAGTTAGCGTGGCAACATTTCTAATTATATGATCTGATTTCTATGACTAGAGTCACACTTTAGCATAAAATAAAAAGCTCAGGAAATTATTTGACACCGTTATGAATAGCACACACATGCTGTCGCTGGCTCACAAACGTGTTAACGCTGAGGTAAATCAGTTCGCACTGTGTTAAATGTGAGAGGGTGGGAGCCAACATAAATTTATTGTCAGCATGGAAAAAATAGAAAGCTCATGGATACGTGATACTTTTTGTGTGACAGACAAGCCAGCGAAATTATGGAGAACCTGAACCACCAGTATTTTTATAGGGGGTTAGAAGGAACCAACAAAGTCCTACTGCTGCTACTGCTGAAGAAGCTGTGCAATATTGCCTTCCAAAAACAGAGGCTATGTGCAAGTATTCAGCTTCGCTGCAAGAAGTTCGTCCCACAAAGTGTACCTGTGACTTCAAAAAAATATAAAAAATATAAAAAGATTGATACTCACCTCAGTAGTGAAAAGCCTCTTGATAATCTTTTTGAGCTCTCTGTTCCAGTGATGGGACCCTCTGAACCTATTCGACAAGGACACAAAGTAACTTTTCTCTTTTAAAAGTCACAGGTTTGCTTTAAAGTGAACCCGATGTGAGAGTGATCTGGAGGCTGACATTTTTTTTAATTTTAAACAATACCAGTTGCCTGGCAGCCCTGCTGATTTATTTGGCTGCAGTAGTGTCTGAATTACACCAGAAACAAGCATGCAGCTAATCTTGTCAGTTCTGACAATATTGTCAGAAACATCTGATCTGCTACATGCTTGTTCAGGGTCTATGGCTGAATGTAATAGAGGCAGAGGATTAGCAGGATAGCCAGGCAACTGCTATTGCTTAAAAGGAAAGAAATATGGCAGCCTCCATATCACTCTCACCTCGGGTTTACTTTAAGCACAATAAGTTAAAGAGACTCTGAAGCCAAATAAAATCAATGCTTTTAACTTTTATTAATATTAATGTTAAGCACTATAGCTAGTGATAAAACACAGCATCCACGCGGCAAACCGAGGGGTTTATACCCCCCAAATCCCCTGTGCTAACTGCCGGGAGCGCTTCCTGATTAAGGCAGAGCTTAGGGATGTAGCTCTGCCTCTTCGCGCGTCAATCCCCACTGATCACCGCCTCTCCCTGCCCCTCTCAATCTTCCTTCACTGCAGCGTTTTAGCACTAGCTATAGTGCTTAACATTAATAAAATTAAAAGCATTGATTTTATTTGGCTTCAGAGTTTCTTTAATAATATGTAAATCACACTATTTTGTGTCATTGTCAAGAATAAATGTTACTACTATCCCATCACCATTTTTATAATATGTATTAGCTTCTTATCCTTATAAACAAACATGAGGAACTGCATAAACTGAGATAATACTCACATACTCACATTGATTCACCAACTGCATCCTGTGCACTGCAATTTTAACGGTACTAATGCAGTGGGAACACCGCCTATAAACCCATTAGCAACACACGCATTACTGGGGTAACTACAGTAACATGTTATTGTAATGTACATTACCATAGCAATGCGTGCGTTATCCCAGTACCACAGTTTGGGGAATTAGAACCAATATCTCAGTTTTGTCCTAAAGCCAAGTTGTACTCCTACCAGATATCCAAAAGCGCACTGCCTCTAGGTATGTTTATTGTATACTACTCTTCATCTTGTTTCTCCCCTATTCCTTTAGATTGTAGGCTCACAAGGGAAGGGCTCTCTCCCCCTTTTGTGTGTTGGAATACATTATAATTCAGAGAAAAGAGAAAAGACTGCTGCACACACATGTATAGTTAACTGGGAGCATGGGAATCAAGATGCTAGTCCAAGTGTTGTAGTGAAAGGAATCCCGGTACACCAGAAGTAAGGTGAAAATTAGAAAAATTCTTTATTCTTGATCCAACATCAGTATAAAAAAGCTCACGCGTATCGGAGCATGGAATGGCTCCTTAATCATAGCTTGCAGAAACATGTGTTACACAGATTAAATAGTGTAAGGCCACTCCCGGAGGGGGTGTACACATTGGCCTTAAAGTTGTATAAATGGTATTTAAAAATGGTATAGACCATTAGCAATACAAATATATAAAAACACTAAATACTCGATTAGTAAGACAATAAAAATACACAGAAAAAGTATAGCATCAGTTAGCAGACTACCTATGTGTCATAATGAAATGGAGAGCAACAGCATGCATATATCCAAAACCCTTTATGGTGAGAGAGCTATTATGGGCCTGTGTACTAGAGGGTAAACAGGAGAGAAAAGGAATGAACTACTTGTCATAGAAGGTGTTAAGATCTAATTTTGAATTCAGCCCCAAAGGGACACGGGTCCCTAGTTTCCATATCCAAAAAGCTTCTCGTTTTAATAATCTATTGTATATATCTCCTCCCCTAGGTGGATATGTCAACCTTTCTATGCCTTAAAATTCAAATCCGGACATATCGCCTGAGTGAGCATAGAAAAAATGTTTAGAGACACTGGAGGCATGACTGATATAGGCAGCATTCCTAAGGCACTTCCCAGCACCATTATAGTGCTCTGAAATCCTCCGACGGAGAGGACGAGTAGTACACCCCACGTATTGCATCCCACATTTCGTGCAAGCAACCAAACAAACAACGTTTTGAGTCTGACAATTGATATACTGTTTCATATCATAGTCGGTGTGCCTGGAGAGGGAGACAATTTTACGTGTTTAGTTGTGTACTCGACAATAACGGCATGTGCCGTATCCGCACCTGTATGATCCTTTATGTGTTAGCCAAGTTGGTTTGGGCCTGTCCTCACTGCGAAACAAGCTGGGGGACAAACTGGTACCCAAGGTGGGGGCCCGGCGTGAAGAGAAGCCGCAGCCCCCATCTAACACCTTATACAGCTTTGGATTGGAGTGAAGAACAGGCAGGTACTTTTTAATGATACTGACAACCTGATTGTACTCAAGGCTGTAAGAAGTGACAAAATTGATGCCTCTATTGGATTGGCGGTCCCCACTGTTTACCCTTGGGGCAAGTAAAGTTGTTCTAGTTTTTTGTGATACTCGATTTTTTGCTTCTGTGACAAGATCTTTCCGATATCCACGACAAAGAAGTCTGGATTGTACTAAATTAAGTTCTGTTTGTAATTTAGATGGATCTGAGCAGTTCCTGGCTGCTCTGATCATTTCTCCATATGGAATAGACTTCAAAGTATGTTTGGGGTGGCAACTCGTGGCAAGAAGCAACGAGTTGCCTGCACATTCCTTTCTGTATGTTCTAGTCTGTATCCTCCGCGATGTCACATGGCCATATAGGGAAAGGTCCAAGTAATTAATTGCTGTGGCATTGTGTGACATCGTGAAGGACAGATTCAAATTGTTATTATTGCAATATGTCAGGAATCCGGGAAGGTCGGTTTCTGGGCCTCTCCACACCAGCAGCAGATCATCTATGTACCTCGCATACCAAAACATAAAGCTAGAAAAGGGGTTCTGCTCTCCAAAGATGTGGAGCTCCTCCCACCATCCCATGTACAGGTTTGCTAGGGATGGGGAAAACTTGGCTCCCATAGAAGCTCCACATCTTTGGAGATAAAACACTCCATCGAACATAAAATAATTTCGGGTGAGCAGATCATCCACTGCTAGAAGGAGAAAGTCACAGACAGTCGACGAGAATGACCCATATTTTCTGATGTGAAAATGTATGGCCTCGAGAGCTAGCCTGTGTGGGATGGTCACAACAGGAACAGGAAGCACTGCAGTCCCTCCAAAACAACAAAACGATAGTGATTTGCAATGCAGACAAAGGCGGGGCTGTAGTGATCCTGGATGCAATAGCCGCCCGATTGTGGCTGGCATAGGTTCCTTGGGCAAGCGTCTTGGACGGTGGGTGGACGGGTGCCTCCAACCATTGGTGTGTCGCCTCCCAGGGTTCCTACGGGACACCACACATTTATTGTCGAGTCTGGAGTCCTTACAATGGGAGTCATCCTTTACTTGGGTTACAATGGATGTAGTCTCATTGTACTCCTCCATCCCACACAGGCTAGCTCTCGAGGCCATACATTTTCACATCAGAAAATATGGGTCATTCTCGTCGACTGTCTGTGACTTTCTCCTTCTAGTAGTGGATGATCTGCTCACCCGAAATTATTTTATGTTCGATGGAATGTTTTATCTCCAAAGATGTGGAGCTTCTATGGGAGCCAAGTTTTCCCCATCCCTAGCAAACCTGTACATGGGATGGTGGGAGGAGCTCCACATCTTTGGAGAGCAGAACCCCTTTTCTAGCTTTATGTTTTGGTATGCGAGGTACATAGATGATCTGCTGCTGGTGTGGAGAGGCCCAGAAACCGACCTTCCCGGATTCCTGACATATTGCAATAATAACAATTTGAATCTGTCCTTCACGATGTCACACAATGCCACAGCAATTAATTACTTGGACCTTTCCCTATATGGCCACGTGACATCGCGGAGGATACAGACTAGAACATACAGAAAGGAATGTGCAGGCAACTCGTTGCTTCTTGCCACGAGTGTCCACCCCAAACATACTTTGAAGTCTATTCCATATGGAGAAATGATCAGAGCAGCCAGGAACTGCTCAGATCCATCTAAATTACAAACAGAACTTAATTTAGTACAATCCAGACTTCTTTGTCGTGGATATCGGAAAGATCTTGTCACAGAAGCAAAAAATCGAGTATCACAAAAAACTAGAACAACTTTACCTGCCCCAAGGGTAAACAGTGGGGACCGCCAATCCAATAGAGGCATCAATTTTGTCACTTCTTACAGCCTTGAGTACAATCAGGTTGTCAGTATCATTAAAAAGTACCTGCCTGTTCTTCACTCCGATCCAAAGCTGTATAAGGTGTTAGATGGGGGCTGCGGCTTCTCTTCACGCCGGGCCCCCACCTTCAGTACCAGTTTGTCCCCCAGCTTGTTTCGCAGTGAGGACAGGCCCAAACCAACTTGGCTAACACATAAAGGATCATACAGGTGCGGATACGGCACATGCCGTTATTGTCGAGTACACAACCAAACACGTAAAATTGTCTCCCTCTCCAGGCACACCGACTATGATATGAAACAGTATATCAATTGTCAGACTCAAAACGTTGTTTATTTGGTTGCTTGCACGAAATGTGGGATGCAATACGTGGGGTGTACTACTCGTCCTCTCCGTCAGAGGATTTCAGAGCACTATAATGGTGCTGGGAGGTGCCTTAGGAATGCTGCCTATATCAGTCATGCCTCCAGTGTCTCTAAACATTTTTTCTATGCTCACTCAGGCGATATGTCCGGATTTGAATTTTAAGGCATAGAAAGGTTGACATATCCACCTAGGGGAGGAGATATATACAATAGATTATTAAAACGAGAAGCTTTTTGGATATGGAAACTAGGGACCCGTGTCCCTTTGGGGCTGAATTCAAAATTAGATCTTAACACCTTCTATGACAAGTAGTTCATTCCTTTTCTCTCCTGTTTACCCTCTAGTACCTAGGTTCTCAACGTGTGGTACGCGTACCCCAGGGGGTACTTCTGATGATTCCAGGGGGTACTCAGGCTTGATAAACTTAACCAAGAATATCAAATTTAGAGTTTTAGAAAATTATAAATCTTATTTAAACAACACCAAATTAGTATTTTAGCTAATTAAAAGATATAGTAAATGCTTGGAAATTGTTTAGAACCAATTATCATGTACTACGATGAAATATTATTTGTCAAGGGGTACTTGTGATAATGTTTACTATGCTAGGGGGTACTTGGTGAGTACATGGTTTTAAAAGGGGTACATATCAATAAAATGTTGAGAAACACTGCTCTAGTACACAGGCCCATAATAGCTCTCTCACCATAAAAGGTTTTGGATATATGCATGCTGTTGCTCTCCATTTCATTATGACACATAGGTAGTCTGCTAACTGATGCTATACTTTTTCTGTGTGTTTTTATTGTCTTACTAATCGAGTATTTAGTGTTTTTATATATTTGTATTGCTAATGGTCTATACCATTTTTAAATACCATGTATACAACTTTAAGGCCAATGTGTACACCCCCTCCGGGAGTGGCCTTACACTATTTAATCTGTGTAACACATGTTTCTGCAAGCTATGATTAAGGAGCCATTCCATGCTCCGATACGCGTGAGCTTTTTTATACTGATGTTGGATCAAGAAGAAAGAATTTTTCTAATTTTCACCTTACTTCTGGTGTAGCGGGATTCCTTTCACTACAACACTTGGAATAAATTATACATTTTATGAATCATGTTACTTTTGTCACTGTTATTACCAATTCTGTATTTTATATCGATTCTGTATTTTGTCATTAATTATGTATTTTGTATATTGGTGTACACAATTGTCTGTATTATTATGTACCCCATGTTCGTTTCTTACTTTGTACGGCGCGGCAGCGCCATGGAATATGTTGGCGCTTTCTAAATCAATAATAATAATGGTTTCTACCTCTGCTTCCTTATTTCCTGGATAAGCTAAACGGACCATATTTGTGACAAACAAATAAAAGTACGGTTTGTTTTATGTGGCCTAAAGCTGCCTTGATGTAACGCCAGGAGAGCTCACAAATCTTTTGTATCCAGGAATCAAATATCCTCTCCTCCTACCAACTGATTACTTGCTTGCATGTCCTGCCTGTGTTTAAAAGTTAATCAGGTAAAGCCACTCACACAAACTTTTCTTGCTGATATGGGAGACACAAATCCCAGAAGTAAATATTCTGCATCGAACGTAACCGGTTTTCATTTTTTTGTGTTTTGTAGCCTGTACATGTAACGAAAGTAGGAAGATATTTAGTGTGGTAAGATCTAGTCTACAGCTTATCAATGGCTTTGCAGAGATCAGTGAATAAATGTTGCTATTCTGGGATCTTGTTCTATAATCCTCTCCATGGCATTCTGGAGCATAGCGCTCATGCCACAGCTGAAGGGTGGAGGCTCAAGCTGTGTGCTTATTTAACTTTGTATCAGAACTTTGGAGTGATCGCAGTTAATGTCCGTCTTGTGGTGTGAGACTCTCCGGCTGTGGTAGCAGCATCTGTTATCTGAAGGGGACATTCAACGCAAGTGTCAGTCTGTTGCTTATTACAGGGCTGCCATTAGTCATGGAAAAATTGACTGACTGTCAGCGCCACGACACAGGCATTCATATTTCATAAACAGAATGCAAGCTGGTTTAGTTTGGGATTACTCGGGGTTCTTATTTTAATGACGCTCCGGCTTCTGACTTGTAACTGCAAGCTATTCTCTGCTGTACCTTTTATAAATCCCAGATAAACATGAGACATCAAAAGAATCCTGAGGGAGCTGCCGAGGATTATACATGAGAGACATTTAATGCCTTTCCATGCTTAGGTGATTAACTTAGAATTACAGAGTCCAGTGTACAGTATGTATCCACAGCAAATAAGGGGAATGGGGTTGTGAATTAAATATGTGAGCAGCAGGATTCAAGCGTACTGTCATCCTAACCTAGCACTGCATAATATTTCACATATGCAGGAAGGAAATATATGCCGGAAATGTTTAATAAGACAAATAAGGATCAGAGTGGAGGTAAGCTATTTTCTACATGGAGATATATATATATATATATATATATATATATATATATATATATATATATATATATATATGTTCTAATTACGTAACAATAGCCCTTCTTGCAACTGCGATGGCGGGGAGGCCCCGGAGCTGGTAGAGGGCCCTGGAGGTTGTCCTGTTCATTAATATGCAGAGCAGGCAGCGCAATATATATACATTATCCAGGCGCTGGCGTCTCCTTCGCTTCACTTTTTAGTTTTCAAGTGCTGTGCACATCCTGCAGAAAAAATGGGAAAGCGGAGGAGCGCTCCATAGTGTAAAAACAGATTTATTGAGTAAAAATGCGCATAAAACAAGGCATGAAGGAGCTGCCAACTGGGTGAAACCACAACCTGCTTGCCCACACATCCCCGGTGCCCAGAAGCGCAAGATTTCCCTTCACTTTTTTGCAGTGAACATCCTGCAGTCAGCCAATCACCAAGCGGCTGCAATTTCTGCATGGTGATTGGCTGGCTGCAAGCAGTGGATGGAACTTGAAAACTAACTAGGAAGTGAAAGAGATGCCAGCGCCAGGAGCAGGTAATGTGTATAACCCACTGCCTGCTTTGCATATTAATGAACAGGACGGGGCCCCCTAGCTCTCCGCCTGCCCCCCCCCCCCCCGTGATAAAAGAGGAGGGGAGGTTGTGGGGGACCCACTGATAGATCTCAGTGGGGGGCCAGGTCCAGTATATTTGAGTCCCTGTTGCGCCTTCACATATATGATCAAATGCCATTCATGCTAGATTGAATTGTTTGGTAACATTGAATTAACTCCTTGCTGATAACAGGCAGGGCCTGTTCTCTCATGAAGCAAGGTGAAACATTTGCATCAGGCACAGAGATTACAGAG
This sequence comes from Hyperolius riggenbachi, assembly GCF_040937935.1. Classification (NCBI taxonomy): domain Eukaryota; kingdom Metazoa; phylum Chordata; class Amphibia; order Anura; family Hyperoliidae; genus Hyperolius; species Hyperolius riggenbachi. Next base: position 434,650,114 of record NC_090646.1, read on the forward strand.
AAAGCATTTTTGTAACAGCATGCAGTCAGAGTAGGAGGAGAAGCAAGAGAGGTGAAGAGGTCATTATTTGGGAAAAGCAGCTTGTTTGTGAGAAAACGCGGAAAAGCCGCCGCGAGTACTCAGAGTAAGGCGGCTGATTCCGCGTTCAACATGGCAGCTTGCGCGCATGGGCCTGCATCCACTAGCCTGACGGAGCGTGGAGAAACCGCCGCATGCCCAGTGAACAAGGCGGCGGATTCTGCGTCCGACGCGGCGGTTTGCACGCATGGGCTTACCACTAGCAGTATGGCCGAACGCGGGGAAACCGCCGCATGCTCTGACAGCAGTGCGACTGGCCCCGCGTTCAAACCAACAGCTGCATTACAACACATGTCTGGTGTGGCTGGGACTGATAGTCCACACAGGTTCAGAAGGACGCGCGCGCGCTGAGAGGCAGAGCCTTTATGGCAATCAGAAGGGTGTCAGCTGATCTAGTCGATCAGCTGACAATTCTATCAGGTTTCATTGGTCCAGCACTTATAGGAGGCGCTGGAGAGCGCTGGTGTATGTATACTGGGTGCTGGTCATTTCTCTGGTGTCTGGCGTCGCGATCACTACGTGGTAGCACTCAGACCTTGTCAGTATCTGTGATATTATCTGTGTTATTATCTAGACCAGTTCCTGGGTGTTGATGATCAAGGACTTCACACCTCAGTCAAGGGAAAACTGTATATTATCTGTTTGATTATTAAGACCAGTTTCCTGGGTGTTGATGATCAAGGAGCTCACACCCCAGACTAGGCATTGTTGATTATTTGTTATGACCTTCTGCTTTCCTGACTACTCTTCTGATCTCTGATCAGGTACTTCGCTATATCTGATACTCTGTTGCCGAGCTCTGCTTGTCTTAGGATTCCACATCTGTCTCCTGTCTCTGTCCCTGATCTGTCTGTCTGTTGCCGACCCGGCTTGCCCGACCTTGAGAGCTATCTCCTCAGTCTAGAGATAGCTCACAGACCTGGGGATGACACCCTTCCTTGGTGTCACTCACTCTCAGTCCTTTCTACTCCTAGCCTGACCCCTCCCTCGGGAGAGTCTCAGGCTTGCGGAAGGAACGTGTTATTGTGCAGTACTCCTTACTGCTGTGCACCTGCTCCTCAGGTGCAGTCCTCAAAGTATTTCTGTTGCACCAAACACTCTTATTACTCAGGAGTCCAGAGGTTAGAGATATATCTGATTGTCGGTGATACTGCAGATCATCAATAATCGGGTATATATCTGTATTCTCGGTGATACTGCAGATCACCGGTAATCAGACCCTCTCTGTGTTACACCGATCGTTACAGAACGCCAGACCAAAAAATGCAAATGGACGCACACACCGACCGTCTGGGCGCACTTACCACTTCGGTGGATACCATCAACCAAGTTCTGGGTAATCACCGGGCGTTAATTGACGCTTTGTCCGGGTCTTTACAAACCCTCCAGACGGCTGTGGATGAAGTGCGATCTCCTCCTAGCACAGACATACGCATGCCTTTACCTGAAAAATTTTCTGGTCACAGATCTGATTTCCGAAATTTTAGGAGTAGAGTGTTATTATACTTTGAGTTGAGACCTAGATCTTCAGGAACTATGGCCCAAAGGGTCACATTTATTAAGACTTTGTTATCAGGCGATTCTCAGACCTGGGCTTACAGTCTACCCGCTGGAGACTTAGCCCTAACCTCTGTAGAGGAATTTTTTAAAGCCATGGCAATAATTTACGACGATCCAGACATTGCCTCGACTTCTGAGCGGAAGCTCAAGTTGTTACGTCAAGGCAAGAGTCCGGTCGAGGAGTATGCTGCTGAATTCAGAAGGTGGTCAGTATCAGCCAGGTGGGGCACCTTTGCCCTGTTAGATTGTTTCTTATCAGGGTTGTCAGATGAGGTCTCTGATCTTATGTTAAGTCAGCCTGAACCTAAGACCATTGATGAGGCCATTTCATCGGCCATCAGGATCGACCGTAGGCTACGCTATCAGAGACAGACCCGAGGTAGAGACCATGTAAGGATGGTGTCTTACGCTGCGCCTCCGGTAACTCCACCTCCTCCCGTTTCACCTCCACCCGAACCAATGCAGATTGGTCGGTCAAAGTTGTCTCAAGTGGAGCGGAGACGCAGGATTTCAGAGCAGTTATGTCTTTATTGTGCAGAGGGGGGTCATAGAGCACAGAATTGCCCTAAGAAATCGGGAAACGCTACTGCCTAGGAGTAGTTGGGGGTAATACCCTAGGCGTACAACTTTTACCCCTAGATGATAAAAGGTTGCTTCTTCCTTGTACGATTACATGGGAAGATAAATCTGAAGTCACTGAGGCCTTCGTTGATTCGGGCTCAGCGGCTAATTTTATGGATTACGAATTTGCTAAGAAATTGGGTATTCCGCTCACCCCAGTAACACTACCTATCCAAGTTACGGCAGTGGATGATTCCCCCCTGCAACGTAACCACCCTCTGTCTCAGACACCAGAGGTGGGAGTCACTATAGGGGTGCTGCATAGGGTGAAGTTGTTTTTTTTTGTGTTACACATGACAACCTCCACTATCATCCTTGGCATGCCTTGGTTACACCTTCACTCCCCTCAGATTAATTGGGCCACTGGTCAACTAACAAGCTGGTCAGCCCATTGCTTTCATCATTGTTTAGTGAGGGTAACCTTGGGTCAGACCAAGATTCATGTGGAGGGAGTACCGGAACAATATTCTGAATTTTCAGATGTGTTTTGTCCCAAAGCTGCAGAGAAACTACCTCCACATCACCCTTTCAATTGCCCCATCGATATCCGATCTGGTTGCATGCCCCCTAGAGGTCATCTCTACAATTTGTCTGGGCCAGAAAAAGTGGCCATGCGAGAGTACATCCGTGAAAACTTGGCTAAGGGTTTCATTCGCCCTTCCCAGTCGCCTGCTGGAGCAGGTTTCTTTTTTGTAAAGAAAAAAGACGGAGGCCTTCGGCCATGCATTGATTACCGGGGCCTGAATAAAATCACAGTAAAAAATCGCTATCCATTGCCTTTGATAGACGATTTATTCACTCAGGTCACCAATGCTAAGATTTTCTCGAAATTGGATTTGCGGGGTGCATACAACCTGGTGCGGATCAGAGAGGGCGATGAGTGGAAGATGGCCTTTAACACACCCGATGGGCATTACGAGTACCTGGTGATGCCCTTCGGGTTGTGTAACGCCCCGGCCGTCTTTCAGGAAGTCATTAATGAAGTATTCAGGGAGGTGTTGGGTAAATTTGTTCTGGTATATCTGGATGATATACTAATCTTCTCAGATAACCTCTCTGAGCACAGGGCTCATGTCAAATTTGTGCTGCACAAGTTAAGACAGAACATGCTTTATGCTAAATTGGAGAAATGCATTTTTGAGGTAACATCTGTCACTTTTCTGGGGTACATAATTTCCACCTCGGGCCTTTCTATGGATCCTGCCAAAGTCTCTGCTGTCCTGGAATGGCCTCAGCCAGTGGGACTGAAATCTCTCCAGAGATTTTTAGGATTCGCTAATTACTATAGAAGGTTCATAAAGGGGTACTCCACAGTCATAGCACCCCTCACCAGTCTTACTAAGAAAGGGGCAGATACCAACCACTGGTCACCCGAAGCTCTGGCTGCTTTCTCCACTTTGAAAGAATTGTTTTGCTCTGCACCAATTTTGAGACACGTCGACACCTCTTATCCCTTTATTGTGGAGGTGGACGCCTCGGAGGTCGGGGTAGGGGCTGTGCTGTCTCAGCGTTCTGGGTTGCAGGGAAGATTACACCCGTGTGCCTATTTCTCTCGTAGGTTTTCACCAGCAGAGAAAAACTACGATATAGGCAACAGGGAGCTTCTAGCCATTAAACTGGCCTTCGAAGAATGGCGTCATTGACTAGAAGAAGCAGAACATACGATTACCGTTTACACTGATCACAAAAATTTGGAATACATTGAGGGGGCTAAGAGATTGAGTCCCCGTCAGGCTCGGTGGTCACTGTTTTTCTCGAGATTCAGATTTGTAGTTACGTACACTCCGGGTAGTAAAAATATTAAAGCGGATGCTTTGTCCAGATGCTTTGAGCCAGAGACAGCACAGCCCTCAGACCCAGAGACTATTATCCCACAGAGAGTAGTGTTGGCAGCCACAGAGACCTGGAAAAACTGGATGGAGACTTTAAGTCCCTTCCAGCAGGATGTCCCTGAAGGAAAGCCCGAAGGGGTGATGTTTGTACCACTGCCATTTCCTCTCCAGATATTGCAGATGTTCCACTCCCACAAAAATGCTGGACATCCTGGGGCCACCAGAACACAGGACCTTGTTGCTAGGTGTGCTTGGTGGCCTTCATTGGCAACTGACTGCAAGGAGTATGTTAGAGAGTGTGCAGTATGTGCAAAAAGCAAACCCTCCCGTCTGGCACCTGTGGGAACGTTGTAGCCTTTGCCCACCCCTAGTGAACCATGGACCCATCTGTCCATGGATTTTGTGGGTTAGCTTCCGAGGTCTGAGGGCATGTCGGTCATTTGGGTTGTAGTCGACCGTTTCAGTAAAATGGCCCATTTTGTGCCCCTGAAAGGACTCCCCTCGGTCCAGGAGTTGGACGATCTTTTCATCATCCACATTTTCCGGCTACATGGCATTCCGGAAAACGTTGTGTCAGCACGGGGAGTCCAATTTGTTTCTAAATTTTGGAGGGCATTTTGTCATCAAATGGGCATGGAACTGTCATTTTCGTCGGGCTACCACCCACAGACCAATGGTCAGACTGAGAGAATTAATCAGTCATTGGAACAGTTTCTAAGGTGTTATGTTGCGGAAAATGATTGGGTCCAGTTCTTGCCGTTTGCAGAATTTGCGCACAATAATTTGAAAAGCTCTTCCTCTGGATTTTCTCCGTTTCAGGTGGTAACTGAAAAGTTGCCTAAGTTCTCCCCACTGCCAGTAGCTTCCACTCCGTTTCCAGCTTTGGAGGCTTGGCAAAAGTCATTTAAGAACATTTGGGGAATCGTGAAAAATAATTTGGAGAAGGCTTTTCAAAGTCAGAAAGGTCAAGCTGACAAGAAACGCTCCTTAGAGTGGAAGTTCCGGCCAGGAGACTTGGTCTGGGTGTCCACACGTCATTTGACCCTGAAACAGCCCTCGCCCAAGTTAGGACCCAGATTTGTGGGCCCTTTTCCAGTGATCAGGAAGATCAACAATGTTATGCCATTGATCTCCCTGCCAGCATGCGTGGTGTAAGATCCTTTCATGTGTCCCTGCTTAAGCCAGCAGTTCATGTAGGTTCCACTTCTCCTCCTCCTGTGATGATAGATGACCAACCTGAGTACGAAGTAGAAAAGATTTTAGACTCACGTGTTGTAGAGAACTCAGTGCAGTATCTAGTTCACTGGAAAGGGTATGGTATTGAGGAGAGAACATGGGTACCTGAGTGTCGCATGCATGCGGATAAATTAAGGAGGGAGTTCCACGCTTTGTATCCTGAGAAACCGGGTAGGAGCTGTCCGGAGTCCACTCCTCAGGGAGGGGATACTGTGAGAAAACGCGGAAAAGCCGCTGCGAGTATTTAGAGTAAGGCGGCTGATTCCGCGTTCAACATGGCAGCTTGCGCGCATGGGCCTGCATCCCCTAGCCTGACGGAGCGCGGAGAAACCGCCGCATGCCCAGTGAACAAGGCGGCGGATTCCGCGTCCGACGCGGCGGTTTGCACGCATGGGCTTACCACTAGCAGTATGGCCGAACGCGGGGAAACCGCCGCATGCTCTGACAGCGGTGCGGCTGGCCCTGCGTTCAAACCAACAGATGCATTACAACACGTGTCTGGTGTGGCTGGGACTGATAGTCCACACAGGTTCAGAAGGATGCGCGTGCGCACTGAGAGGCAGAGCCTTTATGGCAGTCAGAAGGGTGTCAGCTGATCTAGCCGATCAGCTGACAATTCTATCAGGTTTCATTGGTCCAGCACTTAGGGGAGGTGCTGGAGAGCGCTGGTGTATATATACTGGGTGCTGGTCATTTCTCTGGGGTCTGACGTTGCGATCACTACGTGGTAGCACTCAGACCTTGTCAGTATCTGTGATACTATCTGTGTTATTATCTAGACCAGTTCCTGGGTGTTGATGATCAATGACATCACACCTCAGTCTAGGGAAAACTGTATATTATCTGTGTGATTATTTGATTATTAAGACCAGTTCCCTGGGTGTTGATGATCAAGGAGCTCACACCCCAGACTAGGCATTGCTGATTATTTGTTATGACCTTCTGCTTTCCTGACTACTCTTCTGATCTCTGATTAGGTACTTCACTATATCTGATACTCTGTTGCCGAGCTCTGCTTGTCTTAGGATTCCGCATCTGTCTCCTGTCTCTGTCCCTGATCTGTCTGTCTGTTGCCGACCCGGCTTGCCCGACCTTGAGAGCTATCTCCTCAGTCTAGAGATAGCTCACAGACCTGGGGGTGACACCCTTCCTTGGTGTCACTCATTCTCTGTCCTTCCTACTCCTAGCCTGACCCCTCCCTTGGGAGAGTCTCAGGCTTGCGGAAGGAACGTGTTACTGTGCAGTACTCCTTACTGCTGTGCACCTGCTCCTCAGGTGCAGTCCTCAAAGTATTTCTGTTGCACCAAACACTCTTATTACCCAGGAGTCCAGAGGTTAGAGATATATCTGATTGTCGGTGATACTGCAGATCATCAATAATCGGGTATATATCTGTATTCTCGGTGATACTGCAGATCACCGGTAATCAGACCCTCTCTGTGTTACACCGATTGTTACATTGTTGTGCTGTGTGAGGAGTCGGGCATTGAGTGAGAAGGGGGAGGCAGGAGAACAGCAGTGTTTCATTTGACTTGCAAAGCAAAAGTGAGGAGTTGGAACTGTTGTCCTGAGTGAGGAGGGGGTACTTCCTCACAAGTTTGCCTCAGGCAACAAAAAGTCTAGAATTGGCCCTGATAACAAGCTCATTTACAGAAAGCTGAAATTTTGCAATTGATGAACCAGTTAGCAAGGAGGTGTGTCCTGATGCTGTCATGTTAAGTGGCCTTTGTTTGCTTAAACCCTTCATGGCTGGGGGTATTACCTATATTGGCATTGCAGGCTTTTTTATTTGAGTATTTTTTTTTTTGCCTTAAATGTTTCCATAAACAGAGAAAAGAAGAATAACAGAAAAAAGAAATTAATAGTATTAATGATAACATTGATGATATGGAGCATTGCTAATTGTGAACCTACAGTTGTGAAATAGGTAACACTAGAAAGGAAAGTACAGTGCACAAACCAAGAGGAGGTAGAGATCCTTAACAGGGATCTTAATCAGTCAATCCTTAAAGGACAATTGAAGTAAGAGGTATATGGAAGCTGCCATATTTATTTCCTTATGAGCAATATCATTTGTCTGGTTATCATGCTGATCCTCTGCCTCTAATACTTTTAGCCATAGACTCTGAACAAGCATGCAGCAGATCAGGGGCTTGATTCACAAAGCGGTGCTAACTGTTAGCACGCCTGTGAAAACCCCCTTAGCACATCTAAACGAGCTTTTCGCGCGAAGTGCCCATTAAAGCCTATGGGACTTAGCGTAGGACTTTGCGCGCGCAAAACTTTATCTTTCTCTGATTGAGAAATCCGTTGCTAACCTACTAAGCACCCTGGTTAGCATGTCTAAAGACTTTAGACATGCTAAGTAGGTTAGCAGCGCTCTGTGAATCAAGCCCCAGGTGTTTCTAAAATTATTGTCAGACCTGACAAGATTAGCTGCATGCTTGTTTCTGGTGTTATTTATACACTTCTGCTGCCAAATAGATCAGCAGGTCTGCCAGGCAACTGGTATTGTTTAACAGGAAATAAATATGGGAGTCTCCATATACCTCTCACTTCAGTTGTCCTTTAAAGAACCCTAACAGTTCATTGGAAAAAGCAATGCTGAAGATAAAGGTGACATACTGTGTACACACATTGAGAAGGGGGAACTCATTGAAGAAGACTCTGATGCTGGGAAAGATCAAAGGCAGAAGCAAGAGGGGATGGCAGAGAATGAGATGGCCATATAGTATCACAGAAGCAACAAATGAGCTTGGACACAATTTGAGAGACAGTAGAAGATAGAGGGTCCTGGCATGCTGTGGTCCATGGGGTCGCAAAGAGTTGGACATGAATGAATAGCAGCTGAACAACATAAAAGGGATCCCAAGTCTCTTTGACCTTGACCATAGACTCTATGAGAGATGCAGTAATCTTCTCTAGCCTATAAATATAATTAATTTTATGGATCAGGTCAGTTCTGGAAGGAGGAACTGACCTCCAAGTTTTAGCCAGCAAAAGCTTGATTACATTTCAAAATCGACCTAATATGCTATTTTGGTACTTGCTCAGGGATGGGAGTGACTTGTATCTGGCAAACCCTGAAACATGTCTGGTGTGATAAGACCTCACTAAACTAACTTTGTAGGGGTCCTGAATTAATCATACAAGATGCTATAGTTCCATTGTTTTCAATGCACAAGGGGGGTGGACAGGCTTTTTTTGGTGGGGGCCTGGGGGGGGGGGGGGGGGGTCACAATTTATAAAAGATGGGTATTTGCAGTATTGTTAAGAAAAACACTACAAAAGTTAGAAGAAAACTGTTCTCTTCAACTTCTTTCTCTTCTTCACTTTTTTTCCCAACAACATCAGATTTTGCTTATATAGGAGTTTAAATATAATCTCATATTTCTGCCAATTTCTGGGATACCAAACATGTGGGTGTTCTGAATAATCTGGGTTAATTGCACCGTCTTCAAATAAACATAAGTGTATCTATTTTCAAATGAATGCATTTCTATGTCTATCATTTAAATAAAATAAGCATTTAAAAATGACAATAAATACTGCTTAATCCAGATCCTCAACACTGGACACTTAAATGCGTTTACAGTATATATAACTGGCCTTAACTCCACAAGATCTGCACCATCAAAAGGTCTGTCTTTATTATTCATCCAGTAAAACATGATAAAATATGTTGTGGGTAAGTACAAGGTGACGCACCTGCGTTTCGGACTGCTTGGTCCTTTGTCAAACCATCACAGACCCACACTAAACTTCACATCTTAAAAACACATCTTATATAGAAGGCAAGTGGACCACATAGAGAACTATGTCATTACCATAAATACATACCGTATGTATGAGGTGTTGTCCACCAATCAGAAATCGCCCAGGACGCAGCTACGGTTTAAGGCACTAAAAACAGAAAAATTTGCACCATAGAGAAGAAATAGCACCATCTGGATGTGCCTAAATGCCCAGTGCCTCACCACCTATATCCCTGTGACAAACACCGGGAAATCTTAGATAAACGGCTCACCGTGTGCACCAGTCATGGCATCCAATCAAAAAGAGAACTTGAAGGTGCATTCCCCAATCAGCAATGAGAGTACATATTGCCCATACCCACACCACATAACAGTGGCGACCAATAAGGCTCTTGGGGAGCGGAACGCTCCAATCCAAAGCAGGCCGACAGCGTCCGCGCACGTGAAAGCCCGCAGGACAGAAAAGGCAACATTGGCAACATCAGCAATAGAAAAGACGTCGACAGCGTCCGCTCGTACGAAACTCTTACCCGCATCATCACTCAGAGGGCGGGACAATGCAGGTACCTCCACCAATTAGGAGGATGCCGAATATACCAAGTACGCTGCTCCACAGAAAGCCTGCTGTACAAAAAAGAGGGCATGTATTGGCACGGTCAGCCAATAGAAAATACGCCGACAGCGTCCACTCATATGAAAGTTTAAACCATCACACGAAGGGCGGGATGATACAGATACCCACACCACTAAGGAGGATAGCGAGTACGCTGCTCCACCACCTTACAAGGCGGGACAATGAAAATGCCTCCGCCAATCAGGAAGGTGGCGGCAATGTCCGCTGGTCTCATAGCACCTCAACCACCAAGTGGTTGCTAGGTGCTAGGTAAACAAAGGTGGACCAATGAAAAAAAATCATCCAATCATGTAGGAATCAGCACTGTCCGCACACATTACAGGGGTTAACCCGGCAGTACTACATTCCATAGTGGTATCAGCATACCACTCAATAAGGGACTCAAACCACTATCAGTTAGTAGACATGGACAACATGTAAAAACATACTGCTGGGAAAAAAATAAAAATAAATATAGTTACCAACACCACTGCTGCGTCCCAGTGGTGCTTCCTATGGAAACAGAATATGACAAACATCAAAGCCTATTATTCAAATTAATGTAGTGAGGTCATAGTCCCTATTCAAACCTTTGGGTATAAGAGTGTCAAGTTTTTTTATCCAGTAATTCTCTCTCATGGCCAGTAATTTATGGCGGTCTACGTGGAGTTGAGGCAAACGATGACCCTTTATGCAAAAATGTTCTGAGACTGATAGCTCCCGAATTTTGGTTCCTAATATTAGATTTGTGTGAAGACAGTCTATCCCTAAGTGCTTGGACATTTCGTGTGCAGTTTTCCAACAAAGGCATCAAGGCTCGAGCGTGGCCCCCTCCACAGCACAAAAATATCATCAATATAGCGTTGCCATAGTAACGCATACTTGCAAAAAAAGGGCACTTGAGTAGACGAAGGCCTCCTCATATAGTCCCATAAAAAGATTAGTGTAGGAGGGGGCCACGATCGAGCCCATCACCGTGCCTCTGCGCTGCACATAGAAAGAAGATTCAAATAAATATAGTTGTACCTCAAAATGAACTCCAACAGTTTCAACAAAAAATGTATCTGTTTCTTATCAAAATCAGTATACAACATAAGATAAAAATCAACTGTTTCTAAGCCTCCATCATGAGGGATAGCAGAGCCCATCGCCGTGCCTCTGCGCTGCACATAGAAAGAAGATTCAATTAAAAAATAGTTGTTCCTTAAAATGAACTCCAACAGTTTCAACAAAAATTTTCTCTGTTTGTTATCAAAATCAGCATACAACAGATACAAATACAACTGCTTCTAAGCCTCCATCATGAGGGATAGACTGTCCTCACACAAATCTAATATTAGGAACCAGAATCGGGAGCGATCAGTCTCAGAACATTTTTGCATAAAGGGCCATCGTTTGTCGCAACTTAGGGTTCAGGTGATTGAGGGGGTCTCAACTCCGCGTAGAGGGGGGGGGGCACCATAAATTACTCGCCATGAGAGAGAATTACTGGATAAAAAAACTTGACACTCTTATACCCAAAGGTTGGAATAGGGACTCTGATCTCACTACATGAATAATAATAATTTGAATAATAGGCTTTGATGTTTGTCATATTCTGTTTCCATAGGAAGCACCACTGGGACGCAGCAGCGGTAACTATATTTATTTTTATTTTTTTCCCAGCAGTATGTTTTTACATGTTGCCCATGTCTACTAACTGATAGTGGTGGGAGTCCCTTATTGAGTGGTATGCTGATACCACTATGGAATGTAGTACTGCCGAGTTAACCCCTTTAATGTGTGCGGACGGTACTGATTCCTACATGATTGGATGATTTTTTTCATTGGTCCACCTTTGTTAACCTAGCACCTAGCAACCACAAAAAGCCCCCCAAAAATAAAACTGGAGCATGCGCAATAACAAAATAAACACAAAACACGTGTATTTACGATGGAACGAAAACGGCGCATGAGTTACATTTAAAAAAAACAACATTACTGAGCATGTGCAACACAAATTACGCAGCAGATTCATTGATAAACGCACAGCATGCAACACTTTCTAATAACGCTACTTGTTACACACAAACGCAACGTGTGCACTGTGACTGTCGCACAGACTTATTGCTGTGCATTAGTCTGCGTTGAAACATTTTCTAATGTGCGACTTTAATGTTGCACTGTGAAAGAGGCCTAAGTCTTAAAAAGAAATATGTCTACATACGTGATTACCTATATTTACTCGCTGTGGAAGATGTTAGCACTGCATAAATACATAATGATAATGGTATATATGACTGCCTAGGTATTTTCTTCACTCCTTAGATTTGAAAAAATTATTTTGTAAGCGTGATAAAACATCTCCTAAAACTAAAATCAGAGTCCACTTTAAGTTACTTTATTATTAATTTAGAGAGTGACTGCTATTTTTCTTTGGACAGTCATTGCTTCACACAGTTAGCAGTTGGGATTAGAAGAAGGTTTTGGTGAGAAATGGATTTTAAAGGATGGCCTATATCTCATTTTTTGTGCTGCTTTTAAAGCTATATTACAATTTCAGGTTATCTTTCTTCCTTTCAGACTTGTAACTTTCTAAAACTACATTAAAGTTACTAAGAGACTGTCTGTACATGTACCCTATAATCAGGTTTGTGCACCTGGCAATAAAAAGGGAAAAAAAAGAATTACTGTTATATCGCATTTGGCATGTATTTTTATTCTTAATACATTTCCATTTTATATCTATTAAACTACAAATTCATTCACATCTTACAACAGCACAGATATATTAACTGTGATTCTTAGGCTTCTTCCTGATAAGCTAAATTGTGCATCATCTTGTATGGACATTGTTATAGAAAAATCACTCTTTTTATTCTTTATTAAATCGTTAGAAGACACAGCGGGATGTCAATAGCCGTAGAACTGTAGATGACTTTCTTGCAAAGTATTTTTTACTTTATAATTTTCTACAATACAATAAAATGAAGTTTTTACTACTTAAAGCAATCCTTAAGTAAACTCTAATAGAAATCGACATTTAATCGAAATAAACACAATCTGAGGTTACCTACGGTTAAAATTTCCGGTCTAAATTTCAGTAGTTCCAGAAACTGGAATGGATTTTGAAAAAAAAGCACAGCAGAACTTAATGTAAGGTGAGTTGAGCTCCTGAGCTTTGCTATTGGCCAGTGAAGCCATCAGTCACATAAACAGATCATTAGGATGGTTTGAAAGGTCAAAGGGGATGGGTTTTCTCCTGACACAGTGGGGCTTCAATCTGACATGCCTGGCAGAAATATTAATTGCATAGAATTACTGTATGGTCATAGGATCAGTTTTTATTTAGAAAGGTTTTAGAGTCACTAGCATTTGTGGTTTCTAGTGGGCCCCAGACCTAATGGAGACCAGAAAGGAGAAGTACAAGCGCTGTGTAGTACTTTTTAGAAATCTGGATAATAATAATATAGGTTAGTTAGTATAATACAGGTTAGTGATCTGGATAGGGACAAACAGGGCCCCAATGTAGCAAGCAGAACAGTTGCATAGTGGTGCACACTCCTTGGTTCAAAACTGGGTCAGGAGACTATCTGCATGGAGTTTGTACATTTATGTGGGTTTCCGCTGGGCACTCCAGATTCCTCGCATGGCCCAGAAACATGCAGATACGTTAGTTGGCTTGCATCCTAAAACTGGCCTTATCTTATGTTGGACATATGACTATGGTAGAGATTAGATTGTGAGCCCATCCTGGGCTGTGTTCCCACTTGATCGGAGAATGGACATTGTTTGTCCATTCTCTGCTCATCATAAAACTGACAGTATACAGCTCCTATTTTATAAATGGGAGTCATTCACACTTGTCACTCTGCAGTGGATCCATTGCAGTAAACTGACCGCACTTCTGTGCAGTACGCATCAATCCCGTGCCAGGGGGATATGACCTATGAGGGAACGCATCTTCCCTGGGTTACAGCAGAACCACAGCGGGCTACAGCTCACATGTCCGTCCGCCGATCGCCCTCTCTTGGTTCCTGTACACAGCCGGCAGCTGGCAAAAACATGGGGCTCTCCATTGGGCTGCAAAAGACCAATAGGAATCCTCAGCAACAGGGAGAATTCTCATTGGTTTATGGACCAATGAAAATTCTCCCTGTTGCTAGGGAGAATTGGTCTATTGCTTCCTATGGAGAACACCATGCATCTGCCAGCATCCAGGCTGAGTACAGAGGGACTGAGCGGTGGCGATTGGTGGCAGGACACATGAGCAGTGATCGCTTCGGACTGGCAGACACAGAGTGGACAATGCAGAGCGAATGCAAAATGAATGGTCCATTTTGCATCTGCTGAAGTGAAAACTGAGCCTTAGGAACACTGTATATTGTGGAAAATACTGTGGAAAATGTCAGCACTATATAAATAAAAAATACATTAATCAAACCTTTGAGGATTGTCACATGCATATTTGAATACTTTACTTGGGAGAGGGAAGCCTCTGGATCCTGGAGAGGCTTCCCTGATCCTCCTCAGCCAGGCTGATCCAGCAATAGGACCCCCAAAGCACAGCCTCACTGCGCCTCCGCAGTAGCATGGAGAGGGCCGGATTTGTACTCTTTACCGCCCAAGGCCACTGCCACCAGCCGCCCCCTTCAGTATAGGTAGACAATCCCTCCCCCTTCTCTCCAGTATAGGTAGCCTAAGTCCCCTTCCCTCTATTATAGGTAGCCTGATCACCCCCATCCCCAGTATAGGAAGCCAGGTGACTCCTCCCCCTTTCCCTCCAGTATAGGTAGCCAGATGACTCCCTTAATCCCTCCTTTTTCCACCACCCCTTTTAGTATAGTTAGCCAGCTCGCCTTCACACCACAGCAGCCATCAGCTTGTCTCCAGTGCAGAAGCTTCCTCTTTCTTTCCGTCTCTAATGCTGCCCAAGTCCATAGCCACCGGCCACAATGCAAACGTGCACAGAGAGCAAGGTGGCCGCTGCACAGGTGGCTAGCAGCAGAGTACTGCAGTCAGGTGCTTGCCTGATCTCCATGCATTGCAGCTTGCAAATACTGCATCAGTTCATCCTGCTGCTTTGGTGCCCTTGCTCCTGTGGTGCCCTAGGCCATGGCCTAGGTGGCCTTGGCCTAAATCCGGCCCTGAGCATGGAGCTGCTTGGACTCAGGCGGAAAAGCACACGTGTGGGCAGTAGCATGGACCTGATCAGGCTCGACTTTTTTCACCAGAGCCCAAACTGGTCCATGCTAGTGTTCATGAGTGAGCTGTCGACAAGTGTTGATAAGCTGTTTTTCTGAGGTTCCAGCACTGGTGGAGGAGGACAGGGGTTGCCTCTCCAGGATCTAGAAGATTCCCCCTCCCTAGGCAAGTACAATTAGGGTCACTTTTTTCCCTACAAGTACACTTTAAAACAACGTGAGTACCAGCAGTCTCTGGGCGTACGAGAGAGAACGGCGCCGGAGACTTGGGCGCAGGACACAGCCAGTATATGGCTAATCCTGCTGCCGCACAAGTCCGGGCCGTGTTAATTACTATTCCCCCTCCAGGCCGACATGGATAGTGGGGGAATGAAATAATTCGGCTTCCAGCAATTGCTGGAAGCCGAAATATTGTTTTAAAAGCAACTTCAGATCCGTCTTCTGACGGCGCTGAAGTTACTCCCTGTGCCTGCGATAGCCGTAGTTCCTATTACGGCCTATGGTGGCGCTGGCTGCACCCAAGTCTCCTGCGCTGCTGCGCCCAAGTCTCCAGCGCTGGATTTACCGTGTTCGGTCTCTGGCCCCTTGAAGACCAGAGACTGCTGGTACACAAAATGAGGCTCACCAACATCACACTGAATGGACCCATCGAGCTTGCCGTTCATGCCGCTCTTCCGTTGCTGAAGCCCTCTCGCACTGCTGTCACTATGACAGCAGAGCTCTGTGAGCTGGTCAGCAGTTGATTTCATTGGCTCCAGACCCTGTGACCACAGTGAGCCAATGTGATTGCGATTGGGGGCACAGTACAGACACAGAGGCTGGTGGTAGTATGCAGAACCAGTCTCAGTGTCCTAATAGCATTCTTAAAACCCACCTCGGGTTCTCTTTAAGGAAAAAAAAAGCAGTAGTTGTAGCTGCTCCACTAAGTAAACTTAGGTAGAAAATCAAATATGAAAAGTAGATTTTCTTACAATATTTCATTGTTCAGTAATTTGTGTATTAGCCTTATCATAATCATTTTTATTCCATGTATTTATCTTTACAAATGAGCGGTATTCTTTAAATAAGCAAAGAATGTGGAAAACGTAGGCTATTATTTTTTGTAGGAGGAAATACGTCCTTCTACGATGCATAAGTATTTGAAAATAGATCCATATTGTGTTGGAGCTCAGGTTTGCTGACTATTGCACACATTCATGCATGAAAATGTAAATAGCTAAAATAAACAATTCTGCACAATTCTATTCCCATGTTCTAGCTAATCTCATTTGCAAACTGCATGCATTTATTCCAAGTAAAGATTTTGAGATGCATTTGTCTTCCACAAACAAGTAGATACAGGTTGTTTTACCAGAGTGTGTTTGATGTAGCATGTGTTTATTCTATCCTGTACATGTATAGAACGTTTGACATTACTAGTTTATCTTAAAGTGTACCTGAGACTGAGACGAGGAGATTTTTAAAAAAATCATACATACCTGGGGTTTCCTCCAGCCCCAACCAGGCTGATCGCTCCCTTGCCATCCTCCTGCACCGTCTGAATCCTCTGCAGTTCGCTCAGGAAAGACCTTCAGTCGGGGCCAGTCAGCGCAGAGGCAGTCTGCCTGCATGCGCTCCCTTGTTGCGCTCATATGGCTGGGAGTGTTCTGCTCCTGCGCAGTAGTATATTTAGTAGTACTGTTAGCACGCACATTGTCCAGTAACACACAGCATACTGCATGCTATTGTGATGGATTCCCCCGCACTGCACCACTAATGTAAGATGTGATCGTGCCATTACAATTGTGATATGATATGGTCCATTGCAACGCAATGCAATTGATGCGGTGTGAAAGCATCCTTCATCATAATGAACTGACAGCTGCTCTGACACATGGGGGGGTGGGATAGTTATTCACCCTCACCTCTCCTCAGCTCTGTGCCCTGAGGCTAGTGCAATCCTCATCTTTGCTTCTGCCCAGCCCTGCCTCCTAGCAGGAGTAGCCAACCCCAACCAGTGGGGCTATTATTGTAACCCCCTCCTCCTCTCTCTCCACAATAAGTGCAAAAAGTGTAGCCATTGTAACCACACCCCTAGTAATATGTTTAGATAACATAGCTACCCCACTCTTATAGCAAGTATGTGTATGTTATGCCCCTGCTTCTTTGTGTGTGCCCCTTGGCTCAAAATTATCTGCCTGGGCATGGGCAACACCGTATTATCTGCTGCATTGCATAGGCTATTAGGAAAAGGTACAGGCTCTTTGTCAGAAACGTGCTTTCATTTCTTTAAAATAACACCCCTATGTAAACCTGGGATATTAGTTTAACTGCTTCCAGGCCGCACTAATTTAAATCTATGCGCGGTTTGGCACCTGTTATTTCTGCCAGGGCGTAGATTTCAATCCTCCCTGCTGTACACTCCCGCTGCTACCGCTGATTGCACAGGTGTCTCAGTGCAGCAGCCTCCTCGCTCTGCCTTCGGTATGACAGCAGAGCATCCTGAGCTGGTCAGGAGCTGATTTTATTCACATTGGCTCACATTGATGACAGGGTCAGGAGCCAATGAAATTGGCTCCTGACCGACCAGCTCAGGGAGCTCTGCCGCCATAGGGACGGCAGAGCGAGGGGGCTACAGTGACGGCAGATTGGCGTGAATGGCGGTACTGGTGGGTCAGTGTGGGGTGACATTGGTAAGCACAGTTTTTTGAAACCAACACTCTCTGGTCCTTAAAGAGAAACTGCGACCAAGAATTGAACTTTATCCCAATCAGTAGCTGATACCCCCTTTTACATGAGAAATCTATTCCTTTTCACAAACAGACCGTCAGGGGGCGCTGTATGACTGATATTGTGGTGAAACCCCTCCCACAAAGAAATTCTGAGTACGTACTCTTGGCAGTTTCCTGTCTGTGAACCTTGCTGCATTGTGGGAAATTGCTGTTTACAACTGTTTCCAACTGCCAAAAAAGAATGCAGCAGCTACATCACCTGCCAACAGCAAAAATGTCACCATGTAATGAATGTCAGAATGTAAATCAGGAATGTAAAAGATTTTACAATGGGCAAACACTGACTAAATCATTTATACATAATTATTGTAAAAATGAAGCACTTTTTTATTACATTATTTTCACTGGAGATCCACTTTAAAGGGGAACTGAAGAGAGAGGTGTATGGAGGCTGTCATGTTTATTTCCTTTTAAGCAATACCAGTTGCCTGGCAGCCCTGCTGATCCTCTGCCTCTAATACTATTAGCCATAGCCCCTGAACAAGCATGCAGCAGATCAGGTGTTTCAGACTTTAAAGTCTGATCTGACAAGACTAGCTGCATGCTTGTTTCTGGTGTTATTCAGATACTACTGCAGAGAAATAGACCAGCAGGGCTGCCAGGCAACTGGTATTGATTAAAAGGAAATACACATGACAGCCTCCATATACCTCTCTCTTCAGTTCCCCTTTAAGGGGCCAGAAACTGCTGGTACAGAAGCAGTTAAATGATCTCCCATTATACAATATAATCTTTATCCTGCATTCACCAGCTTACTGTTATTTCCAGTCATTTATAGTCAGTTTAGAGATGGTCATCATGTAGGGCGCCAGTTACCATTTGCAGAATGTTGTACTCTACAATAGACCTGAGGTGTTTCAAACTGAAGCAGGTCATTTCGGCGCTCACTCTTCGCCATGATGCACCTGACCTGGGTGCCGCCATAGACATAATGTTAATGTCATGCCACGCAGCAGTGTAATTCAGGTTCACAGAATAAATAACACACCAAGCTTCCTACCTTACTACCGCGAGACCCCCCCCCCCCCACACCTTTCCAGCTGAACATTACATGATTTGTTCTCAGGAGCATTTAGAGCCCCATCTCATCAGATAGTGTGTGCTCCTGACTGCTTTCTGCCTGTGAACAGCAGCTGCAATTCTTGTAAGTAAGGGAATTACTATCTTAACCGTGGCATTTCCTAAAATGTGTTTATTTTTAAACCTGCGTATACTTTAAAGGGGAAGTATAATATGCATTTACCATATTTTATTTGTTTAACATGCTTAATACTAAAATATTTATTGATTTAGATATATATTTTTTTGAAAAGTATGAAGTATAACAAATCCATCTGCTGGCACAGATTTTTTTTTTTAGAAAGAACTCTTTCCATTTTACTGCACTAGTAAACAGGTATTCAGCATTACAGGTCTCCTGGGTTGGTGAATATACAAAAGTCGTAGACATAGTCAAAAGAAGTTATCACGCTGATACGTGAGGGGTTTAGCGTAACTAGTGCAATATACAACAGTAATGAGTAAGGCATAGTCAGGATCAGGCCATACTCGTACACAAAGTCAGAGGTACCGAAGTACAGAGTAGCTAGGCAAAATCGTAGTCAATAAACAGGCAGGGTCATACACATAAGTCAGATGTCAGTCGCATTGGAAGGATAATCAGTAGAGTAGTCAGGGACAGGCTGAGTCGAACACGAAAATCAGATGGCAGTGATACAGAAGGACAAGACAAGAGCGAGGTCAAATGGCAGGCAAGAGGTCGGCACACAGAATAATATACAATATGATGATACTTCAATATAATATCACGATATGATAATATTACAAATATACAGTATATAACTAGGGATGATCGGAAAGAGCAAATTCTGTTTCACCGGAATTCCACATTCCGGAGGAAAAATTAAAGTAATCGCAAATGAAACCTCGTTTTGCTAAATGGTAGCCCGTGGGACCTAGTGGCTGTTCCACCGGTCTTTTTTTTTTTTTTTTTTTTATTTTGATTTTTTTGCAGCAGGAGGTGTCGCTTACGCCATGGGACCTAGCGGTGGTCCCATGGTGGTTGTTTTGGCACTGCAGGAGGTGTTGCTTCAGCCACGGGACCTAGCGGTGGTCCCATGGCGGTGGTCCCATGGCGGTCATTTTGTCGCTGCAGGAGGTGTCGCTTAAGCCATGGGAACTAGCGGTGGTCCCATGGCGGACGTTTTGGTGCCGCAGGAGGTGTCGCTTACGCCATGGGACCTAGCGGTGGTCCCATGACGGTCTTTTGGCGCTGCAGGAGGTGTCGCGTAAGCTATGGGACCTGGCAGTGGTTCCATGGCGGTGGTTTTGGCACCGCAGGAGGTGTCGCGTAGGCTATGGGACCTATACAAAATAGTTGGGATAGGTGAGATAGCTAGGGAGCTGGTTGCTAACATAGGATTGATTGGTGTTTGTTAAGACTGTAATTGGTGCTGAAATAATTCCGATTTTCATGCAGAAATCAGTTTAGGTGGTTTTTGTAAGCCTCTGATTGGTGCAGAAATTTCTATTTTCATGAAGAAATCCTGTTGTTTTCACTTTAAGCTTCTTCTAGGGGCTTTCTTGTGATTGGCTTACAAAAATCCGCATTTCGCCGGAATTACCCATCGTTCCGCGGAATTTCCGCTATAGTGCTATAGCAATTCCGTTCCGATGCGACAGAACGGAACCACGAAATTCCGGACAGAATTGCGGGAAAATGAATTCCGCGGAATGCGGTGAGCATCCCTTTATATAACTACAAAATAATAAGTCTGACTGACTAGAGTACATATATATCGTGCAGAAGCACAATACATGAATGTAGCTCTCAAAACTCACTAGCTAGGCCAAGAACTAGCGTACTGATTAGTATCAAGGCCAGTGAGCGACTGAGTGCTCTGGCCTTAAATACACAAATGATAATCCCAGAAACCACTCCCAGAATTGGCAGCACCTCCTGCATGGTGATGTCACCTGGTGATCACATCACCGCTGACATCGCTTCAGACCCGCCTCCTTAGCCTATAAGGCCCCTCAGGTCTCGCGCACGTCCGTTTGGACACACTGCGCACGTGTACGCTCGGATTCACCGCCGCCGGGGTGCCGGGGACGCTGCCGGAAGATGCCAGTGCAGAAACGTTGCCACTAGCACGGACCCCGCCAGAGACGCAGTGGGACCTGCCGCTGGAAGGTAAGATTGTTACAGAAGTATTCCTTAATAATGTAGGGAACAGGATCTTAGGTCTGTTTTGGGTTGTGGTTGTTAATTTGCCAGCTAAAGAGCTACAAGTTTGAGCCAGTTTCTAACCCCTAGTTTATTTGTGTCTGTGTCCAACCAAGAATAAGGTTGTGTACCACAAAGGACTAGCCCTGAGGTCATGAGGTAAAACCACTTGGTCTAATGCTGGATACACACCATGAGTTTCTGCGTCGAATGCGTCCGTTGATACGCGTCGATTCGATTATTTCCGAGCATTTCCGAATGAATTTTGATGATTTTTAGGTCGATTGCCATGTAAAGTATGGCAAATCGACCTAACAATCCATCGAAGCTTGAATCGGACATGTCGGAAATAATCGAATCGACGCGTATTGACGGACGCATCGAACGCAGAAACGCATGGTGTGTATCCAGCATAAGCCTTTGCTATGAGCAGAAGTGATTCATACAGGAAGTGACATCATCGTTGCATGGAAGGAGGTTCCACCCTTAAGAGCAGCCACCCACTTAGCAGGTACAAGGTGGTTCATTGTATGCTTTTTATAGTGGGTACACTTTAGGAGATTTTGATAACAAGTGCTGTTTGACCAAAATTCTTTTGTCTAAAGTTGCACTGATTATCAGTGTCAGTCTTTTATGGCCTGACCTGCCAAGTGGATAGATTTCTCCCGAATTCTTATATTTAGTGATAGTGATTGATACCTATATTATTGATTGATACATACAGGATATTATACTGCAAACTCAATTTCAATAGATTTCAGCTGAAATCTTTCAAGCATTGATTGAGCATCAAGTGTTGTACTGCTCAAAGCAATGCAATACTATGTGGCCATCAGTCCTCCACCCTGCTTGTCCTGCTCCCAAATACAGTTGTTCTAACATGTCCAACCAAACTTTGAAGCACAGCTAAACCTGGAAAAAACTTATGAGATAAGTAATTGTAGGTGTGGTACTAATGGTAAAGGTAGCCAGTTTAGTCTGCCAGTATAGGTAGCCCCCCAGATTAAGCTGTCAGATTAGCCCCCAGTATAGTTTGCCAGGTCAGCCCCTAGTATAGGTAGCCCCCCCCCCCCCCCGATGTATAGGTAGCCGGATTAGCTCCCCAGGTGTAGAAACTAGCGAGCATAGCACTAGAGAGCAGTGACTTATCTACTATATTTTGTGGCTTTGCCAGCTAGGTTATGCTAGGAGTACACGGTACGTTTTTGTACCGTGTAATCGAGCCGCTGATGGTTTGATTGATAAAATCCGATGTGTCCGTTTACCCGCTGGATCGATTCCGTGCTCGATACTGCGGGCAGGACAATAGAAGAAAACATGGAGAAGATAAGAAGTGCCCGCGGGGATGAGCGGGAATCGATCCAGGCGTCTGCGGGGACGAGCGGGGACACGGCGGAATCGATCCAGCGGCTCGATTGCATGGTACAAAACGTACCGTGTATTCCTAGCATTAGATGGTGAATGTTAATTAGTAATATAATGTTATTCAGTATATGTGAAAGATGGCAGATATGATGAGATCAAGTGTAGACACATTTAGTACAGGTTTGTTTAGATTGTGTAACACCTTTGGTAATCTTTAGTGTAAGCTGATAATGAAAATACATGGTTGGTGCAGTGTTCACTAACTCACCCCCCATTTCCATATCTATGGTACTTATCTGATACAACAGGGGTCAGGAACCTTTTGGCTGAGAGAGCCATAAACGCCACATATTTTAAAATGTAATTCCATGAGAGCCATACAATATGTTTCAAACTTGGACAGTAGGGCTCATGTCCCTGTTGCCATGGTAATGTGTATACAGCTGATCCGCCGGGCAGCAGAAGTGTCAGACACGTCTTCAGCTTCTCTTGGGTTTTAGCAACATCAGCAATTTCCCTGAAAGCCAGACAGGAGAAATACAGACTAACAGCTTGTACAATTAGCTAGCTGACTTGGGGGGTTGAATCACTTTGCAGGACAAGATCCCTGCACTTTGGCCCAATAGGCTGCCTGTCAAGTGACAGGCAGCCTATTGGGCCAATCAAAGTGCGGGGATCTTGTTCTACAAAGTCACTGGACCTGACAGGGTCCAGAGTGGGACTATTGGAACAGCTGTTCATTTTGGGATAACGCAAGTAAGTTAGTAGTGCATGCTACAGCAGTAGTGTGCACTACTTTGAAAATTTTACTTACCGTAGTCTGTCTGCCACATTAAGCTGCACTGCTTGAGCAGTGTAGCTTAGTGAATCAAGCCCTACAGATTTGTCTGTGAGCCACATCTGGCTCCCGAGCCATAGGTTCCCTACTCCTGTGATAAAAGAACATGTTTGGGTGGATGGATCATACCTGCACAGCTAACTGCCATCTAATATCTATGGCCAATTGCAGTTTAGCTGTTTCAGACTAGACAATGGCTGCTTAGATTTTTCATCACTCCTTCCCTTCCATAATTTAGAGTCATGAATGATTGGGGTTCAATAACAACATATCTTATGGTGGCCATACATGGTACAATTTTTTCATACAATCTTACTATTTCTATGCAATATAAGGGAACTGCATAAATTATCCTTTCAGTATATTCACTTAATTTACCCTTATACTACATAGAAATAGTAAGATTGTATGAAAAAATTATACCATGTATGGCCACCATTAAAGCTTCTTCTGTGATTACTTAGTCAAACTTTTAAATCAAGGACATGTATCTTAGATTGCATTAATCGGTATTCAGACTGAATAAAGGCAATTCCAGTAGCTCCACCATATAGAGAAATGAGTATGTTTATGCATATTAGTTCATATATCATGCAAGCTCAGTATGTAATTCTGCCACAATAGAACCCTGATGCCAAACAGTATATACTACAAATAGTAATCAGTGCAAGACTAATGGGGAGTGTTTACACAAGGAGCTGTAAATAGAGTACACACAAAAACATGTTATTTCAATCTATAAAATGAAACGTGCATATAAGATGAATGACAGCCAAGTTAATAGTAAAAACAATAATGTGTTTTGCCAACATTAAAAGGGAGCAGTGAAAAATGGCACCAGGCGCTGGCGCTATAAAAATTGCGCCTCATTGAAAACCATTATTAAACGATATTTATCATTTTATAAAGTTAAAAAATGGCGCCGACCGTCAAAACAATATTTATCGTTTTAACACCTACTTTTTTTGTCCTGCCTGAACGATATTTATAGTTTTAAGCCCTGCTTTGTTGCCATTTAGAAAATGTCTGCCTGCCGACTTTAACGTTTAATAGCACAGCCCCCTTAAAAGATAGAAACACTAAATTTGCAGGGAATGTTAAAAAGAAGGATGGGAACAAGAGAAAAAAAAACATTTTTCAAAAAGACCTTATACTTTTTGAGAAAATCGATTTTAAAGTTCAAAGAAAAAAAACAATACATTTAAATGCCACTGGTCAGCGTGTGGGAAATATTTCCCAGCAGTTAATAGCAAAGGCCCCTTACATCCTAGCAACACCAAATTTGCAGGATATGTTAAAAAGATAGTGGGAAACAATACATTTTTAAAAAAAATGAAAATGTTTTATTTTTGGGGAATGTTCTGAGTGTGGGAAATCTGAAAAAAAAATGGCGTGGGGTCCCCCCTCCCGAGCCTCTGTAACCCCTTGTCCCCCATGCAGGCTGGGATAGCCAGAATGCGGAGCCCCGGCCGACTGGGGCTTCGCACCCTGAGCTATACCAGGCCGCATGGTCCATGGTATGGAGGGCTCTGGGGGGGGGGGGAGGGGAGGCCAAGCCTCCCCCCCCCTGGAGCCCTTGTCCAATCCATGGACAAGGGGCTCTTCCCCACCTCCGGTGCCCCAGGAGGAGGAGGGGGGACGTCTCCCTGGGGGGGGGTTTCATGGCGGCATCTGGGAGTCCCCTTTAAGAAGGGGACCCCAGGTGCCCACCCCCCTCCCAGGAGAAATGAGTATAGGCCCCTTACCCATTTCCACAAAGGGTTACATGTAATAAAAATGCAACCACGAGAAAAGTATGTTAATATTCTTAATTAACCAGAAATACTTACCTGTACCTTTAAAAAAAATATTCCCACGCCATTATCCTTGGTAAACGATCCAACGTATACAGTATCCTCCAATCTTGCGACCTTCAATTAAGTTGATTGAAGATCTCCGCCGCTCCCACATAGCAGAGAATGCGTCCTGTCCCGCTGTCCTCTCCGCCTCCTCACCTGTCACCTCACCTAGCCTGGCACCTGGCAGCACCCATGGGTGTGATTTGTGATTTACAAATCGAATCGCTATAGTGGAAAATACTCATGATTTCTATGATAAAGTAGCAACCCTAGCAATTTAAAAATCACTAGTGATTTGCGATTTTGTGATTCAGCTGTGCTGTGGAAAAAGGCCCTGAATGTTGGTTTAATAAATTATTATTTTTAATATTTACTTGGTTGTCAATTATACTATATGCACAGTTGTTTCATGTTATAGTTTAAAATAATAATCCTACTAATATTATAAATGGGAACGTTTAAAAGTTTGGATGTTTGTTACTCGATTACGTAAAAATGGCTGAACGGTATTAAATGAAATTAGGCACACAAATAGTACATCACCTGGAATGACATATAGGATACTTTTTATTCCCATAACCAAAAAGTGGGTGGAGACAAATACAAATGTCACTAGGAAAATGTAAACAGCAGCCATTCTTACACTGTTAATGGCAGGGTTCTCAAACTTTGCACAGTTGGTTACTGGGCGACTGGGATTCATATTCAGAAAAGTAGGTGGAGCCTACAAAAGCCAATCAAAATCCACCTATTGATTTTCAAGGGGAATATTTGCACGTTGCCATTCTTGCATTATTAATGGCACAAGCCTCAAACCTGGTAAAGTCGGTCATTGGGTGACTGGGGTTCCAATTCAGAAAAGGGGTGGAGCCACAAACAGCCAATCAGATTTCTTTCATTTCAATTCAAATTATTGATGCCAAAGACCACAAAGCTCACAAACTTGGTCACTGAGTAATTGTGTGTTAGGGTTAAAAAAGTGGCCGCAGCCAACACCAGCCAAATACATAACCGGGCACCGCCAGGCCTTCAGCTAGTATGTATATAAGTATTCTTTTAGTAATTGCTGATCACCACTAAAATCAATATTAATCCACAAACATCATCTATTTATACATAAATTCTGATTCCAGGATTTTATTTTAATTTTAAAAAGCTTAGAAACAAGCTGGAAACATTTGTATTTATTAATTGTTGTCTGTGTTCTCATTGGAGAGATTTCTTCTAACTTTCTGTCTCTGGAACTTCCATGAGTTTTTGTGACTTTATTAAGTAAAAGTAAATGAAGGAAAATTAAAACAAGTTGTGAAAATATGACAGAATTTTTGAAAGATACACGTTTTTGCAAAATAAGAAGTTTCTTGAGTTTTTTCATGTCTGTTGACTTAAGTGCATTTTGAAAAAATGTGTTTTGGCATGCATGACCATCAGTTTATGCACATATACTCATCAGTACAAAAATGTGTTGTCTAATGCTCATCGACTTCAATGTATCTGGTGAAAAAGAGTTTATTTTGTGTGCAAAAAGTTATATTATCGTAAGCATTTTGGCAATATGAAAGTGACCCTAATCACTACTTATGTGCATGTGTACATATGCAGTATATATATATATATACTCCCTTTGTGTCACCTCCCCCTCCCTCTAGATTGTAAGCCTTTGGCAGGACCCTCTCCCCTTATGTATCATACATGATTGTAAACCCTTCCCAGAATATGTAAAGCTGTATTATTAGCACTACCACTCCAGTGTATAATCTGGCATTATACTACCTGTACTGTATTGTGTATTTTATTGCTTTTTATTACCTGTATTGTTGTATCTATTGTGTATTACCTGTATTATGCTGTTGGTCACCCCTGTTATCATTGTCTGTAATCTTATGTATTGTACAGCGCTGCGTAATATGTTGGCGCTATATAAATCCAATAAATAATATATATATATATATATATATATATATATATATATATATATATAGCTGTTTTTTCCCCACATTTTTTTTCCAAGTATCGTATAACACTGTCTATGTCTGGAGCAAGATCCCACCTGTCTCACTTTGATAGATTGCTTTGGCACCCTGGCACTAGAAATGTAGCTAAAGTCATAGATCAGCATGCCAGGGATCATTATCATCCAGTGATAACTTTCTGGTTAATTGACAAGTAACTCAAAAATAGTAAATCCAAGCAAGATAGACTACTTGTTATCTTGCCCAGAGTCTTGTTCTGCATCCAGCATTGCCTAGTACCTGTTGTTACACTATGGGATAATAGAGTTTTTATTTTAAAACAAGTCTTTATCACTATCAGAAACATTATAGTAATTGTGAATTTATTAACATTAAAGGAACAATTTTACATGAAGCTAATAGAAACATCTTTTTGTCTTGAGTGTTTATACATTTTGTTGCAAAGATGTTAAAAAGTTAATGGTTAAAAATTACTGATTGTTCCCAGTTGAAATTCTAATAATTGTCCCTGTTGTGGTTAAATGACTTTGTAGAGCATCTTACACCTAATTAGCTCTGACATTAGTCAAGGTGATTTGGGTTGCAGACTGAATGAGCAATACGGAGCTCTGATTTTATGCCAAATGCTCAGCAAGTAAATCAGTAATCAAATCCGAAAGCTATAATCACAGTATAATTCACAGTATAACACCAATGTCTATCAGAAGTCCTGGACAATAGAAACACAATAATGAAAAAGATAATCTGTTGCCAAGGAATGACTAAGCATCTCACTGCATACTTATTAACGGGATTGATTATTTTGTACTGATGTGTGCAATAACATCCAATCAGAAACTTTGAACTTGCTAGCTTAAATGATAAAATCAAACTTGGTTATCTGTAAACTGTTTCAGCATGTCACATTTCTTTACTGTTGTAGTGTAATACATGAGTGTCAATCTTGGACAAGGTTGCTCATCAATTTATTAAGTGAAATATCTACAGGTAGGCACATTCTATGTCACGTTCGCTCAGTGTTTACCATGATTGACATTTCCAAACTGAAAATCCATTGGAAAATATTGATAATTTTACTGCTTTGCTCAACTGGACTTCAATTATAGATTAGAAATCTTTTCAAAAAATGAAACAATGACCATTTCTGATCAACTTTTGATCGATATTTCAATTAAAAACAATCATTTTTTTTAAAGTAAATTAGCATCTAACCAATTCATTTCCCTGGCTGCTGCTTTGTAAAACCTAATGTATCGATGGGATTCAACAAGCTAAAAGAAAGACTATTTAAACATTGCTGGTAAATTGGCAAGCTATGTTTATGCATTTGTTTTTATTTCATTTATTGGTATTGTGCATGTTTCTATTCTCCCTTTTTTCCATGCAGATAGATTTGTACTCAGTTAGGTGGGCTAATGGGGGGGAGGGGATAAGCTTAGCAGGTGGTTTCCAAGGCATAAAGGGGTTGAAACTGTATGAAAGGAATATAAGAAATGTAATAAATACTGTAAAAAAATAAATAAATCAGAGTGGAAAAAAAACTGGAAGTTGAATAACAGGTAACTAACAAGTCAAACCCAAACACGTTTTACAAATAAAGTAAAAAATACAAGCAGGATGATAATATGCTGTAGGTTTTCAAAAAGATAGGGTAAGTCACACTAAAGCTGAGCTATCAATAGCATGCTTTGCTTATGTCTTTACAATGGAAACACATTTGTCTCATAATACAGCTGAAGGTTTTTCCAGTCTTCCAGGTTCAAATTTAACCAACACTGGAAAAAGTGTAGACATGTCTAAATAAAATCAAGCTGGAGATGTGTGATTGTGTGTACTGATTTTTTGGATACGTCCATAATAAAGGACTTTGTTTAGGACAACGTGCGGACCTTCCTCTTCTTCTGCTACAGTTTCAAGGATCTGGCCATCCTGGTTCCAGCACTGTCCGGTTCTGTGTGAGCGGTGTTTCCGAGTGTCCTTCTATATAAATAAAATCAAGATAGAAAAGGCACCTGCCTTAGATAGGATCCTTCTCTGTATATTATGGGAGTTGCGCTCATTGCAAGGCTATGTTATTATTATTATTATTATTTAGTATTTATATAGCGCCGACATCTTCCGCAGCACTGTACAGAGTATATTGTCTAGTCATTTTATCTTACTTTCTGTGACACTCGTACCAGTGGGTCAGTTATACAGCTGAAGTTTTCCCATTGCAAAATCAACATGGTTTTATTAAAAATAGTCATTGCCTGACAAAATTTCTCATTTACTATGAAGTAGTGATGGCAAGTCTAGATATTGGGAAGGAAATAGAAAATACCTGGACATTCGACATTGGTTCCCCACAACAGCCTGATGCAGATGCTAAGGATTAGAAATGTACCAAACGGTTCGCCGGCGAACGGTTCCAGGCGAACTTTGGGGGTTCGCGTTCGCCTGCACCAGGCGAACTTTTGTGAAAGTTCGATTCGCCCCATAATGCACTATGAGGGTCAACTTTGACCCTCTGCATCACAGTCAGCAGGCACATTGTAGCCATTCAGGCTACACTAAGCCCTGGAGCCCCACCCCCCCTTATATAAGGCAGGCTGTGGTGCCAATTAGCCTCACTCGTGTGCCTGCTAGAGACAGACTAGGGACAGCTGCTGCAGACTTGTTCTTCTAGGGACAGATTAGTTAGGTTCTTGGCTGCTTAACTTGCTCCTGGCTGATTGTTATTGCTTTTATAGCACCCCCTCAATAGCTCTTTTCAGAGCTCATCCTGTATTTTTTTTTTCTGTGTGTCAAACTGACACTTTTGTTGCATGCACAGCCTTGCTAATTGATAGTGTGTGTGCCACTGCCAGCAGCCCAGCACATTCACTGACTACCTGTGTGTGTGACAGGGAGCTGCACATTGTACTGCCCAGTACTGCATATACCCAGTACATGTTGTGTTTACTTAACCCACCTCATCATTGCATATACCTAGCTTTGTGTTGAGTGAACCCAGCTCATTGCATCTAACTACCTGTTGTGTTCAGTGAACCGACCTCACTGCATCTAAGTACCTTTACTGTTCAGTGAACCCGGCTCACTGCATCTATCTACTTGTTGTGTTGAGTGAACCCACCTCACTGAATCTAAGTACCCTTACTGTTCAGTGAACCCAGCTCACTGCATCTTACTACCTGTTGTGTTCAGTGAACCCAGCTCACTGCATCTAAGTACCTTTATTGTTCAGTGAACCCAGCTCACTGCATCCAACTACCTGTTGTGTTCAGTGAACCCACCTCACTGCATCTAAGTACCTTTACTGTTCAGTGAACCCAGCTCACTGCATCTAACTACCTGTTGTGTTGAGTGAACCCACCTCACTGCATCTAAGTACCTTTACTGTTCAGTGAACCCAGCTCACTGCATCTTACTACCTGTTGTATTCAGTGAACCCAGCTCACTGCATCTAAGTACCTTTATTGTTCAGTGAACCCAGCTCACTGCATCTCACTACCTGTTGTGTTCAGTGAACCCAGCTCACTGCATCTAAGTACCTTTACTGTTCAGTGAACCCAGCTCACTGCATCTAACTACCTGTTGTGTTGAGTGAACCCACCTCACTGCATCGAAGTACCTTTACTGTTCAGTGAACCCAGCTCACTGCATCTTACTACCTGTTGTATTCAGTGAACCCAGCTCACTGCATCTAAGTACCTTTACTGTTCAGTGAACCCAGCTCACTGCATCTTACTACCTGTTGTGTTCAGTGAACCCAGCTTACTGCATCTAAGTACCTTTACTGTTCAGTGAACCCAGCTCACTGCATCTAAGTACCTTTACTGTTCAGTGAACCCAGCTCACTGCATCTTACTACCTGTTGTGTTCAGTGAACCCAGCTCACTGCATCTAAGTACCTTTACTGTTCAGTGAACCCAGCTCACTGCATCTTACTACCTGTTGTGTTCAGTGAACCCAGCTCACTGCATCTAAGTACCTTTATTGTTCAGTGAACCCAGCTCACTGCATCGTACTACCTGTTGTATTCAGTGAACCCAGCTCACTGCATCTAATTACCTTTATTGTTCAGTGAACCCAGCTCACTGCATCTTACTACCTGTTGTGTTCAGTGAACCCAGCTCACTGCATCTAAGTACCTTTATTGTTCAGTGAACCCAGCTCACTGCATCTTACTACCTGTTGTGTTCAATGAACCCAGCTCACTGCATCTAAGTAACTTCATTTTTCAGTGAACCCACCTCACTGCATCTAAGTACCTTTATTGTTCAGTGAACCCACCTCACTGCATCTAAGTACCTTTACTGTTCAGTGAACCCAGCTCACTGCATCTAACTACCTGTTGTGTTGAGTGAACCCAGCTCACTGCATATACCTAGCATCCCCCCGAGATGGACAAAATGGACAAACTAGGTAGAGGAAGAGGTAGAGGCAGACCCAGAGGAAGGCCACCAGGCACCGGCAGGTCTGTGCGAAGTGGTGTTGCTGTGATTTCGTGCGAACCGGGCCCAAAATACAGTGCTCAGAAGAAGGCACGTGCCATCACTTCCCAAGATCAGGACGTGCTTGACTATTTAACACAGAACACCTCATCTCCCGCAGCCACCAGCGCTACAACAAGCACCACATCTGCTGCATTTGACACTTTGCAGGCGTTATTTGGTGGTAGTGGTGGTGAAATCACTGATTCCCACCCACTACTGCAACAACAAGAAGAAGGCGCAGGTACAACCCCTCATACGTCTGAGTTAGGTGGCGATAGTATGGACGTAATGTGTGAGGAGGGGGATGATGAACCACCTGAAGTTGGTGCAGTTGAGGAGGTGTCTGAAGAAAGCGCAGCTGGCCAGGAGGATTATGATGACGATTATACGGATACCACATATGTTCCCGGTAGAGGAGATGACCATGGGGACAGTTCAGAGGAGGAGTCAGAGAGGAGTAGGAGGAGACAACTCCATGATAGAAGCAGAGGGAGCTCGTCCTCAGAAACAGCTGGGCGCAGTGTCCGGCGCCATGTATCGCCAGCTATGGCCAGCCAGCCAACATGCCCTTCAACGTCAGCTGCTGATGCCACCGTAGCGCCATCACCCCAGGGGGCCTCAGCGGTTTGGAAATGTTTTCACGTGTGTGTCTCAGATCGGAGCAAAGCCATCTGTTGTCTCTGCCAGCAAAAATTGAGCCGTGGAAAGGCCAATTCTCACGTAGGGACAAGTGCCTTACGAAGGCACCTGGAGAGAAGGCACAAACAGTTATGGCAAGAACACCTGAGGAAAAGCAGCACCCCTCAAAAGACAAGCCACCCTCCTTCTCCTCTGCCTCCTTCAGGTGCATCGTCTTCATCCACTTTCTCCCTTGCACCTTCACAGCCACCCTCCTCCACCCCGCCTCTTCCCTTCAGTGGTTCTTTCTCCTCCGCCCACAGCAGTACCCAGCTGTCCGTGAAGGAAGTATTTGAGCGTAAGAAGCAAATGTCTGCCAGTCACCCTCTTGCCCGGCATCTGACAGCTGGCGGGGCGGAACTATTAGCCCGCCAGCTATTACCATACAAGCTGATGGAGTCGGAGGCTTTCCGTAAGTTTGTGGCCATTGGTACACCGCAGTGGAAGATACCAGGCCGTACCCAAACCGTAAAGACCATACCCAAACTGTACCGTGCAGTTGTAATGATAGCGTACCTGAGGTACAGGAGACCAGTTAGCTGAGGGCAGCAACCCTTGCGGCTCACCGACTGGGGCCCCTGAAGATGAAACAGGGGAGTCCAGTAAGCAAGGGGCAGGAGCGCTTGTGAAACCAGTAAGAAGTCCTGTTTGGAAACACAGCACTCCCGCAGGCTGAGTCTGGTACTGCAATGACTCAGCAACCAGGTAGGCTTGGACGTAGTCACCAGGCTGGAGAAGGCGTAGAACTTGAAACAGGCAGAGGTCGGCAACAGATCGGGTATTCGTACTAGCCGGGGTCTGGCAACAAATCGGGTCCTCAGGCAAGCAGTGGTCGGCAACAAATCGGGTAGTCGTACAAGGCAGAAGTCGGCAGGTAATCGGGTAGTCAGGCAGGCCAGGGTCAACATCCAAGAGATCAGGTACGGGCAGAGCAAGGCTCACTCACAGGAGTGTAACACACACACAAGCTGCAATACTACAGCACTCGAGTGTTGCACTCTCCAGACTTATATAGGCCGTTTTGGCGCGCATGGCGTAACGCGTCACACGCATGCGCACGCGCACACACGCGCATCACACGCGCGCATGCGCACGCGCACCCGCAGACGCGCACAACCGACCGCGCATGCGCACGCACGCGCACGCACGCACGCGCGCACGCGCAGACGCGCGCAAACAACATTATGCATAAAACAGAACATCCCTCACGCGCGCGCGTGCACAGCATCAACCGTCAACGTTTTACAACGCCAACGTCCACGCCGCGCAACGCAACGCGCATGGGCAAGCACCGACAGTCCACCACGCCGGGAAGACCGCCGAGACCCACCAGGACGACTGCCAGCATCCGTGTGTGCAAGCCGCCTCGTCTGGACAGGTAACTGACCGTGACAATGCCCCTCCCCAAGGGGCAGCCTCCGGATGCCAACTGGAACTGGTTTATCTGGATATTTCTCATGGAAGTCCTTAATTAGCCGGGAAGCATGAAAATTTGGAGCAGGTTCCCATGTGTTCTCTTCTGGGCCATAACCCTTCCATTTCACGAGAAATTGGACCTGACTACCTCTTTTTCTAGAGTCCAAGATTTCTTCCACCTCAAATTCTTCTTCTCCATCAACCATAATTGGTGGAGGTGGAAGAATCTCCCGATCTGGAAATGGATCCGTGAGAGACGGCTTCAAAAGAGAGGCATGGAACACTGGGTGGATCTTTAGATTTGAGGGTAAGTCTAGTTCATAGGCCACTTGGCCAATCCTCCTCTTCACTAGGAATGGCCCAATAAATTTGGGACCCAATTTTTTTGACGGACAAGATAGTTTCAGATTAGTAGTCGACAATAACACATTATCTCCAGGCTTGAATTCCGGTTCACCCCTTCTATGACAATCCGCCTTCCTCTTATACGTGGCTTGAGCTTGGGCCATGACTTGTTGTAGAAGTTTGTTATTTTCTGAAAAAAATTTTGCAATGTCCGTAACAGCTGGCACCGTAGATTCAGGGATGAGATCTGGCAGGAATGCTGGATGGTAACCGTAATTGGCAAAGAATGGAGTTTGTTGAGTGGAGGAATGAATAGAATTATTGTATGCAAATTCAGCTAAGGGGAGCAACTGTACCCAGTTGTCTTGAGCGGCAGAAGAAAAGCACCTAAGATACTGTTCAAGGGTTTGGTTAGTGCGTTCCGTTTGGCCATTGGACTGAGGATGGTATGCAGATGAGAAATGAAGTCGTATATCAAGTAGTTTACAGAGAGCTTTCCAGAACCGTGAAGTAAACTGCGACCCTCGATCAGAGGTAACATCGGCTGGAACACCATGAATGCGAACAATTTCCTTGATGAACATTTCTGCAGTTGTTTGGGCAGAAGGAATACTGTGCATGGGCAAAAAGTGTGACATCTTCGATAACCGATCCACTATGACAAAAATTGTAGTAAATCCCTCGGATATAGGCAATTCGACAATAAAGTCCATTGAAATGGAATACCATGGCCTGGGAGGAACAGGAAGGGGATTTAGCAATCCTAATGGTTTTAACTTGGATTCTTTAGAGCGATTGCAAACTAGGCATGTAGTTACATATGTTTTGCAGTCTTTTCTGAGATCCGGCCACCAAAAGTGCCGTTGGACCAATTCCTGGGTTTTAGCGCACCCAAAATGACCTGCCATCTTATGATCGTGGAAGAACTTAAGCACTGAAGAGCGACTATCCTCAGGTACAAATATCTTATCACCGTTAAGCCAGAGACCATCCTTTTGTGTTAATGGCAAATGAATTTCTTCAACAAGAACTGATGATCCATGACGAATCTGATCAACTAATTCTGATTGTATCAACAGGAAGTTGTTTTCAGCTAAAATGGTATCAGATGTGGCTGGAACTTCATCATCTGGGAACATACGGGACAAAGCATCCGGTTTTGTATTCTTTGATCCTGGTTTGTAGGTAATATGGAATGTGAAGCGGCAGAAAAAGAGAGCCCATCTAGCTTGTCTGGGGTTTAGTCGTTTGGCTGTCTTAAGGTATTCCAAATTTCGATGGTCTGTGTATATTAGAATTGGATGAACCGCCCCTTCCAGCAAATATCTCCATTCTTCTAAGGCACACTTAATTGCTAGTAACTCCCTGTCACCCACGCTGTAGTTACTCTCAGCGTCTGATAATTTTCTTGAAAAGAAGGCAACTGGATGGAGGGCCGCTTTCAGACCTTGACGTTGAGAAAGTATTGCCCCCACCGCTGTTTCTGAGGCATCCACTTCAAGAGTAAAAGGTAAGGCTGGGTCCGGATGCTTGAGGATAGGAGCCGTAGTGAAAAACCGTTTGAGTTTGTCGAATGCTGCTTGAGCCTGTGGAGTCCAAAGAAAACGGGTCTGTTGACGTGTAAGCTGTGTAATCGGTAGTATGACTGCTGAAAAGTTCTTGATAAATTTGCGATAAAAGTTTGCAAAACCTATGAACCTCTGGACTGATTTCTTGTTGGTAGGGGCTGGCCATTCCAGGATTGCTTGCACCTTTTGGGGATCCATAATAAATCCATCAGGAGAGATAATTAGTCCCAGAAACTGAATGGAATGTTTTTCAAACTCACATTTTTCGGCCTTCACATACAACTGGTGTAACCTAAGTCTTGCGAGAACCTGTGAAACTTGATAACGATGTTCTTCTAAAGATGTGGAATATACTAGGATGTCATCCAAATAGACAATTATAAACAGGTCGATGAAATCTTTAAGAACGTCGTTGATGAAGTACTGGAAAGTAGCTGGAGCATTACAAAGTCCAAAGGGCATGACGAGGTATTCGTATTGCCCGTAACGAGACCTGAACGCTGTCTTCCACTCGTCACCCCTCCGTATACGTATCAAGTTATACGCCCCTCTCAGATCCAACTTCGTAAAGATGGTGGCGTCTCTTAGTTTCTGGAATAATTCCGGCATTAAAGGTAATGGGTAGCGGTTCTTAACAGTCACTTTATTGAGTTCCCGGTAATCGACACAGGGGCGGAGAGTCTTATCCTTCTTCTCAACAAAGAAAATACCTGCTCCTGCAGGAGATACAGAAGGGCGGATAAATCCTTTTTGTAGATTCTCCTCGATGTATTGCTTCAAGACCTTCTGTTCGGGTTCAGATAAAGGAAACATACGGCCAAAAGGTATAGCCGCACCAGGCAACAGGTCTATGGGGCAATCGTAGGGACGATGTGGAGGTAGCTGATCCGCTCCCTTCTTGTCAAAGACATCCAAGAACCCATGATATTGGGAGGGAATGAGTTCGGTCAGGTTTGCGGTGCATAACAATGGTCCGGAATCCTTTGCTTCCTCCTGCGAGCAGAAGTCAGTACAGTATGAAGAGATGAATGAAATCTTCCCAGTAATCCAGTTAATTGCAGGGTTATGAGCGCGAAGCCAGGGCAGACCCAAGATAACTGGGTACAAGGGGGATGCGACTAGATCAAATCTAAGATATTCCTGATGGGTCCCAGATATACATGTACTAATCGGAGTAGATTCCATAGTCACGGGTCCAGAGCTGATTGATGTTCCATCAGCCAGATGGATATGAAGAGGCTCCTTCCGAGGTTGGATGGGAAACTGGTGAGTTGTGGCAAAGGATATGTCTAGGAAACAGCTGCAGGCTCCGGAATCAATAATGGCAGTGGTTCTAAGGACTCTTCCTGGGAGCTGAAAAGAAATAGGAATAATGAAATGATTTGAACTGAACGAGGGACAGGTTGGAACTAATACTTTGGTAGCAGGATCCTTACCCGTAGGTCTTACTGGGCAGGCACGAATGAAGTGACCAGTGGCTCCGCAGTAGAAACATAGGTTGCTCTGCCTCCTTCTTGTTCTTTCCTCCATGGACAATGCAGGACGAATCACTCCTAATTGCATGGGTTCAGGCGAATCCAGAGAGGAGGCGGATGTCGTAGCTGGAGAAGAACTTGAGGGTACCCAAACTGGACGGTTAGTACCAATTGATCTCTCCAATTGACGTTCCCTGAAGCGGCGATCAATCTGAAGAGCCGTTAGGATAAGGTTATCCAAGGTGGCTGGGGGTTCCATTCTTGCCAATTCATCTTTTACGTATTCGGACAAACCTAAACGGTACTGATGACGAAGAGCTGACTCGTTCCAGTCTATGTCGGCTGCCCAGCGGCGGAATTCCGAGGTATACTCCTCCACCGGCCGCCGACCCTGGCGAAGATTATGTAAAGAAGCTTCAGCTGTAGCACTCCGCTGCGGGTCATCGTAGAGGACCGCCATGCTCTCAAAAAAAAACATCAAGGGAGGCTAAACACTGATCTTTCTTCTCCATTAGCTGGTGTGCCCATGACTGAGGTTCCCCTTGTAGTAAAGAGATCACAAAACCAACCTTGGTTTCTTCGAAGACGAAGGTGCGGGGCTGAAGGGAGAAAAACAGTTGGCATGCATTCTTGAAGGCCCTGAATCTGGTTCTGTCTCCCGAAAAACGCTCAGGTGTTGGCACACGAGGTTCAGGTGCGGGCAATACCACGGCCGGACCCAAAGGTGCAGGGGCAGGAGGAACAGCGGCCGGGGCAGGAACTGGAGCTGCAGTAGCAAATCCAGTGGGCTGGGTTGCAGTGGCTAGAGTGTTGATACGTTCTTCCAACTGATTGTGTGCTGCTTGAAGTTCCTTGATTGCTTCCGTTAGGTTACTCATCTGCTTGCATAGAGTGCCCAGCACACTTGCTGCCTCAGCGGTCTCCATTCTTTGGCTGTAGTATTTTGTAATGATAGCGTACCTGAGGTACAGGAGACCAGTTAGCTGAGGGCAGCAACCCTTGCGGCTCACCGACTGGGGCCCCTGAAGATGAAACAGGGGAGTCCAGTAAGCAAGGGGCAGGAGCGCTTGTGAAACCAGTAAGAAGTCCTGTTTGGAAACACAGCACTCCCGCAGGCTGAGTCTGGTACTGCAATGACTCAGCAACCAGGTAGGCTTGGACGTAGTCACCAGGCTGGAGAAGGCGTAGAACTTGAAACAGGCAGAGGTCGGCAACAGATCGGGTATTCGTACTAGCCGGGGTCTGGCAACAAATCGGGTCCTCAGGCAAGCAGTGGTCGGCAACAAATCGGGTAGTCGTACAAGGCAGAAGTCGGCAGGTAATCGGGTAGTCAGGCAGGCCAGGGTCAACATCCAAGAGATCAGGTACGGGCAGAGCAAGGCTCACTCACAGGAGTGTAACACACACACAAGCTGCAATACTACAGCACCCGAGTGTTGCACTCTCCAGACTTATATAGGCCGTTTTGGCGCGCATGGCGTAACGCGTCACACGCATGCGCACGCGCACACACGCGCATCACACGCGCGCATGCGCACGCGCACCCGCAGACGCGCACAACCGACCGCGCATGCGCACGCACGCGCACGCACG
Organism: Hyperolius riggenbachi; assembly: GCF_040937935.1. Lineage (NCBI taxonomy): Eukaryota > Metazoa > Chordata > Amphibia > Anura > Hyperoliidae > Hyperolius > Hyperolius riggenbachi. The sequence goes on from NC_090646.1 coordinate 434,688,556, forward strand.
CACGCGCGCACACGCAGACGCGCGCAAACAACATTATGCATAAAACAGAACATCCCTCACGCGCGCGCGTGCACAGCATCAACCGTCAACGTTTTACAACGCCAACGTCCACGCCGCGCAACGCAACGCGCATGGGCAAGCACCGACAGTCCACCACGCCGGGAAGACCGCCGAGACCCACCAGGACGACTGCCAGCATCCGTGTGTGCAAGCCGCCTCGTCTGGACAGGTAACTGACCGTGACAGCAGTTGAGAGGCAAGTGGTGTCATCTCTGGCACACAGCGTTGGGTCAAGGGTCCACCTGACCACGGATGCCTGGTCTGCCAAGCACTACATTACATACACAGCCCATTGGGTCAACCTGGTGACCGATGGCAGCAAGCAGGAAGTACGTGGCTGCGCAGCGGACCGACTTGTCACACCTTCACGGCTTGCAGGCAGGCCTCCAGCCCCCTCCTCTCCAACTGCTACAACCACTTCGCTGTCGTCATCCTCCTCCTCCTCCTTGGCTGGTGCCGCGATCTCCTCTCCAGCTACACAGCCCCAGCACCCCAGGGCCTATGCTGCATGCCAGGTACGACGGTGTCACGCAGTGTTAGACATGTCTTGCCTGAAAGCGGAGAGTCACACTGGAGCAGCTCTCATGGCTGCTCTTAACAAACAGGTGGAGCAATGGCTGACCCCGCACAAGCTTGAGATCGGTAACGTGGTGTGTGACAACGGCAGCAATCTCATTGCTGGCTGCGTTGAATTTGGGAAAGCTGACACACATACCCTGCATGGCACATGTGCTGAATCTGGTCGTGCAAAGATTTGTGTCCAAGTACCCAGGCTTAGAGGACGTCCTGAAGCAGGCCAGGAAGTTGTGTGGGCATTTCAGGCGCTCTTACAAGGCCATGGCACGCTTTGCGGACATTCAGTGTAGAAACAACTTGCCGGTGAGATGCCTGATTTGCGATAGCCCGACTCACTGGAATTCCACCCTGCTGATGTTCTCTCGCCTGTTAGACCAGGAGAAAGCCATCACCCAGTACCTGTATCATTACAGTACAAGAACACAATCTGGGAGGATAGGGATGTTGTAGCCCAACAACTGGACTCTGATGCGAAATACATGCAGGGTCATGGAGCCCTTTGAGGAGGTGACCAAACTGGTGAGTCGCGATGAGGGCACCATCAGCGACTTGATCCCCTACGCCTACTTCCTGGAGCGTGCCGTGTGTAGAGTGGTGGATACAGCTGTGGAGGAGCGTGAACGAGAAGAGTTATGGCAGCAGGAGTCGTGGGAGCCATTTACACTCAAACCCGATGTTCCCACAACACCTGCGGCAGCACAGAGGGGGTAGGAGGAGGAAGAAGAGGAGTCGTGTGGGGAAGGAGAGGAGTCAGACTCTGATGATGGTGATGATGAGGAAGGTGTTTCTGTGGAGGAGGAAGAGGTGGCGGAAGAAGAACAACCGCACAGGGGGCTTCTGCTGCTCCACATTCCCGTGGTATTGTTCGTGGCTGGAGGGAGGAAGAGGAGTTGCATCTAGTCACTGAGGAAGAGCAAGAGGAGATGGAGAGTACGTCTGCATCTAGCTTTGTGCAGATGTCCTCTTTCATGTTGTCCAGCCTGTTGAGGGACCCCCGTATCAAAAAACTCAAGGCGAATGACCTGTACTGGGTGGCCATGCTACTAGACCCTCGGTACAGGCACAAAGTGGCGGACCTGTTACCAACTCAACACAAGGCGGAAAGGATGCAGCACTTGCAGAACAAGCTGTCGATGATGCTTTACAATGCGTTTAAGGGCGCAATCAAGGTACCACTGACAGTAACCCTCCTCCTCCCAAGTCCACGCAGGCAAGGACAGGACGCTCCAGCGATCTCAGGGTGATGTCGGACATGTGGACGTTCTTTAGTCCAACTCCTCGCCAGAGTTCTTCCGGATCCACCCTCCACCAACGCCTGGACCGGCAGGTAGCCGACTACCTGGCCTTGAGTGTGGATGTAGACACTGCGAAAAGCGACGATGAACCCTTGGACTACTGGTTTCGCAGGCTTGACCTGTGGCCAGAGCTGTCCCAATTTGCCATACAACTTCTCTCTTGCCCTGCCGCAAGCATCCTGTCAGAAAGGACCTTCAGTGCAGCTGGAGGCATAGTTACTGAGAAGAGAAGTCGCCTAAGTCACGACAGTGTTCAGTACCTGACCTTTATCAAAATGAATGAGGAATGGATCACGGAGGGCTACTGCATGACCGAAGACTAAGTCAGTCCCCACACACAGCATCTCTGCCTGCAGGCTGCTTGCCTTCTCCGCCACCACCAACAGGGTCCAGGACTCTAGGCGTATTCCTGAATTTTTAAGGCCGCTGCTAGCAGCGGCCGCTACACTAATTTTTCTGGTGCGTGTACATGCCTGGCTAATTTTTCTGGCTGCACTGTGGGCGGCTGCAACAAAAAAACAAAAGGCATGTACATGAGCCCATCCCCCTTCGTGATCATTACCTTGCCGCAGTGAAGGGGCTTGCGTATCACAATGAAGCAATGACCGCCGGCTATTTGAGTGTCTCGGGTGGGGGTGGCACACAAAAGATAATAAGGTCATTGCTTCATTGTGGTCAGACCAAATTTGATCAGCTGGACAGTCACTGTTGTTCTATCATTGAGCTACCACAGCCCGGCGACCATATGGGCTTGAAAAAACGCCACGGCCTACACTCTGGCCATGTTGCGCACCAGTCCAGCACGGCCGTCACTACGCAAACAGCTGTTTGCGGTGCATTACACAGTGAGTTTGGTGTGTCAGTGTGAAGCAGAACTCTAATTACACTCCCTGATTGATGTATACCCATGCAAGCTGTTTGAAAGCACTTTAGGCCTGCAATTTAGCATTCAACGTGATTTCTGCCCTTAAAACGCTGCTTTGCGTCAAATCCAGATATTTCCCCGGGACTTTGGGCATGTATCCCACTCTGCCGTGCCCCCCTCCAGGTGTTAGACCCCTTGAAACATCTTTTCCATCACTTTTGTGGCCAGCATAAGTTTTTTCTATTTTTCAAAGTTTGCCTCCCCATTGAAGTCTATTGTGGTTCGCGAACTTTTACGCGAACTGAACCTTCCGCGAAGGTTCGCGAACCGAAAATCGGAGGTTCGCGACATCTCTACTAAGGATACAAGGACTTGGGGAAAATGTGTGTACATGGATAGAAAACTGCCTCTTGCACACTATATTCGATTTTGATTTTTTATACGATCCGATTTTTTATTCCGAAAAAGTACGGCATGCTGGGTTTTTTTATCGGAAATAAAAATTGGATTTGATAAAACAAATCAGAATCACATGTAGTGTATACGAAGCCGGAGACGGCAAAGAGTGGTAGTATAAGAATTGTATACAAATAGCCACATGTGGGAGCTCACAAAGATCTGTATTGGATCTGGTTCTTTTCAATTAATTTATTAAAGTAGCGGATGAAGTAGAAAGTAATCAGGGGCGTAACTACAAATCACTTTGATGGGGTCCCCTTAATGTTCACAACCCTCCCTTGCCTCCCTTTGGTGACTCTCATGAGGGTTTATCATACTAGGGTCATAAAACAAGTGTGGCCATCAGGTTCTCCACACCTATAACAAATGTAGCCACAAAAACACCTGATCTAGGGTATCAGAGAAAGTGAAGGTTAGTAGTTGGGGTCCCCTCACACCTCTGGGCCTCCCCTGCAGCCGCAGGGACTGCTACGCCCCTGAAAGTAATGCTGCCATCTTTGTAGATGTAAAAAAAAATTAATGTAAAATGATCAATACTTAGCAGGATAATGATATGCTACAGCAAATTCCTGGCTGCATTGCTATCCAGACAGGTACAGTAAGCTGCAGATAAAATATGTTATTAAAGCCAACGGGTACCACTTTAAAAATAAAAAAGTCAGATACTCACCTAAGGAGAGGGAAGGCTCGGTCCTAATGAGCCTTCCCTCTCCTCTCCCGGTGCCCTCGGTGCTGCGCTGGCTTCCCCGTTCGCGTCCGCCGCCGCACTCGGGCTTCCAAAGACGGGCCGCTCCATACTATGCACGCACGAGTGCGTCATAGAGGGCGCTCACGCATGTGTAGTATGGAGCGGCCCGTCTTCGGGAGCCCGAGTGCTCCCAAAGGCATCCGAAACCTCCCTTCGGTGGCGGAAGTGGCAGTATTTGACCGAACTGGTCGAATGCTGCTACGGGGGATCCTGCTCGGACCGGGCACCGGGAGAGGAGAGGGAAGGCTCATTAGGACCGAGCCTTCCCTCTCCTTAGGTGAGTATCTGACTTTTTTATTCTTAAAGTGGTAAACATTCACTTTAAATGTAAGGGTCTGCATCTTGGCCATATCAATGGCATTGCACCATACAATCTAAATGCTTTAATAACTGGGAACATCAGACTTAAAGAAGGACTTGGGAGTAATGGTTGAAAATAAATCAAGCAGTGGCAGCAAAAGCAAATACAATTCTGGGATGTATAAAATGGTAAATAAAAGCACAAGATGCTAGTATAGTACTGATCCTGTAATGGCATATCTTATATAAGCAATACATTATGCCACCACATTACAAGTCAATGTTAAAGTTGCAAAGCGGGTACATAAACAGGCTACTGAATTAATTAATGGGACAGATGGTCTCACTTGCAAAGAAAGGATAGAAACACTGGGCTTATTTAGCTTAGAAAGGATACAACTTAGAAGTACGATAATCTCATTAATATGTATAAATACATCCAAAAGCAATGTAAAAGCTTGACAAACAACCTCTTTAATCTAAATCTGTACAAAAGACAAGAACTACATATGGAGGAAAAGAAATTTTATCATGTAGATCAACTGTTCAGTTGTTTACAGTAAGAATGCTTAAAATCTGAAATATCACAGGAAATCAGTTATGGCAAATTCAATATCTGCATTTAAATGTTCCTAAAATGCTTTCCTTACATTGAAGATCAGCTACGGTCCCAATTATTGGATAATTATGTGTTAATTCACTTATACTCGTATGGTGCGATTCTCCCATGTAGAGAGAGCCCACCACAGGAGAACCACACCAAAGCCCCTTTCACATTACCCTGCGGTAGACAGAGAGGGACAGAGAGGGAAATGTGCATAGGCCTGCCCCTACTCAGTGACATACTCCTACTGGACAGGAAGTACATCACTGGGCTTCCTGTCGGTCTGCGCCTGCACGCCGTGTTGCACCATGCTCCATCATTAAACTTGAATGTGTTGCCATAGACTTGCATTACTGCATAATCTGTGCAGTAATGCACTATTGACTTTGTGGCGGGATAGCAGTGATTTGACTACTTTCTTTGCACCACATTGCCTTGCATGAAGTATGAAAGTCTCCACGGACTTTCATTTGCGGTAAAAAAAAAAAAAAAAAGCTTACCGCAATGCCATAGCGTAAAAGGGGCCTGAAAGACACTTACTTTGATGTAATAAGCTTCTCCTGAGCCTGTAATCATCAGAAAACATAAATAATCCTACATATCTGGCCTAGATATGACTGGATTCCACTTGCCTCTTTACAGCAGACATTTTTAATAAATTGAGTTCAGGCTCTTGAATCATCTCCAGCCTGGAAGAACTTTATTAATCAGGCCTAATGTCTCTAAATACCATGTGATTGATAGCATAAAGTTGATTAAGCAATAATGTAGTGTCACTTGATTTAAATGATAAGTGTATATTTAACATAAACATGCCAAAGAAACCAATGTAGACACAATCAATAATGCAGATATAAACAATAAATAATTTTTCCTTCCTGATGATATCTGTGGACTTCCTGTCTGCCTACTGTCTACACAAACACTTTCAAATAAACATTCATTTGTCCCGCTTTACACAAGTACTTCTGTGTCCTGTGTGTGTGTTTTACCTGCGGATTTGAAATCTTCACCTGCCTTTTCCTACTCCCTGCAAACTTTCATCCAGTGATGCCTGTGCTTATGTTAGCATAATTACTCACATTTCTGCAGTCTGTTATCTGCACATCGGGTCTGATTAATAATGATCTAGCCACATACAGGAAAAAAAAATGGATTCGCAAGGACCACTAATCATCAGATCCATACTACTGATGACATTAATATACAGAAAAGCAAAATCAACACTTTGAAAACTCCTTGTGCACATGTGTATGCAGCAATAGATGAGGAATCCAAAGTAGGTCATAGAAGTGGCAATGCAACACTCTGACACCTCCAATTTCAATCAAGTTCCAGATTGATACTACTGCTAAACATGCTCAATGCCTGATATGCACAATGCAACTGTGTGTGTGTGTGTGGGGGGGGGGGGGGGGGGGGGGATATTTCTTATTGTTCGATCATTTCCAACATGTCCGACCTGCTTACCATCGAGAAGGGGAGCAGGTTGGACATGTTGGAAGTGACTGAAATATGGGAAATTTCCCATTGTTCTGATGGGGAACTTGCATTGTGTGTACCCAGCCTTGGTACAGCTTGGTGTAGAGCACAAAGCCTTTACTTTGCTCATTGTCATTTGTGTTTTGGCCAATCTTAACTTTGTAAAAAATCAAATGTCATCACAAATTTTAGATGGCAAAGCCAAAGATATGAGGCATATTCAGTCAAAGTGCACAAAACTCCTTGACATTGATCCACCCTTGTACGCTGTATGAGGCGGTGTTTAACATTTGGACACTAAAATATTAAAGATGAGAGGATGGATCGGCTACTACAGATATATGAAAAATCTACGGCTATCCCCCACAGTACTAATCTAGTTTTAATGTGTAATTAATAAAATATAAGTGTAGCGTTTCAAGCAATGGAGGCGCTCACTCCGGCCTACGTCTGCGTAAGTAAGTAAGACCTTCTCAGATCTTCTGTGCCAGAGGCACCTGCAGCGCAGAGATACAACAATGACTTGTAGGGCACACTGGCAAAATAACACCCAAGGCGCTACTCTTCATTTCCTGCTATGTGATTCTGGAAGCAGAAATAATTCATGGCTGAAAATTCATTTATCAACACGCTTTCAACTTGCTTAATTTGGTTGTTAACGACCAAAGGACAATGCGCACCTTATAAATATGCATGCCGAAGGAGCCCTGGTTTATAATTTATTCAGTCCCGTAAACTAGGTCTTTTGTGCCTGGAGTTGGCTGAGACATGAGAAATCTGATTCACACTGATAATATCAGCTATATTATTAGCAAGAACACATTAGCTATTCTAAACGTAGATAGCATGTCCAGAGCAATTTAACTCCATCATATTGTGATATCGCCAATCAAGTCTTTGTTTTGCAATGCCTGAATTTAAAAGAGTTGAGAATGATGGAAGAAGAAGCGTTTTGCACAAAACTATCAGTCTCTTGATTATATCTTCTATGCCGCTGTGTTTGCTTTGGGCTCAGGTTGTATTCCATAGAGTTGCCTCTTTTGTTCTTCTTGGAGAGAGTTTAACATGTTAATTCTGTGCTCCAGCCTTTGTTTCCATTCCTCTCGCAATCTAAAATAAGCAAAATGCATTTTTACATCAAAAAACAAAATACAACGGTGTATGATTTATTAAGTAGTAGAGCATGCAGCCTATGGGCAATCATAAGTGGAGGGGTAGGTTACAAAGCTACATGGAATCAAGTTTAAATAGCACCTATAGGATTTTGTATGTTAATTCCATTGCCTGCTACTGATCGTTGCATCTATAATTGATGGCGGCTATAAAGACTCTACATTAGATGTAGGGATGCTCATTCAGATTTTGCCAAATTAAAAATTCTGCGAATTCAGAAAATGAAAATTGGAAAACGGAAATTGGAATTCTGCAGAAATACAATTTACCGAAACTCAGTGATTTTAGCCCAGTCACAGAAGCATTGGATCAGCCAGAGAATGCAGAACTTTTCAGCAAAATTTTAATTTTAAACCAATCACAAGACTTTGTTTTTCCATTTTCCCGATTTTTTTCCCCACTTTTTGCATTCTCTGATGCCAAAAAAAAAGACTAATAAAATACTTGAAAATAGATTATCAGAAAAATGGAAAATTGGAAACGGGAAAAACAGAAATCAGAAATCAGAATTTCCATGGAATCGGATATGGGTATTTCTGACCATGCCTAATTAGATGTCCCCGGGAAGTAGAAAACTTTGACATGGCCCCCAGTACAACTGTAAGGCTACTGTCACACGGGGCCTTGCGGTGCATTGCATCAGACAGTTTATTATTAACAGAGCAAATGAAATGTAATTTTATTGTAATGGTAATAAGTACACATCAAAGCAGTGGCGTAGCTCTGAAGCTGGGTGCCCCCGGCGCAGGTTTTACATTGGGGCCCCTCAAGCACACTATACGTAGCGATTGATACTGCATATCAATACCAAACAAGGACAACGGCAGTGTCAGAAGTGCAAGAATAGGAATTAATGATCACCACTATTCAAAGCCTCTATAGGAGTTAATATTATTAGCACAGGACCAATAAAGAGCAAATACTGTGGTTGAGGGAGGGCCCCTCGAGGCCCCTCTGGCCAAAGCGCCCTGATCCGGTCGCAACCTCTGCACCCCCCATTGCTACACCACTGAATCAAAGTGTTAGCAGTGCGGTGTTGCAGAATCTGCCTGAATAACGCATGGCATGCTGTGCATTAGGCCTTGCTCACACTGTATGCTTTATGTGCGCATTACAGCAATGTGTATAGTGTGCAACATACAGAAACATCAGAGTGCATAGACTAAACTGTCTGATGCTCAGACTACATGTGCTATCGCACTGCTGCACGCATTTTCCGGCAAAAGCAGCATTGACCAATTCACTGTAGGGATCAGCAGCATATTGCATGGGAGAGCAGGTGGCGTGTGATCGCAGACATAGCGTTTCAATCACATGGCCGTCTGCGCTGAGATTGGTAAACAATGCCTTACTGGATAACATGTGTATTTACAGGTGCTGTGAAGGAACTTTTTATGTACTTTATGCTTCTCTCTATGCAGCATGCACTTCACAACGTGACTTTCCCAATCCGTCGCAATCCTGTATTCGCAGAATGTGAAATGCAACATCCTAGTGTGCAGGTATACTTATGCTTTCCAGCACAGTGTTTCTCTAGCTGCCCTAGACTGCAATGCATACACTACATGATACATATACTGTATATAGACATATGACTATGATATGGATAATGCTGGGAACACACGATACGGTTTTTGTGGCTGCCCGATCGATTTACCATTCGATTCTCAGCTCGATTCTCTTATCTTTCGCTTGTTTTTTTTATCTTTTTTACATTCACTTCTATGAGAAATCAAGCGGAAAACAATCGAGCGGAGAAATAGGGCATGACGGAATTTTATCAATTGAAGGCATCTTTCGGAACGATTCTACCGCAAAGACGAAACTTGTGTTCCCAGCATAAGATTGCGAGCCCCTCTGAGGAACGGCTAAGTGACAAGACAATATACTCTGTACAGCACTGTGGAAGATGTTGGCTCTATATAAATACTAAATAATAATAATACATGTGAAGATATCCTTGTAAAGATCTATACTTGTATTTGGATATGGCTTAACTATATGTGTAGGGAGACACATACTAATGGGAAAACATGGCTATAATTATTCTTGGGAAAACATGGCTATACATATTTTTAGTGAATAATGGCTTTGCTAGCTTCTTGTGTTCACTTGTATTTGCTATTACCAATCTAGAGTATCACAGTGCAGATCATACACAAAAGTTCCATGCTATCAGCTATTCAGCTGCAGTTTGAGAAAGTGATAAAAAGCTACTTGGCTAAAATATTGTGTGTGCACAGCTCTGTGATACGCCATATTTAAATAAAGGTCAAGGGGTACTTGAGCAAGGGGTACCTGGCACACATGGGGTACAACAGTACTCATATTAGGAAACACTGTTCTAGAAGACAAAAAAGATAAGACTTTAACTTATTTGGATATACCATAACCTGGATAATAATAATAATAAAATGAGAATGTTTGCAGACACACATGCTTCCATTATATTACAGTAATTGTAAATGTACAAACCCATTTGTAGAAAAAAAATGCAACATCATATCAATTCCCAAACACTAACAAAATGTTGTTAAAATGTTTTGCATAACAACACATTCTGTTTTTTTGTATATTTCACAAGGCATGTTTTGAAAATAGTGTTACATTTAGGGCTGGTGCACACCAAAACCCGCTAGCAGATCCGCAAAAGGCTAGCAGATTTTTAAACGCTTTTTTTTATTTTTATGAGGCGTTTTGCTAGCGTTTTGCGGATTGCTGCTGCGGTTTTCAGTATAGTAGATTTCATATATTGTTACAGTAAAGCTGTTACTGAACAGCTTCTGTAACAAAAACGCCGGCAAAACCGCTCTGAACAGGCGTTTTTCAGAGCGGTTTGCGTTTTTCCTATACTTAACATTGAGGCAGAAACGCATCTGAAATCCAAAAAATGCCTCACCCAGGCATTTTTCGTTTCTGCAAAACGCCTGCCGCTCTGGTGTGCACCACCCCATTGAGATACATTGACCAAGCGGATCCGCAGCCGCAAGCGGATCTGAAAACGCCCAAAAAGCCGCTCGGTGTGCACCAGCCCTTAAAGGGGTTCTGTAGTGGTTATTAAAAACCAGACAGGCCCCCTGCAGACATCTTGTCCCGGGCTGTCACTTAAGGATACTCCGGTCCCCTGCTGTGGGTCACTTCCCAAATATTCGTCTAACTAGACAAATGCCACTGCATCTGCGCGGCCATGGTTACAGTTAACTTTCCATATTGCATTGTAGTTGTAAGTTTATTTGACTTTCAGAGTGCATCCGGCGCAATCCCTTAGCACCATTTTCCTCCTTGTTTAACCATTTCAGCCTCCAATGTTTTTTCACCATATTTTTTCTCAGTTTTCAGCATTATAGCTTTAAAATAATGCATGCCACCATAATTAAAACCCACACATTTTAATTGCCCATTTGTCCCAATTATTATATCATTTAAATTAGGTCCCTATCACAATGTATGAAGTTTTGAATCAGGATGATACCATTTATTGGCTAACTTAGAGATGGATAAACAGTGAGCTTTCGACTTATAAAAAGCCTTCGTCGGACTGGTTCCTGACCAGAACTGAAAAACACAGCTTATATACACTGACATACAGAGGAGAAACATTCTTTAGCAAACATAAATGTAATTAGATGCCTTAACTGTTACTGAGGAGGCTTTCCCAGGCATCCTATCTAAATTGATAAGATCAATAGAATCCTCAACATGACATAAAGCAGACTCTGGTGATGAAGAGACATCGTAAATTCCGAATTCAAATGGTAACTGGCCTGGTTACATGCACCATTAATTCTAAGCTTAAGAGAATTTTTTTTTTTTTTTTTTTGCAATTAACGTTTATTGAAAAACTTAATAGTACAGATCTGTAGTACATGCATGACATAGATTTACATACAATAAGTACAACCGTAGCTTAGTATAACTTTTAACATTCAGAACAACACTTATTATAGCAGGGTATAAAGTTTATATCTTATGGTATAATCATAGTATTCAGGGAACAATACTGTGTAGTCCTTCAAGACAATAGTTAAAGATGCTTATTCAAAAAGATCACCTCAGAATAGTCCTGAATACCTATGGCTAAGTATCCGGAGCTAAGCTTTGCAAAATGTACATCGTCTGCCATCTATCACGCCGGGAAGAAGAGTATAGGAAAAGTACAGGGAAAAGAGAGAGGCAAGTATCAAGTTTAATCATTGCACATATGCCGTTTGTATTCCTCCGTGCATTGGAACTCGTTCCAGGAGGACCAAGTCAAAGTGTATCGTTCCGCTTTGTCTTGTGACAGGAGAATCATGTGTTCCATGGTCTCTATGTTGTCTACTTTTTTCAGCCATGATCTAACTGAGGGAGTGAGAGTAGATTTCCAATGGAGGGGAATCATAGCCCTAGCCGCATTGATCAGATGAATAACAATAGATTTTTTGTACATTTTTATTGAGTCAGGGGTGTCATGGAGTAGGAGACGACCAGGAGCAAAGGCGATCTTATCGCATGATATTTTTTCTATCAAGCGATGTATTTCAGTCCAAAATGGGACAATCTTAGGACAAGCCCAAAACACGTGTAGGACGTCACTTCCAGGTGAGCCACATCTCCAGCATGTATCCAGAAGGGTAGGAAAAATCTTATGTAGTATCTGGGGTGTTTTGTACCATCTTGATAAGATCTTGAAGCCCATTTCCTGAATATTAACATTCAGTGAGCCTTTGTGATTGAATAAGAAAATTTTCTGCCACTGCTCCTCGTCTAACTCCATCCCCAAATCCCTCTCCCAAGCCTCCTGAAATTTAATTTTAGATGGGATCATTGTAGACACAAGCATTTGGTATATCTGTGAGACCAGATGTCTATGTGGCTCAGTACATATCAATAATTTCTCAAAGTCGGTCAAGTCAGATGTCCAGGTAGAATTTTTGAGCAAGGATTGCAAGAAATGTCTTATCTGAAAGTACTGCCATTTAGATAAGGGAATGTTTTCTCTTATTGAGGACATCTCTTGGTAGAGCATGACCTGGCCCCGTGCCAGAAAGTCCCTTACTCGCGGGACATCGCCTCCCTCCCAGGTAGAGATAAAGGGGATATCTCCTGCTGGTGTGAAGGCAGGGTTACAGCATAAGGGGGTCAGGGGGCCTTGGTTGCGTGTAAGTCCCATATTACGCAGATGGCGTCTCATACATTTCACAGATGCGACCATCAAGGGGTTATTCCATGCACATTGTTTAGCCTGAGGGTAATCTACCCAACCTAAGGTTGCCACTTTACATTCTGCTGTCACTTGTTCTATCTCTACCCATAGTTTTGAGGTGGTTGGGGAAGCCCATTCCACCACTCTACACAGCTGGGCTGCCATATGGTACTTCTGGAGGTCTGGGAGACCCGTACCCCCCAAACATTTTGGGGATAGATAAAGTGGATCTGCTTATTCGAGGAGGCTTGTTCCCCCATATAAATTTATTAATTTGTTGTGGCATTTAAAGCCAGCACCTGAAAGCAAATAAAATGAATAGTGACAGTGAATTCCATCTTACACAGCATATGGCACAAAAATGAATGAAAAGATAGAAAAATTAAAATTAAAAGAACTGTGGCATTTGCTTTCAGGTGCTGGCTTTAAATGCCACAATTCTCTTAAGCTTAGAATTAAGGGGCCCATACACTCAGCCGATTTTCTGGCCGACCGATCGATCCCGATCGATCGATCGATAGATCGATTGCAAATCGGTTGGCCAATCGACCGATCGATGGCCGATTTCGATGGATTTCCATCGAACTAGCAGGGTGGAAAATTTAGGTCGATCTGATGAGATTGCTTATCAGTTTGCATTGGCCTTAATGGAAATCTGATGGCAAAAAAATGCCATCAGATCGAATTTCAACAGATTTCAAACTGAAATCTATTGGAATTCTATCCTGGTAAAAAATGTTCTAAAAACGCATCAGATAGATCATCAGATGCATTTCTTATCTATCTGCTGCCAATCTGACGAGTGTATGGGCACCTTTAATGGTGCATGTAACCAGGCCAGTTACCATTTGAATTCGGAATTTACGATGTCTTTTCATCACCAGAGTCTGCTTTATGTCATGTTGAGGATTCTATTGATCTTATCAATTTAGATAGGATGCCTGGGAAAGCCTCCTCAGTAACAGTTAAGGCATCTAATTACATTTATGTTTGCTAAAGAATGTTTCTCCTCTGTATGTCAGTGTATATAAGCTGTGTTTTTCAGTTCTGGTCAGGAACCAGTCCGACGAAGGCTTTTTATAAGTCGAAAGCTCACTGTTTATCCATCTCTAAGTTAGCCAATAAATGGTATCATCCTGATTCAAAACTTCTTGCTTTTACTCATGGCTAACACGGTACAACACTTTACTGCTATCACAATGTATAGCACCAATATTTTATTTGGAAAGGTGCATTTTTCAATTTTGTGTCCATCTCTATTTACAAGCTTATAATTCACAAAATATTAGTAATATAATCGCTTCTCATGCATATTAAAACTGTTTAGACCCTTAGGTAACTATTTATGTTTTTCGTTTTTTTTTTTCAAATTGTATTTTTTTTTTGTAAAAAAGTTTATTTGGTAATTTTTTTGGGTGTGGGGGTAAACAGTTAATTTTAAATGTAATGTATTGTGTTTTTTTGTGAATAAATGTATGAACATGTAGTTTTACTATTTGGCCACAAGATGGCCACAGTAATTTTTTTGGAATTCCATCCTATAAGCGAACACTCTCATAAGAAGCTGTCGGTCTTTCTACCGCGGGCTTAGATTAATGAATGGGTACTCTTAGATCAACGAATGGGAACTATGTACCCATTCATTGATCTCCAGGCTAACGGGGGGAGGGGGGCAACATGGGAGCGCACGGGCATGCAAATGGAAATAGCCACGCCCGATCGGGTAAGCTGTACAGACGCAAACCATCTGCGCCTATGCAGTAAAACGGACCCGATCAGGCTCAGCTGCTTCAGGCAGAGCCCATCAAGAAGCCTCTTGTGTACCTGTGCACACTGCTGACAAGCCTTTGTTGGCAGAATCTTTGGGGGTCCTAGTACTGTATTCCCTCTTGTGAGGAGGATGGGGGAAGCCTCTATAGGATCCAGATGCTTCGCCCTAGGGGCACTTTTTTCCCCCTCAGGTACACTTTAAGTAACAGTTTGGTGAGCTGAGCTACCCTTATTTGTGTATGTGTCTCAGCAGCCACTGTGGTCTGGCTGCCGCATAATGCTCTCTTGCCCTTATGTCAGAACAACCCATTTAGCAAATGGTGTGAGTGGTAGAATTTGTTACGTGCACACATGTGTTCCCTGAATCAGAACTAAAATTGCCTCAGCTTGAAATTCAAACTCTAGAACATGAAATATTTGTTGCGTACTGACTAGTGGAGGTAGAGTAGAGACCGGTTGTAATGATCTGCTCAGCTGTCTGCACAGGCAGACAGCTGTTTGACCATTCTTTAGGTCTGAATGCTGCAGGTCTCTGGAAAAGAGACCTGTCTTCACTTTAAAAGTTTCAGAGTTGCTCTGCTGGTGAGGAATTTGCATACACTTGTCATGCAAATTGCTTAGCTGCTTCCTTTGATGGCTTGCAGTATAAATGCCTTTTGCTCCCAGAATTCCTGGCTGGTCATGATGGTTTGTTCCTGCTAACTCACCTGGAGTATCAGCCTTTGCTATTGTTTGCTAAGATTATCTTAGAGTAATTCCTTGGGACTGCACTAGGCATCCCTTCTAGCATAGTCAGGTTGTATTATCTGTTTTACCTTGTACTGTCTATCTGTTGCGATTGTCTTGTCGCCAGCGGCGGTCGACAGGAAATTTTTCTGTCTGTAGGGGTGCAAGCCAGAGCAGCGGTTGCTACTGGTTGCTCCATCTGTTTGTCTGTCTGGACCGCATTCGCCCTAGCGGTAGTGGCGGTGGTTCCTTCTGTACTCCGTCTTAGGGGTGCAAGCCAGAGCTTGCGGTTGCTACTGGTTGCTTCATCTGTTTGTCTGTCTGGATCGCATCCGCTCTAGCGGTAGTGGCGGTGGTTCCTTCTGTGCTCTGTCTGGGAGTGTAGGCCAGAGCTGCGGTTGCTGCTGGCTATTCCTTCTCTCTGTCTTGTCTGGAATGAACGCTTGCTGTAGGCTCGGTGAGGGAACTGTTTAGCAAGCGTTTGCGTTCTCTATTTCATGTTTGTGTTACATTGGTTAGTTAGGGTGGCACGCTTATCACTGGGCGCCTAACGCGCGGTGATTGTGTCTTTAACACGTTTGCTGTTGCGAATGAGTGCGGAGTTCGCGTTTAGCTAGCGTTTGTTATTTTCCTTGACGTTCTGATCATTGTTATTTGCTATGTCTTTCTTGCTACACTTGTGCTCTGTCTAACTCGGTCTTGTGTCACTATTGGCCATTGCCACTCTTGCGATTGTGCTTCGTTTCCGCTGTTGTGTGTTCACCGTCACTGGGCGGCGACTAGATTGGTGGACACACATACATTGGCATTCGCCACTCTTGCGATTGCGTTCCCACTTCGTTTCCTCTGTTGTGTGTTCACCGTCGCTGGGTGGCGACTAGAGTGGTGGACACACATACATTCTGTCTCTGTGCTCACTTTCTCTCTACAGGTGCATTGCACCAAAGCTGGGTTCTGTCGTTTTACACGCTTGTGGAGAACTTCCGCAGTGTCAGTGCACATATTGTGCGCTGACCACGGAGATAGTTCCACAATCGTTACACCGGTTCTAAGGAGGGAACCAAAACAGAGTAAACTAGCTGAGGGAAAATGAAGACCCTCCCTTTTGACAGTTTTCAATTGATTTTATTGCTGTTAGTGTTCCAGGTGGTTGTGAGTATATGTAAAGAGTCAATGATTGTTTCCAGGTAGTGAAAGAGCAGAGGTGTCTGTTGTGACATTCTTATTTGGCCAGGTGTAAGGAGTTTGAAGGAAAAGTGTTCAGAATGGAGAAAACCCACCTTTCTCTCGTGTTTGCCACCAGATCTAGGATTGTGGCTAAATTTAAGTCCACCGTATGAGAGGGCAGCTAGAGACACAGTATCATATGGAATTAGCCATGTCTCGATGAGGCCCAGGAAGGTGGAGCTAGAAATGAGCAGATGAGAGCCAGTCTGTTAGCCAGTCTGTGAGCGGGCATTCACAGCACCTGGGACTGCAGAAGGGTCCAGAGGGATGTGTGTAGGTGAGTGTGTGTGGGGGTGGGGGGGGGGGTGGGGGAGGGGGCAACTACTAACTTTCCCTTTCTCTGATACTTCAGATCAGGTGGTTTTGTGGCTACACATGTAAAAAGTGTGAAGATTATGATGGCCACACTTCTCTTATGACCCTTGCAAGGTGGGCACCCAGGCTATGAGGATCACCGAGGGGAGCCAAAGGAAGGGTTGTGGTAATAAACTTCTTAACGACAGACTTGAACGGGGAAGCACTCCCAGGAACCCGTAATGCCAATTGGTGTTAAGTCCTGGGGGCATGGTGTGCAGGGGATCGCGCGCGCCGATGTGCGCTCTGTCATCAGTACAGTGCTGTGATCTATAGCAGTGTTGTACTGGGGACAGCCGTGACACTTGTCTGTCCCCTGTAGAGGCTTATAGAGTGATCGGCTCTCATAGGCTGATGCCTATGAGAGCTGACCACTAGGATTGGCTGTCGGGGGAGGGAGAGAGGGGGGAGGGAAAATTAAATTAAAAATGGGCATTTTAATAATAAAAAATACAAAAACCTGTGTGCAGCAGCAATCAGAGCCCACCAACCGAAATCTCTGTTGGTGGGCAGAAAAGGGGGGATTCATTTGTATGCTTTGTTGTATGGCTCTTGGAGCTTTTGGAGCTTCAGAGCTCTGAATTGTAAAAAATAGCCTGGTCACTAGGGGAGGTGTAAGCCTACGGTCCTCAAGTGGTTAAGGGTCTCCATAAATGTTTTTCTGGTGAAGGGGGGGGGGGGGGGGGCATGATCTGTAGTTACACCCCTGCCACAGGGCACCATATATAGAAAATAAATAAATGGTTTGTATGAAAATAATAGGTGGTTCTATCGAATAACTAACATAAAGCAAGATTAGTTTGTTAACCTTTTGAAAATGAATACTTTATTTATAACAGAACAGTATGTTTGACATTGTGTTATTGTGGAGCTCTGCTTCCAGATGAGGCCTAAACGGAATGAATGAAATGACAAAGCTGTAAGAGCACAGTTGAGTGAAAAGTATGTCTTGTCATCAGGCTTTGCTTTTAAATAAATAAAGTAAGATGATACTGCGTGTGAGAAGTAGCAGAGGCTTGAAGAGTATCCAAACACCAATACATATTACATATTACAAGACCTCTTGTCAGCACAATCATGTGTTCCAGCCATTTGCAGAAGCCCATATGGGTATCATGTAGCAGTGTTAGTATTGTCTGTCCCTTGTTTGTCAGTGATGACAAGATGTTAAGTGCAAGTGCGTATGGTATAAAGAAAATTCCAGGTACAGAATAAATGGAAAGTGTCTATTATTTGCAAGGTCTTTCCCAGAATTAAAAGGATTATTCTTGGACATTGTTATACCTGGAAAAATGTCTATATTCCTACTTTAAAGGATCCTAGAATGGATGCAACTTTCACAGCTGAGGTATCAAAAGAAAGCTGTGCTTGAATCTGTCTTTGTAACGAAAAAATAAACTGATGCTTATTTCAGGAAAGAACTGCTGGACAGCAACTTGGACAGTAAAGCCACGGATTGGGATGCACCAGCTGCACCTGAAGTAATTAATTGGGATGCCTGTTCCAATAGTTTTGATTGTTTTGAGGGAGGGATAGGAAGGTTGAAGCAGGTTTTTATGGTGCAGGGGCACATGTCGCATATTGGCTACTTCATAGACCACAATATAAATTGTGGCTATTGGGTGCTGCGGGCCTGAATTTTGGTGCACTACTAATAGATAGCCTAGTGCTTAATCATGTAGCCTAACGGTAATTAGATGCAGAATGGCAGGGAAAGCATAGGGGAGGTTGCTAAAATAAACACACACACAGCAAGATGGCGCCGACAGGCAGCCTCGGCGCACAGCTCCTCTCCGCTTTTTCTATTTTTGTATTTTTTTTTCTCTGTATTATTTTGTATTCTTGTATTTTTCTTACCTGGATGGCTAGCCCATGAACCATAGCCGGGTCCCGGATGACTCTCGCCGCCAGGCAGCCCACTGGTAACCCACGTGGAAGCACCGACAGTCCGGACAGCCCATGGAGCGCTGACCCACAGAGAACACAGCCCAACCCAGCGATCACCCAGGCCGCTAGGTGGAACACCACTGCCCCCGGATCCGGCTCGCGGGCCAGGCTCCCTGCCTCTACAGGACACAAGTGCAGGGGTGCAGCGGGAAGCCGGCCTCCTCTGCTCACGGGCCTGGGAGCCCCGCTTCGGTGATCCCCACCTCAGCTGGGCACAGAAACTCCTCAGGGAGGCATCCAGTTTCCGGACCCTGCAGCAGCAGCCGGCCTCCCCAGCTTCAGGAGGGACCTCCGCGCAAATCACGTGGCCTGCAGCAGCTGCAGCAGCATCAGCTCCAGCCAGCTAGGCCCCCCACATGGCCTGCAGTAAAGAACCTGGAGGACCCCCCCCCCACACTGGTCATTCCGCAGCTGAGGACACAACCAGTGCAGAGGTCCCACACAGTCTGCTGCACGGAAGGGTAAGGCCTTACCTCTCCTGGACCAACTTGCTTGCTTCTGCTGCGTTGTATGTGGACACTGGACAGGTTTGCTCGTCCAGTTTTTGCCTTCCTCTGAGCCTCTGATCCATAGGCTGAACTTTGCCCTGCTCCTACTGGACCTACTGCTAGCTTTGCCCTGCTCCTACTGGACCTACTGCTAGCTTTGCCCTGCTCCTACTGGACCTACTGCTAGCTTTGCCCTGCTCCTGCTGGACTTACTGCTACCTGCTGTTAGCTCACCTAGTGCTGCTCAGTCTGCAACACAAGGCGGGCAACCAGGAGGACTTCAGGAAGGCGAGGAACGCTCTGAAACAAGAGCTGAGAGCTGCAAAAAAGGAGTTTGCTGAGATGATGAAGCAGAACCTGCGCTCGAACAACTCATGGGACGTGTGGCAAGGGCTGAAGGCTGCCACCAACTACAAGCCTCCCCCGCAACATGCATCCCCAGCTCTGAGTTAGCTGAAGAACTGAGTAAATTCTACTGCAGGTTCGAGGGACAGGCTAAGCCTGGGGGGCACCTACCACCTCTCACCCTCCCTCCAGCCCCCGAAAACAGCGACCTTAGTGAGGACTCACCCTCCCTGGAGGTGGGTGAGGCAGATGTTCAGCACCTCCTGTCCACACTAAATGCTAGGAAAGCCTCGGGCCCCAATGGCGTGTCCCCAGCCTGCCTCAAAACCTGCTCGTACCAACTTGCTCCTATCCTCTCTGCCATCTTCAGCAAGTAACTGACAGAGGGCAGAGTCCCTGCATGCTTCAAGAGGTCCACCATCATACCTGTTCCCAAGAAACAAGGCATCTCTGACCTCAACAACTTCAGGCCTGTGGCCCTGACATCTGTCATCATGAAGTCACCAGAGAGGGTGGTCCTATCCATCCTCAAGCTATCCACCCTGCCCCTACTGGACCCACTCCAGTTTGCCTACAGGGCAAATAGGTCCACTGACGACGCCCTAAACATCTGTCTGGAATTCATCAACAACCATCTCGATAGACCAGATGCATGTGCCAGAGTACTGCTACTAGACTTCAGCTCAGCATTTAACACTATATGTCCACGCATCCTCCAGAACGTCCTGGCCACACTTGGGGTCAATCCACCCTACGTTTATGGATCTTGGACTTTCTCTCCAACAGATCCCAAGTTGTCAGGCTGGGGGACATCTACTCGCGAGAAATGATAACCAACACGGGGGCACCCCAGAGCTGCATCCTGTCCCCGCTGCTGTTCTCCCTCTACATAAACAACTGCAGATCCACAGCTGTCAAAGTCATAAAATTTGCAGACGACACCACCATTGTCAGCCTCGTCACCAAGGACAACATCCAGGATTACCAGCAGCAAGTGGAGAGAATATGCCACTGGTGCAAGGAGCACCTACAGCCTGGTGCTCAACACGGCCAAAACCGTCGAGCTAATAATCGACTTTAGGAAGTCCGCTCTCCCCCACCTCCAATCTACATCGATGGCACCGAGGTGGCCAGAGTGCCATGCGCTCGCCTTCTGGGCACCATCATCTCCTGCAATCTCAGCTGGAAGGCCAACATCACAGCAACCCAGCGGAAAGTCCAGCAGAGGCTCTTCTTCCTCCGCCATCTGAGGAACTTCGGCATGGCACAGGAGATTCTAACTTGTTTCTACTCAGCCACCATTGAATCGATCCTCTGCTCCTCCATCCTGGTCTGGTATGCGGGAGCCACCACCAGTGATAGGCATAAACTACTGACTACGGATCATCAAGTCAGCGGAGAGGATCATTGGGAGACCTCTGCCGCCACTTGACTTGACCTCCTGTATAACACAAGACTGCGTGCCAGGGCACTGAAGATTGCAAGTGACCCCTCGCACCCAGGCCACAGTTTTTTCACCCTACTACCATTGGGACGTAGACTTCGGCCCATCCCCACCAAGACTACCAGACACCAGAACTCTTTATTCCCTTCAGCCGTTAGGCTCCTGAACTCCCTTAACATTCTTCCACCTTCCATCAGGGCCCCACACCTGTAAAGTAGCGCACTGCAAAAACAAAACAATATGTTCCTTTCAATCAATCGGCCAACAGACATCACATTTAAACTGCTTGGCTTTGTACTGTGCATCTGTGTGTATTTGTGTATCTACATATTTGAGTACGATGTATTACTGTCATGATCTTATTGTATTTCTGATGCTTTCTGTATTCCTGATGCTTTTCCTGCCTTTTTGCCTATGTACCTCTTGGAGCTATGTATTTGTGCCAAACCCAATTCCGGGCATGACCCAGTCATGCTTGGCGAAATAAAGAGATTCAGATCAGTAACAATGAGAGGGAGGATAGTGCTAGGAGAGGAGAGTGAAAGGCTAGCGTTAGGAGATGAGAGGGGAGGGGAATTAAGGCAAGGTTCACACTTTAAAATTTGCATGCACACATTCAAATTTGCATGCAATGTGTGAAATACTGAAGATGTGTTTGCCACAGATGTAATGTATCTGAAGGGCATTGCACTGTATTTCCAATTTTGTGCAATTTTGCATTTGCAAATTTTCTATGTTTAGAAACCAGATGTGCGATTCGTGTTTCAATGTAAGGCCTTGGGAATGCAGAAAATCTGTATAATGTATTTTGCATGAAAATGTGCATGTGATTTTTCAGTTGAGATGTATTTTCATGTATATTAGCTTCATTGATATTCACAGAAAAATTGCAATGTGAAATTTTAGAAACTGTCGGGAAAATGCCTATATAGATGAAAAAAATATGCATGAACGTTTATACCAAACTGCTTTTACACTTGCAGTGCGATCTTTAACAATTGAACTAAACCATGCCCAAGAAGCTGTATCGTGCATAATTGCCGTGGTGGGACCAAATCAATGAGGCACACTTTCCATTGAAAGCATGCCTCACTTCTGGGGTTACTGTACAAATTGGCCAGTAACTGCATTCAATTTGTTACTGTGTTGGGACTCACCGCACCGCGATGCAACACATTCAATGTAATAGGCGCTTGGGCTATCACTACTTCTGCAATGGGATGCAGAGGTTTTTGGAGATGCAATATACTGCCCCAAGTGTAAAAGGGACGTTACATGCATGCATTATACGGATAGTAAATTTTGCAGGTTTTTTTCCGCTATAGTGGTCATTTGAGTACACCAACACTTGTAATAAGTAGAGATGGCCCACCCTTGGAGAACTCATGGAGAAGCATGCGATCAGTTTGATCAGCTGATAGATTTGTAAGCCTCTGATTTGCTGTGATGACTTCCTGGTTTAACACATGATCATGACCAGCAAATCCGAGCCTTACAAATCTATCAGCTGATCAAACTGATCATGTGCTTCTCCATGAGTTTTCCAAGGCTGGGCCATCCCTAGTAATAAGCACTCACATCTGGCTACCTTTATAGCTAGCAATTGCTGCATGCACCAAATACTGGCAACTCTGCTTGGATCCGCTGATCTTTTAGAAACAGACCCAGTAGTATCATACTGATGTATGTTTTATATGCAGAGGTCTAAAGTAATTACTGATATAATTTCCTTTTAATCTTAGATACTGCATAAACATTATGCACAAACAAATCGTTCATTTCTAAAGGGTACATTTCTACTAAGCTGGGCAATCAGTTTTACATCCATTTGTTATATATACAGCATGGCAATTTCAATTTTCAAGAGGAAGTAAATTATATTGGTATCATCAATACCTGTATAAGACACGTCCCTTCATTCAAAGACAGGGCAAACATTTAATTTATCAAATGCATCCACTGTGTTTATGAAGCAGTGATTCTGTAAATACTCAGTACAACCTTGTTTACCTGATATTGCCATAGCTATATGCTGCAGGGCTTGGGATGTTTCACAGCTGCATAAACTGACATCACTGTGTCCAAACCAATATTGCATTTTCACATAAAAGGTAATACATTTCCCACTATGTTGATTTCAGTACATCTGACTGCATAGCATTTTTAAATGTGGCATACTGTAGAAGAACAATATACAGTATATTTATATAGGTGTGGAAGGAAAATCTCTCTGCTTGCTAAAATTGATTTGACTGGCTGCACAAGCTATTGCATACTTTAATGTTATTAAAATTGCTTTTTGCTCCATTTCAAGTTGCTATGTGGTATGATTTTTTTCTTACACGGCTGCTAAAATTCAGGCTTTGCTTGCTTGCATCCATAGCAACTCTAAATGACTTGTGTACAACAATTTCTCGAGTTGTCATCTGTGTGCTTTTACATTTGTCTAGCTGCTTTTATCAGAAGCTTCTAAAAAAGGTCATGTACATTTTCAGAGATCTTTGTGTTAGTTTTGAGCCTTGCTGTCAACCATATTTTATCTGTCCATCAGATATCTACAAAATGCCAATGAGTTCTTTAACCCTTTCCCAATCAGCTGATTTGTCTTAAACACAAACATCTACTGCCAAGTAGTTTTTATTTTAGCACTCATTAGGTTTACTTAGGGCTCTTTCACACTAGAGGCTGCGGTAGAAAAGGCTGAAACTCTGCCTTTTGCTTAACACCAATACATAATAAGCGTTTTCAAAGCATTTTACAGCTCATATAAAAACGTCCGTTTTTTTTCTTTAAAAATAAATCAACAAGTCAACTGTAAAACGCTTTGAAAAAGCTGTAGTTGACATTTTCCATTGACTATCATTGAAACACGAAAAGCCAACTTCGGCTGTAAACAGCTTTGAAAAAGCTCCGGGGAGCTTCAAAACGCAACGCCCAAAAACGCTGCTTTAGGTGTGAAAGGCAAAATGAAAGTCTATGGACTTTCATTTTACCTTGGAAAACGCCAACTATGGCCGTGGCGTTAAAACGCCGAAAAAGGCCACTGGTGTGAAAGGGCCCTAAGGATTTTTGACAAGAAAACTTACATGAAATAAGACATATATACTGTATATTGTTTTTTACTGTTATGAATTGAGCTTAAACACTGAAAAGAATGTTGTACTTTTTCTGGAGATATAACAATGTTTTTGAGTGAAATATGTAAAAAAAAAGTGAAATGAAAAATAAAACATTTTTCTGTTGTGTTTTTTTTCAAAGAAGAATTACATTTACTGACAAAAATGTTACTGTTTGTAAAAGCTCTAATGATCTGAATCCAATGATACAGTTATCTATTGGTATCCCACTTTTCCTGTCCTGGAATAGTTAGTGGCAAACTAAATCACACAAAGTAGATAGCGCCTTACCAGTGTAAGGCGCTATCTACTTTGTGTAATTTAGTAAAAACAAGCAATGAGCATGCTTTTACCATTTTTGCATTTAGATGGTATTGGTAAGTACTTCCATGAGATTCACTAGAACATACCTCCCAAGTGTGTGAACTAATAAAACGTGAAAAACCACTTCTTTGAAAAAAAAGGGTTAAAAGTCATCATTAAAAATAGTTTACTATTAATGTACATGTCATGGTGGTGTTTGAGTATGTTATAGTAATTTTTAGTTTTGCAGTGAAAAGTTAGCATAAAGAGGTACTGTAGCGACATACTGTATAGTAGAATGTAGTAAATTATTCAGTTTACGTTAATTATTCTGGTTTCAGCATCAGAAACACTTCCTATTGGTATATATTGCTGCATATTGATATGCAGTCCCTCCCTTCCAGTAATCTTTAGTCTAAGTTATGATGACGTCACTCAGCCTTCTGCCAGGTGTTGTTTCTGCTCACTTAAGCCTCATACACACGGGCCACAATTGTCGCCACAACCACGTGGCGCGCGCGTGTTGCGGCGACAGGTCGCCCGTGTGTATTAGGCGGGCGCCCCGGCCCCCGAACCGTCGCTACTAAGAGCTGTCGCCAGGCGATTGAACTTGGTCAATTGCCTGCAACAGCTGTCGCCGCAACTCCGACGCAACTGTCGCTAGTCCGCCACGTTTATGCGGACTAGCGACAGCAACTCCATACACAATGTATGGAGCTTTCGGCGGGGGGATGGCGGGGGAGGACCCTTCAGCGACAGCTTCCGCCGCATCTCTGTCCCTCTATGCGCCGTGTGTACGGCAGTTGCACAGAGGGACCTGGCGACGAGCTGTCGCTGCTTTTTTTTTTTCCCCCCAGCGACTGGCAACATTTGTGCCTTGTGAGTATGAGGCTTTAGAAACACAAAACAAACATCCTGCAGTGATGCACCTTGCCAGCAGTAAAGCTGTTGCCACCTGTGATAAATTCAAAGTAAACATGAAGCGGGGTGAGTAAAAGTAGGTAGAGGGAAGGCTCTAGGTCCTGTAGAGCCTTCCCAGTCCTCTTGCCATACCCTTGTTCCACTGCTGTCCCCCCAATGAAATTATTTGACCAGCAGGTCAAATACATTTTTGGCCCTCCTGGGGCAGCCTTTAGAACAGGGGACAGGAACCTTTTTGGCTAGGAGAGCCATAAACACCACACATTTTTAAAAAACGTATTTCCCTGAGAGCCATACAATATGTTTCAAACAGGGACAGTGCGCATGCACAGCAGAGGGCTCACGTTGCTGTTGCTATGGTGATGTGTATACAATTGTTCCGCCGGGCAACGAAAGTGTCAGGCATGTCTGCAGCTTCTCTTGGGTTTCAGTAACATCAGCAATTTTCCTCAGAGCCAGACAGGAGAAATACCGACTAACAGCTTGTACAATTAGCTAGCTGACTTGGGGGTTGAATAACTTTGTAGGACGAGATCCCTGCACTTTGGCCTAATAGGCTGCCTGTCAAGTGACAGGCAGCCTATTGGGCCAATCAAGGTGCGGGGATCTCGTTCTACAAAGTCACTGGACCTGACAGGGTCCAGAGTGGGACAATTGGAGCAGCTGTTAATTTTGGAAGGAGTGTAAGTAAGTTAGAAGTGCATGCTACAGCAGTAGCGTGACTACTTTGAAATTTTTTCTTGTGCTGCCACACTAAGCTGTGCTGCTTGAGCAGTGTAGCTTAGTTAATCAACCCCTGCTGATTTGTCTGTGAGCCAGATGCAACCATCAAAAGAGCCACATCAAGTACTTGCATCATGTGAACAGCGCCTGGCGCTGGATTGAGGGGAGAGAGAAGAGGACCGGGACAACTCTATGGGATCCAGAGCCTTCTCTTTACATACAGTAGGTGAGTATCTACCCTGAAGCAACTTTTCTTGCTTGTAAAGAATGTAAACAATAAGTGAGAAGAAAGATTTTACAATGGGCAATAAATTATAAATGAGTATTGTACTGTAAAATATAAGCAATATATAAGCCATTTTATTAACTGAGTTACATTCAGTAAAGTTACTCTTTAAGCTTGCTATCCTATGTTGATATTGTAATTTAGTAACTGCTGTCCCTAATGTCAGTTTGTACACAGCACTCATTAAAGTGCTCTCTGTCTCGAGTCCAGTCCTTAAATGAAAAGGATAATCATTAATCATTTAGCTTACTGACATGAATATTAAGTTCATGTCTCCAGCCTTCGCTGACACACAAGCAGAAAATGACTTACTTTGAAAGAGCACTTTTGCCTTTTCGTGCATCTTCAATTTGATGCTCCATCGTTTGTTTTTCTATTTTCTTTTCAAAAAAGTTTTTTAACCCATCAGCATCATGGGCCATTATTTCACGACGACTCAGAATACTTTTCAGATCCATCGTCTACAACAAAAGTAAAATGACACTCTATCAGAACAGTAATAGGCTGGCAAGTAAGTATTATGGTAAACAAAGCTAACATTTATATACTGTATAGAGTCTCTAAGTCTAGAAAAATTGGAGAACATAAGTAATCCAACAAACTTGGCACACATTTATTAAAACCCTTTCCACTCATATTTCACCCAGCGTGGGACATTGTAGTTACGGTATTCCATTCCTGTCATATGTCACGTGGTGTGGGACACAAATATGGCAGCGGTTTGCAGGCTTGTATGTTACACTGGAAGTGACATGTTGTTGTTTATAGTATTTCTGTAAACAAAACTCAGAGCAGAAACTACTGACTTTGCAAAAAATGCTGTGAGTGGAAAGGTATAATTGTTTTCCATTTGGTTAGAAACCTGTGGTAGTCTCAAATGGGTCATATAAGACCACAGAGAGAAATACTAAAAAACATTGTGAAATACTGTTTTGGGGTATTTAGTTCAATGTCAGTAGGTATAAGCTTGGCACAATACATTCAGCCTTGTCCCCAAGTATTGGCAAAGTGTTTGCCAGTCTGCTTCTTTGATTATGGGACACTACTTTTTCTGGAGTTATCACTGCTTGCCCCACTTTGTTCACCTAACCTTAACTGATCCCCTAATGAAAATCTGCTTCATAACATTGTTGAATTAGAAACCATGGTCAGGGAGCTAAGTAGAAAGCCCCCAACACTGAGATGCATTGGCAAAATGTAGTCTACTCCATTTGCTAACTCTACAGTAGTGTTGGGCGAACAGTGTTCGCCACTGTTCGGGTTCTGCAGAACATCACCCTGTTCGGGTGATGTTCGGGTTCGGCCGAACACCTGATGGTGTTCGGCCAAACTGTTTGGCCATATGGCCGAACTAAGAGCGCATGGCCGAACGTTACCCGAACGTTCGGCTAGCGCTGTGATTGGCCGAACGGGTCACGTGTAGTGTTGGGCGAACATCTAGATGTTCGGGTTCGGGCCGAACATGGCCGAACTCCGAACATAATGGAAGTCAATGGGGACCCGAACTTTCGTGCTTTGTAAAGCCTCCTTACATGCTACATACCCCAAATTTACAGGGTATGTGCACCTTGGGAGTGGGTACAAGAGGAAAAAAAATTTAGCAAAAAGAGCTTATAGTTTTTGAGAAAATCGATTTTAAAGTTTCAAAGGGAAAACTGTCTTTTAAATGCGGGAAATGTCTGTTTTCTTTGCACAGGTAACATGCTTTTTGTCGGCATGCAGTCATAAATGTAATACATATAAGAGGTTCCAGGAAAAGGGACCGGTAACGCTAACCCAGCAGCAGCACACGTGATGGAACAAGAGGAGGGTGGCGCAGGAGGAGAAGGCCACGCTTTGAGACACAACAACCCAGGCCTTGCATGAGGACAAGAAGCGTGCGGATAGCAATTTGCATTTTGTCGCCATGCAGTCATAAATGTAATACAGATGAGAGGTTCAATAAACAGGGACCGGAAACGCTAACCCATCACAGATGTTCATTGTTCATGTTACTTGGTTGGGGTCCGGGAGTGTTGCGTAGTCGTTTCCAATCCAGGATTGATTCATTTTAATTTGAGTCAGACGGTCTGCATTTTCTGTGGAGAGGCGGATACGCCGCCAATCTGTGACGATGCCTCCGGCAGCACTGAAACAGCGTTCCGACATAACGCTGGCTGCCGGGCAAGCCAGCACCTCTATTGCGTACATTGCCAGTTTGTGCCAGGTGTCTAGCTTCGATACCCAATAGTTGAAGGGTGCAGATGGATTGTTCAACACAGCTACGCCATCTGACATGTAGTCCTTGACCATCTTCTCCAGGCGATCGGTGTTGGAGGTGGATCTGCACGCTTGCTGTTCTGTGTGCTGCTGCATGGGTGTCAGAAAATTTTCCCACTCCAAGGACACTGCCGATACCATTCCCTTTTGGGCACTAGCTGCGGCTTGTGTTGTTTGCTGCCCTCCTGGTCGTCCTGGGTTTGCGGAAGTCAGTCTGTCGGCGTACAACTGGCTAGAGGAGGGGGAGGATGTCAATCTCCTCTCTAAAGTCTCCACAAGGGCCTGCTGGTATTCTTCCATTTTGACCTGTCTGGCTCTTTCTTCAAGCAGTTTTGGAACATTGTGTTTGTACCGTGGATCCAGAAGGGTATAAACCCAGTAATTGGTGTTGTCCAGAATGCGCACAATGCGTGGGTCGCGTTCAATGCAGTCCTAGGCCGAAGAGGTCATAGCCTAGGGTCACAAAACCTGTTTATTGGGCAATTTCAATGGTGGCGAGTCTGACGTACATAAATCGCAGCAATGGCCGTTAGCAACGTCTGAATCTCACGAAATGTCTCATGCAGGTAGAAGACATATTGTTAGACTTGGGCTCCAAAGATGGGTTCCCTACATCTCTGCAAACCAGAGTTACAGGGCTCCAAATTTGGTAAAATCCCCCATAGGATTTCATTGGCTCCCTATTTCACTTTCCAAAATCTCACATCTTTTCAAAGGGCAATGGCTCAGCAGTACCAAATTTTCTAGCATTGTAGGGACCCTTAGGGGGAACATGACTGGTGAGTTTCGGGCCCCTAGGCCGAAGAGGTCATAGCCTAGGGTCACAAAAACCTGTTTATTGGGGCTATTTCAATGGTAGTGATGGTGACGTACATAAATCGCAGCAATGGCCGTTAGCAAAGTCTGAATCTCACGAAATGTCTCATGCAGGTAGAAGACATATTGCTAGACTTGGATTCCAAAGATGGGGTCCCTACATCTCTGCAAACCAGAGTTACAGGGGTCCAAAATTGGTAAAATCCCCCATAGGATTTCATTGGCTCCCTATTTCACTTTCCAAAATCTCACATCTTTTCAAAGGGCAATGGCTCAGCAGTACCAAATTTTCTAGCATTGTAGGGACCCTTAGGGGGAACATGACTGGTGAGTTTCGGGCCCCTAGGCCGAAGAGGTCATAGCCTAGGGTCACAAAAACCTGTTTATTGGGGCTATTTCAATGGTAGTGATGGTGACGTACATAAATCGCAGCAATGGCCGTTAGCAAAGTCTGAATCTCACGAAATGTCTCATGCAGGTAGAAGACATATTGTTAGACTTGGATTCCAAAGATGGGGTCCCTACATCTCTGCAAACCAGAGTTACAGGGGTCCAAAATTGGTAAAATCCCCCATAGGATTTCATTGGCTCCCTATTTCACTTTCCAAAATCTCACATCTTTTCAAAGGGCAATGGCTCAGCAGTACCAAATTTTCTAGCATTGTAGGGACCCTTAGGGGGAACATGACTGGTGAGTTTCGGGCCCCTAGGCCGAAGAGGTCATAGCCTAGGGTCACAAAAACCTGTTTATTGGGGCTATTTCAATGGTAGTGATGGTGACGTACATAAATCGCAGCAATGGCCGTTAGCAAAGTCTGAATCTCACGAAATGTCTCATGCAGGTAGAAGACATATTGTTAGACTTGGATTCCAAAGATGGGGTCCCTACATCTCTGCAAACCAGAGTTACAGGGGTCCAAAATTGGTAAAATCCCCCATAGGATTTCATTGGCTCCCTATTTCACTTTCCAAAATCTCACATCTTTTCAAAGGGCAATGGCTCAGCAGTACCAAATTTTCTAGCATTGTAGGGACCCTTAGGGGGAACATGACTGGTGAGTTTCGGGCCCCTAGGCCGAAGAGGTCATAGCCTAGGGTCACAAAAACCTGTTTATTGGGGCTATTTCAATGGTAGTGATGGTGACGTACATAAATCGCAGCAATGGCCGTTAGCAAAGTCTGAATCTCACGAAATGTCTCATGCAGGTAGAAGACATATTGCTAGACTTGGATTCCAAAGATGGGGTCCCTACATCTCTGCAAACCAGAGTTACAGGGGTCCAAAATTGGTAAAATCCCCCATAGGATTTCATTGGCTCCCTATTTCACTTTCCAAAATCTCACATCTTTTCAAAGGGCAATGGCTCAGCAGTACCAAATTTTCTAGCATTGTAGGGACCCTTAGGGGGAACATGACTGGTGAGTTTCGGGCCCCTAGGCCGAAGAGGTCATAGCCTAGGGTCACAAAAACCTGTTTATTGGGGCTATTTCAATGGTAGTGATGGTGACGTACATAAATCGCAGCAATGGCCGTTAGCAAAGTCTGAATCTCACGAAATGTCTCATGCAGGTAGAAGACATATTGTTAGACTTGGATTCCAAAGATGGGGTCCCTACATCTCTGCAAACCAGAGTTACAGGGGTCCAAAATTGGTAAAATCCCCCATAGGATTTCATTGGCTCCCTATTTCACTTTCCAAAATCTCACATCTTTTCAAAGGGCAATGGCTCAGCAGTACCAAATTTTCTAGCATTGTAGGGACCCTTAGGGGGAACATGACTGGTGAGTTTCGGGCCCCTAGGCCGAAGAGGTCATAGCCTAGGGTCACAAAAACCTGTTTATTGGGGCTATTTCAATGGTAGTGATGGTGACGTACATAAATCGCAGCAATGGCCGTTAGCAAAGTCTGAATCTCACGAAATGTCTCATGCAGGTAGAAGACATATTGTTAGACTTGGATTCCAAAGATGGGGTCCCTACATCTCTGCAAACCAGAGTTACAGGGGTCCAAAATTGGTAAAATCCCCCATAGGATTTCATTGGCTCCCTATTTCACTTTCCAAAATCTCACATCTTTTCAAAGGGCAATGGCTCAGCAGTACCAAATTTTCTAGCATTGTAGGGACCCTTAGGGGGAACATGACTGGTGAGTTTCGGGCCCCTAGGCCGAAGAGGTCATAGCCTAGGGTCACAAAAACCTGTTTATTGGGGCTATTTCAATGGTAGTGATGGTGACGTACATAAATCGCAGCAATGGCCGTTAGCAAAGTCTGAATCTCACGAAATGTCTCATGCAGGTAGAAGACATATTGCTAGACTTGGATTCCAAAGATGGGGTCCCTACATCTCTGCAAACCAGAGTTACAGGGGTCCAAAATTGGTAAAATCCCCCATAGGATTTCATTGGCTCCCTATTTCACTTTCCAAAATCTCACATCTTTTCAAAGGGCAATGGCTCAGCAGTACCAAATTTTCTAGCATTGTAGGGACCCTTAGGGGGAACATGACTGGTGAGTTTCGGGCCCCTAGGCCGAAGAGGTCATAGCCTAGGGTCACAAAAACCTGTTTATTGGGGCTATTTCAATGGTAGTGATGGTGACGTACATAAATCGCAGCAATGGCCGTTAGCAAAGTCTGAATCTCACGAAATGTCTCATGCAGGTAGAAGACATATTGTTAGACTTGGATTCCAAAGATGGGGTCCCTACATCTCTGCAAACCAGAGTTACAGGGGTCCAAAATTGGTAAAATCCCCCATAGGATTTCATTGGCTCCCTATTTCACTTTCCAAAATCTCACATCTTTTCAAAGGGCAATGGCTCAGCAGTACCAAATTTTCTAGCATTGTAGGGACCCTTAGGGGGAACATGACTGGTGAGTTTCGGGCCCCTAGGCCGAAGAGGTCATAGCCTAGGGTCACAAAAACCTGTTTATTGGGGCTATTTCAATGGTAGTGATGGTGACGTACATAAATCGCAGCAATGGCCGTTAGCAAAGTCTGAATCTCACGAAATGTCTCATGCAGGTAGAAGACATATTGTTAGACTTGGATTCCAAAGATGGGGTCCCTACATCTCTGCAAACCAGAGTTACAGGGGTCCAAAATTGGTAAAATCCCCCATAGGATTTCATTGGCTCCCTATTTCACTTTCCAAAATCTCACATCTTTTCAAAGGGCAATGGCTCAGCAGTACCAAATTTTCTAGCATTGTAGGGACCCTTAGGGGGAACATGACTGGTGAGTTTTGCCACTGCTGAGCCATTGCCCTTTGAAATGGTGTGAGATTTTGGAACGGTAAATAGGAGGCCCAATGAAAGCCTATGGGGGATTTTACCAATTTTGGACCCCTGTAACTCTGGTTTGCAGAGATGTAGGGACCCCATCTTTGGAATCCAAGTCTAACAATATGTCTTCTACCTGCATGAGACATTTCGTGAGATTCAGACTTTGCTAACGGCCATTGCTGCGATTTATGTACGTCACCATCACTACCATTGAAATAGCCCCAATAAACAGGTTTTTGTGACCCTAGGCTATGACCTCTTCGGCCTAGGGGCCCGAAACTCACCAGTCATGTTCCCCCTAAGGGTCCCTACAATGCTAGAAAATTTGGTACTGCTGAGCCATTGCCCTTTGAAAAGATGTGAGATTTTGGAAAGTGAAATAGGGAGCCAATGAAATCCTATGGGGGATTTTACCAATTTTGGACCCCTGTAACTCTGGTTTGCAGAGATGTAGGGACCCCATCTTTGGAATCCAAGTCTAACAATATGTCTTCTACCTGCATGAGACATTTCGTGAGATTCAGACTTTGCTAACGGCCATTGCTGCGATTTATGTACGTCACCATCACTACCATTGAAATAGCCCCAATAAACAGGTTTTTGTGACCCTAGGCTATGACCTCTTCGGCCTAGGGGCCCGAAACTCACCAGTCATGTTCCCCCTAAGGGTCCCTACAATGCTAGAAAATTTGGTACTGCTGAGCCATTGCCCTTTGAAAAGATGTGAGATTTTGGAAAGTGAAATAGGGAGCCAATGAAATCCTATGGGGGATTTTACCAATTTTGGACCCCTGTAACTCTGGTTTGCAGAGATGTAGGGACCCCATCTTTGGAATCCAAGTCTAACAATATGTCTTCTACCTGCATGAGACATTTCGTGAGATTCAGACTTTGCTAACGGCCATTGCTGCGATTTATGTACGTCACCATCACTACCATTGAAATAGCCCCAATAAACAGGTTTTTGTGACCCTAGGCTATGACCTCTTCGGCCTAGGGGCCCGAAACTCACCAGTCATGTTCCCCCTAAGGGTCCCTACAATGCTAGAAAATTTGCCACTGCTGAGTAATTGCCCTTTGAAAAGATGTGAGATTTTGGAACTGTAAATAGGAGGCCCAATGAAAGCCTATGGGGGATTTTACCAAATTTGGAGCCCTGTAACTCTGGTTTGCAGAGATGTAGGGAACCCATCTTTGGAGCCCAAGTCTAACAATATGTCTTCTACCTGCATGAGACATTTCGTGAGATTCAGACGTTGCTAACGGCCATTGCTGCGATTTATGTACGTCAGACTCGCCACCATTGAAATTGCCCAATAAACAGGTTTTGTGACCCTAGGCTATGACCTCTTCGGCCTAGGACTGCATTGAACGCGACCCACGCATTGTGCGCATTTTGGACAACACCAATTACTGGGTTTATACCCTTCTGGATCCACGGTACAAACACAATGTTCCAAAACTGCTTGAAGAAAGAGCCAGACAGGTCAAAATGGAAGAATACCAGCAGGCCCTTGTGGAGACTTTAGAGAGGAGATTGACATCCTCCCCCTCCTCTAGCCAGTTGTACGCCGACAGACTGACTTCCGCAAACCCAGGACGACCAGGAGGGCAGCAAACAACACAAGCCGCAGCTAGTGCCCAAAAGGGAATGGTATCGGCAGTGTCCTTGGAGTGGGAAAATTTTCTGACACCCATGCAGCAGCACACAGAACAGCAAGCGTGCAGATCCACCTCCAACACCGATCGCCTGGAGAAGATGGTCAAGGACTACATGTCAGATGGCGTAGCTGTGTTGAACAATCCATCTGCACCCTTCAACTATTGGGTATCGAAGCTAGACACCTGGCACAAACTGGCAATGTACGCAATAGAGGTGCTGGCTTGCCCGGCAGCCAGCGTTATGTCGGAACGCTGTTTCAGTGCTGCCGGAGGCATCGTCACAGATCGGCGGCGTATCCGCCTCTCCACAGAAAATGCAGACCGTCTGACTCAAATTAAAATGAATCAATCCTGGATTGGAAACGACTACGCAACACTCCCGGACCCCAACCAAGTAACATGAACAATGAACATCTGTGATGGGTTAGCGTTTCCGGTCCCTGTTTATTGAACCTCTCATCTGTATTACATTTATGACTGCATGGCGACAAAATGCAAATTGCTATCCGCACGCTTCTTGTCCTCATGCAAGGCCTGGGTTGTTGTGTCTCAAAGCGTGGCCTTCTCCTCCTGCGCCACCCTCCTCTTGTTCCATCACGTGTGCTGCTGCTGGGTTAGCGTTACCGGTCCCTTTTCCTGGAACCTCTTATATGTATTACATTTATGACTGCATGCCGACAAAAAGCATGTTACCTGTGCAAAGAAAACAGACATTTCCCGCATTTAAAAGACAGTTTTCCCTTTGAAACTTTAAAATCGATTTTCTCAAAAACTATAAGCTCTTTTTGCTAAATTTTTTTTCCTCTTGTACCCACTCCCAAGGTGCACATACCCTGTAAATTTGGGGTATGTAGCATGTAAGGAGGCTTTACAAAGCACAAAAGTTCGGGTCCCCATTGACTTCCATTATGTTCGGAGTTCGGGTCGAACACCCGAACATCGCGGCCATGTTCGGCCTGTTCGGCCCGAACCCGAACATCTAGATGTTCGCCCAACACTACTCTACAGGTGCTGGCGGGCATCGGTAAAGAGGAGGGTGGAGGACAGTGGATTAAGAATAACCTGGTGGGTAGATGGGTCACAGTAAGAAAAGGAAGTGGAAAAAGTGTAAGGGAGGCCAGTCCTGAGTTAGCACACCCTAACAAATATGCAAGTTTGCATGATATTGAGGATTTGGCTGCTAATTACAGGTAAGGCGGGGTATGTGCTTTTGGTAGGGGAGTCTATTATAAGGTGGGAAGATAGGGTAATCTGATTAACAGACTGCATATGCAGTTCAGTACAGCATGTTGTCTCCCGGATGTTTGGGTTTAGCATATGGTGGATCACATTAACAAATTGATGGATGGGGCTGGAGAGGACCCAGCTGTCATATTACACATTGGTATCAATGACAAAGTTAGTGGAAGATAGAAGGTCCTAAAAATTATTTTAGAGGACTAGGAAATAAACTCAAGGCAAGGACCTGCTGTTTTCTGAAATACTGCCAGTGCCATGTGCTTCACCGGAAAGGCAGCTGGAGCTTAGAGAGTTACCATAAATAAGGGCCTGAGAAGATGCTCTGCTTGATATGGTCATCTTAAATAGGGCAGATATTATTTAATGTGCAAGTTCAAGAACACTTAGAAAACAGTGACCATAATATGGTAACATTTGACCTGCGACTTACAGGATACATCCGGGAATTTACTTACCTGGAGCTTCCTCCAGTCCCTGGAAGCCCTTGTGTCCCTCGCTGCAGCTTCACACCCAGCCTCTCTCAGGGTCCCCTCCGTAGCCTGATCGGCTGCTAAAGAGGGGACCCCAGGAGAACGGCTTGGAGCAGTGACAAGCAGCCTACTGGGCCAATAAGAGTGCAGGGATCTCATCCTTTGAATCCACTGGACTCGAAGGGGCTCAGGGTGGGATGAGCAGAGCCCCCGTTATTGGGATGTATCCGATGCAAGTTATGAGCGTTCACTATGCACAGCATAATGAGCGCTCCTCTAACCAAACTTGATTATGTACGCTATGCTGCCAGTGCGTGTAGCATGCAGAGAGGCAGAATTAAGGCATGAAGAATTAAATAGTGCGAGTAACAGTCAGGATGTTGCTTTTGTTCTTGAACAGTGGCTGGATAGTGTACTGGTTAAGGGCTCTGCCTTTGACATGGGAGACCAGGGTTTGAATCCTGGCTAGGTCAAGTACCTATTCAGTAAGGAGTTCAAGGCAAGACTCCCTAACACTGCAGGGTGGCCTCTTGAGCGCGTCCCTGTGGCTGCAGCTCTTGAGCGCTTTGAGTCCGACAGGAGAAAAGCGCTATACAAATGTTTGGATTATTATTATAACACCATGGAGAATTACCTGGGAATACTGGTTCATTACAAGTTAAGTAGCCGTATTCAATGCCAAACAGCAGCAGATAAAGCAAATACAATTCTGGATGCATAAAACAGGAAATAAAGTCACAAGATTCTAGTATACTACTCCCTCTGTAGAAATCACTTGTGAGGTTACATCTGGAGTTTGGGATAAAGTTTTGGGCACCACACTGTAGGAAGGACATTGAAATACTAGAACAGGTACAATGATGGGCAAGGTAATTAATCAGAGGGATGGAAGGTATCACCATAAAAGGTTGAACAAACAGGGCTTATTTAGCTTACAAAAAAAGATGGCTAAGAGGTGACCTGATTAACATGTATAAATATATTAGTGGGCAACACATAAGCTTGGCAGATAACTCTTTTATAGCTAGGCTTGTACAGAGGACACGGGGGCATGATTTGCATATGGAGGAAAAAAGGTTTAGCCACAGTGGCGTAGCTAAGGAGCTGTGGGCCCCAATGCAAGTTTTACATTGGGGCCCCCAAACGCTCTATACATAACAATTGATACGGTGCATCAAAACCTGCCAATGGCAACTACAGTGTCAGAGGTGCAAGAAGGGGATGGGGAACAGTTTGTTAATGATTACTACTACTCAAAGTATCTATAGAAGTCATTATTAGGAGCACAGGACCAATAGAGAGCTAATACTGCAGTTGAGGGTTGGCCCTTTGGCAGGGCCGTGCAGAGGGTCATAAAGTGGGGGGTGCTTAAATTTAAAAAAGGGTCCTCACTCCAAAATGCACAATAGTACCAACAAGTGGTGTAGGACATTTCCCCGAACACCCTAGCCGTGCAGTGATGTGACTTTTTACAGACAAAAAGCCCCCGAAAAATCTGAACACACAAAATTTTGAACGGACAGGGGTGGAGTAAGCAGCACACTTAAGAAAACTTAAGAAAAGTTGTGGGTGGTGCTAAAATGTGGCCATTGTTATTATGTATTTATATAGCACAGATCTCTTCTGCAGCACTTTACAGAGTACATAGTCATGTCTCTAGCTGACCTCAGAGGTGCTCACGATCTAATAATAATCCGTAATGCTACCACAGTCAGTCTAAAGTCCTACCATATTATTATTATGTATTTATATAGCACTGACATCCACTGCAGCACTTTTTGTGTCAGAAAGACTGATTGTATGATCATTTCCAAACTGCTTTTGATTGAGAAATGGATCGATTTTGTATAGCACTGATCTCAAAATCGATCACTTTCTTGATCGTGCAAAGCAGATCGGACATGCTGCAAATATTTAAATGACCAAACTGATGCAAAAATTGCACAGTGTTTATCAGCCTTTAGACACCTAGCCTTTATACACCTAGTGTTGGGCTGGAAGTTTGTCTTTCTACCTCAATCCTATTACAAATGGAGCCTGCGTGGAACCAGGAGTCACAGCATGCCCTGTCAGATCATGCTGAGGAGTTGCAACTCATTCAGTTCTAAATATTAACTGTACTCTCAGGAACTGCAAGTCTCAGCATGCTCTGACAGGACTTGCTGGCCCATGTTTCCAGAGGCATGCCACAATTAGTATTTGCCTCTTAAGGGTTAATAATGCCTTGCTAACACAAATGGCAGGAGGAGAGCTGACTGACCGAAGGTCAAGGCTAGTCAGAGGAACATTAGGCTCACATCAGCAGGCTCTCTTCCCTGCATGAATCCTGTGTGACCTGTCCCAGTAGCGTCTCCCAGCAGCTAGGAGCCCCCACCTTCTGCACTGCAGAAAGTTGTCAACTCACGTGCTTACAAAACAGACACGCAACCTCTAGTGAGGGGAGAGAGGAGGAGGGGGTTAGGGACCATGGTTTAGGACGACGTAGGCTGCTGTGTGAAATTAATGCCTATACCTGAGCCTCTTCCTACAGTTCAGCCACTCCAACAGAATCGCCAGGCTGCCACACGTGGAGGCGAGGCAGGAGCTATATAGCTTCAGGGAGCGGTGGAGGTGCGTGCAACAAATCCAGGGCTGCGCACGAGGAGAGAGGGAAGGCGGAGCTTCCGTGCAGAGCCAATCATACATCCAGAATTTATTGCTGGCTGAAGAAACGTGTACTAATGAGGGACAAGAACGGGCAGCCTGATAATGACTAATTTATACACTGCCAATAGAGAGAAGGGACCTATTGTAGTTGGTCACAGGGGGGGTGCTTGAGCACCCAGAGCACCCCCCTGTGCACGTGCCAGCCCTTTGGGGCCCCTCAGGCCCAAGGGTCGCGATGCGGTCACAACCTCTGCAACCCCTATTGCTACGCCCCTTTTTAGCCATGTATGTAGAAAGAGGTTCTTTACAGTAAAAGTGATTAAATGTGGAATGTGGAATATTTTACTACAGGAAGTAGTTATGGTAAATCCTATATCTGCATTTGAAGGGGTGTTGGATGCTATCCTTGCAATGAAAGACACCAACGGCTATAATTACCAGGTAATTCCTGGCAGAGTTAATCCAGGGATTTTATCTATCTGCCACCTGGAGTCGGAAAGGAAATTTCCTCCCTTCAAAATTAATTGGCCAAGCTTTGTAAGGTTTTTGTTGCTTTCCCCTGAATCAACTGGGATATGTGAGGGTGCAGTACAGTAACTATTTTTTTATTTTTCTATCATTGGACTTGTTGGATATCTTTTTTTTCAGCCAAAGTAACTATGTAAAATATTTAACTTTTAACATTAACTGCTTTAGTATCTCAACCCTCCTTCCTGATGCCTAACTCTATTTTTTTCTCCCAAATATTGCTAATCCCTTCCTGATGCCTAACAATAACATTCCCCACTAACATTAACCCCTGCCTAACTATATTTCTAACCTTCATGTCAACTCCTTCCCAACAACTAACTTTGTAACAGTGATATGTGAAGCTAGTTTCCACTCAACACTCCAATTGGCACGTAACCAAGAACCATAGGCTGAAAACATTAGCTTCCCATGTCTCAGAAAGAGCCAGAAAGGATCTGCAAACCATACCTGTCAGAAGAATTATTGGGATGAATTGTTTGGATTTTCAACATCTATTTTTATAGGGCATTTATTTTTATTTTGCTGTAGATTGTTTTGTTTTTAAATTTGAATATATTAACAGAAATGTTATTTCTTGTGCTTGTCAAAGTGACACCAAACTGTGACAGAATGCTAAGACTAATAGTCCAGGTTTTTCTCAGAAACTCTGCCACACTTCCAAAATGAACTGCTGCAGAAAATTTGCCATCAACTTCACTCAGCAAATATTCCACAGACAGCATTTCTAATCATCCTAATTAACAAATT
The DNA here is from genome assembly GCF_040937935.1 of Hyperolius riggenbachi. Lineage (NCBI taxonomy): Eukaryota > Metazoa > Chordata > Amphibia > Anura > Hyperoliidae > Hyperolius > Hyperolius riggenbachi. Next base: position 434,728,609 of record NC_090646.1, read on the forward strand.
ATTATACTGTAAAGGCCATTTTCAGACCTTTTTCTCTTACACCAAGTGCTCTCAGTAACACAAACTACATACTGTATATACATCATCTAGTACAACCAGACCCCAAAGCAAGGTTCCTGGTAGGCAGTCACAATGCAGAAAAGAAGTTGTATTTTTATCTTTATTTTGATTCAAGTTGTCTTCTCTTATTCCCCTAACAAGGCAATAAAAATTAGCAAAAGAAAATAATTTCCTGTGCCAAAATAAGCACCTTCTTGAGCAAAAATATTCTTGCAAAAAGTAAATTTTGAAATTTGAATCTCTACAGTGGCCTGGTCTTCAGAGTGAAGCAGCTAAATTGGTTAAACTGGATGACAATATTTGATTATTACACCGCCAAACTAGAGTTTTAATCATTTGCCTGGTTGTGCAAGGGTTATTAAAAATAGTAAATCAGTGGTTGTGGGTTTGTAATAACACACTCCGACAGCAGACATCCACGCGTACACCAAAAAAGGGAGCCAGGGAAATTTGGGTACTGGGTGAATGTTCCTGATATTGTACTATTTGGAGCAGGCTTATTTTCATAATAGAACAATGGTAAATTTACCAGTATTTTATTACCGCTTTACCCAACCTTCCTTTTACACTAACCCTCCCTCTATCTGCTCCTAACACGTACTTACTCACCTCTTTCTAAGACTAACACTAACCCCCTAACATACTCTGAATGCTAGACTATTGCTGTCTAAGCCTAAATACACTAACCTACCACTATCTAAACCTACCACTAACCTACCCCTACCAACTCCTACCCTAATCTACACCTATGCAGTCCATCCCCAGCCTTTTTCTTTTTTTGTGAAAATCCAGGACAGCCTTGAAAGCTCTTACCACCCATTAGCTTATTTCTTTAAAGAATTCCATGCCAGTAATGCATGATCATTTATGGTATCCAAAGATCTCTGAACTAGAGATGCTTCGGTAACTCATAGCCCAGAGTCCCTCCTCATATGGGATGGATTACACAAAAAATTGCCATCAAAATGGAATTTCATTCCTCAGAATATAAGAAAATGACTAAAAAAATACATTATTTTTAGGTGACTTCACCTACTTAAGAGAGACTCCGTAACAAAAATTGCATCCTGTTTTGTATCATCCTACAAGTTCCAAAAGCTATTCTAATGTGCTCTGGCTTACTGCAGCACGTTCTACTATCACCATCTCTGTAATAAATCAATGTATCATTCCCTTGTCAGACTTGTCAGCCTGTGTCTGGAAGGCTGCCAAGTTCTTCAGTGTTGTAGTTCTGCTATGCACTCCCCCCTCAGGGGGGAAAGAAACACACAAATGATCTCTGGAGATACAAAAGGAATGCTGTATACAGCCTGCGTGTGTATGGATGTATTTTCCATGTGTGGACATACTGTACATCAACCTACTTCCTGTTTTGGTGGCCATTTTGTTTGTTTATAAACAGACTTTTTAAAACTGTTTTTAACCACTTTTAATGCAGCGGGGAGCGGCAAAATTGTGACAGAGGGGAATAGGAGATGTCCCCTAACGCACTGGTATGTTTACTTTTGTGCGATTTTAAAAATACAGATTCTCTTTAAGATTGCTAACTGCAAAACTAAATACAAAAAAAATAATAATAATCAGGTGAAGTGTAATGCATAATGAGTTTGCTCTTGATATGGAAAATGCAAATTGTTATGATTACATTGATTTGGAAGGCACCTTTAAATGTTTAACTACCTTATAAAGTAAAATTAACAAGCCTGAAACCAATAATAAAATAAAACACGGCGAGTATTTTTTTAACTAGAGGAGATGTATTTCAAAGGTGTCACATTAAGGTCAGGGTATCTTGTAACTGTCAAACAAGGCTTGTAAAATTACAGCATTTTCTATTCCTAATGCTTGAAAAGTGCATGTTTACTTTCCTGGGCTGACCTTTAAAAAATGCAGAAGGGTCTAATTAAAAAGGAACATGTAGCTGTACATAACTTAATTGGACTAACTGGATGATTAATCTATTGTATGTGATGAAGCTGATAGTGACCTGCAAGGAAAACGGCATCGTTAATAAACAACGTAGTTTACACTTAATTATTAGCTCCAACAATATAATACATATTACGAGCAAATATAAACTGACGGCCACTTAAGAGGAAGTAATGAGATGCTTCTATTTTTAACCTTTTCACAGCAGGTGTGCCAAGGATCATCTCGGTCGGGAGAATCAAATATCACAAAAGAAAAAATGTAAACAAGGTTGAAAAAAAGTATTTGCTTCAAGTAGAATTCTCCTACATAATGATCAACTATATGGATGTAGAGTGATGCTGTAATTGCCAATTCCTGTGCCAAAAGAATTACAGTAGGAAATAAATCTATGAAAAGGTGTCTGAAAGCATTGTGTTCAGTAATCACAGATGCAGAATAACTGGAACTAGGGTTATTTCCAAGCTTCAGCAGCTCTCTACATAAAGCAGGTCCCTCAGTCACCAGCATGCATGAACAGGAACCAACAAAACACAACAGTACAGATCATCTTATAAGAAATGCAAGAAGCACAGTGCCATCTACAGGCTAGTACTCGTAGCTGCTCAGAAGCAAAATTAAAATGAGACAGCTGTGACCATAGGAGAGGGAGGTTTAACATACCCTTGCGGGTGTCTGATTCGATTCATCTTACGTCCTGTCTCACATCGTGTTCCATGTCACCCATACGCTTCTTCCTTCTGGGTTGAAGGAGAAAGCATGGGATTGATGTGGAATGCAATATGAGGTGCAAAATAGGACGCATCGAATCAGGCAGCCGCATGGGTATGTTAACCCCTCTCCCCCATGCGTGCAAGACAGAAATGTACCTATTTTTCATGATTGGACTTGCTGGATGTCTTTTTTTCAGTAAAACTAACGATGTACCTATATAACATTTAACCCTAACTGCTTTAATATTTTTAATATTTCAACTCTCCTTTCAGTCGAATGGGTATGTTAACCCCCCCCCCCCTCTCCCGTGGTCACAGCTGTCTTGTTTAGCTATGGGTATGTAGCTACTCGGCAAAATCAACACTAATGCTAAAATTCAATTTTAACACAAAGAAATACTATGCAAGTTAACTACATCACATAATGCTTTGTTTTTAAATATGTCTAGTTAGTTCTGTTTCTGGTTCTCCAGTTTGGTCATCATCAGTTGCAATATGACTATGTCCTTTATCAAATGAAACATGCCTAACAGGTGCAAGATGACTGGCACTCCATATATGAACATCAGACAGTTCCTAGTTGTAAAGCCCTCATTTTGCTGAGTGAGGTTACAAAATAATGTCTCACTGAGACAGTCTCAGTACTGGATGTTAATTGATTGTGCTAATTACAAGAAAAATGAGTAGATAAGGTTGATACCAGGCTAGATAAAGTTGATCTTGCCTTGTTATTTGGATAACGGAACTTTTATTTTTTGTTTCTTCACAAGTCTTTAAAACTAGCTCTTGATCAATAATGGAAATATACGATATTACGGTGCTCTTTTGGTTCTAGAATGAAGTATACGTAGACAGCAGAGCCCTTTTGATTCCCAACAGCTGCAGCACAAAGATTTGTCAGCATTCCTTGTTTACAGTCCTTATCTTCACCCCAGCCACCTGTATTAACATTACATTACACTATCTTGCAGTGTGATCTATGATCATAGAGACACTCTTGCTGCTTCCTACTGTTTTCATTTTCTGATTATGCTCTGATTGCTTCAACGCAGTAGTTTGTATTAAGCTCTGAGCATTCTGGCAAGATGTGAAATCAGCGGGAGTATTTAAAGGATAAGTGTACCTATAATGTATACTTAACCTAAATGATCTTCCTAACTCCCATCCAAAGACCTCTTCTTAACTCCCATTATTATTATTATTATTATTTAGTATTTATATAGCGCCGACATATTACGCAGCGCTGTACAGTGTATATATATATACTGTATATCTTGTCACTAACTGTCCCTCAAAGGAGCTCACAATCTAATCCCTACCATTGCCATATGTCTATATTATGTAGTGTAAGTACTGTATTCTAGGGCCAATTTTAGGGGGAGCCAATTAACTTATCCGTATGTTTTTGGAATGTGGGAGGAAACCAGAGTGCCCAGAGGAAACCCACGCAGACACACAGAGAACATACAAACTCTTTGCAGATAGTGCCCTGGCTGGGATTCGAACCAGGGACTCAGCGCTGCAAGGCGAGAGAGCTAACCACTACGCCACCGTGCTGCCCAGCCACCGTGCTCCCATCCAAAGATCTCTAGGATTCTCACTAATCCAGCTGCATCCACAGGTATCAGGATTAGAATTCCATTCATTGATATGTTTGTTTTCATACTGCACCACTGCTTCCTGCAGCTGCTATGGGCACTGTATTGAAAATGGTACACACCCTCTTCATTCATTTTATGCACAGGAGATGGTTTAAGTGAGCAGTGGCAGTTATGTGAATAAGGAGCACACCATCCTCCAAACAATTATATGTTCCCAGTACCTGCAGGTTCAGTAGGGTGGGATAGTACCACTGACCAGAGGACTTTGGTGTTTTGGAAGAGTTGTTCAGGTAATTATCTGCAGGTGGGAAGCAGCCAGCACAAGGTGAGGTTATGAGCTGCAGACTGGGACAGCTTTCCCATTCAGTGCTGGACTGTCGGATCAAAAGGAGTTTCCCAGTGGTATAACTAGAAATTATGGGGCCCCATAGCAACATTTTCATTGGGCCCTAGGATTTAGGCACTTTTGAGCAATGCCACCTGCCCCTACCATATAGATATGAGTTGATTGGGCAATTTATATTCCCGTACAATGTACGCTGTGTATAGACAGAGGGTGGAGAAACAATGGAAAGTTAATATTGAACATATCAGGTATTACTTGGACCCAGGGATGTAGCTAGAAATGACTGGGCCCCATAGCAAAAAAAAATTATGGCAAATCCCCCCCCCCCCCCCCGACCTTCCAACCCCACGGACCTCGGACCTCCCACCCAAACATTTTGTGGGGAAATCTGATTTCCCCACAAAACGCAACCAGATTGTCGGCAGATTTCCACACAATATGCAACCATGTTGTCGGCAGATTTCCCCACAAAATGCAACCAGATTGTCGGCAGATTTCCCCCAAAAATGCAACCAGATTGTCTGCAGATTTCCACACAATATGCAACCAGATTGTCGGCAGATTTCCCTACAAAATGCAACCAGATTGTTGGCAGATTTCCCCACAAAATGCAACCAGATTGTTGGCAGATTTCCCCACAAATTGCAACCAGATTGTTGGCAGATTTCCCCACAAATTGCAACCAGATTGCGGGCAGATTTCCCAACAAAATGCAACCATATTGGCGGCAGATTTCCCCACAAATTGCAACCAGATTGGCGGCAGATTTCCCCCCCAAAAATGCAGCCAAATTGGCAGCAGACTTCCCAAAATAATGCAACCAGATTGTCGGCAGATTTTCCCACAAATTGCAACCAGATTGTCGGCAGATTTCCCGACAAATTGCAACCAGATTGGCGGCAGATTTCCCAAAAAAAAAATGCAACCAGATTGGCGGCAGATTTCCCAAAAAAATGCAACCAGATTGGTGGCAGATTTCCCCACAAATTGCAACCAGATTGTCTGCAGATTTTCCCACACAATGCAACCAGATTGTCTGCAGATTTCCCCATAAAATGCAATCAGATTATCGCCAGATTTCCCGACAAAATGCAATCAGACTGTCGCCAAATTTCCCCAACAAAATGTAATCAGATTGTCGCCAGATTTCCCCACAAAATGCAGTATATGTAGCCAGGTCTATAGTGGGCTAACATTAATTACCTGGAGGGAGGGTGGTTGGGCAGGCTGGCACGCTATTTGCGGTGCAGGCACTGCACTGGGTAGGCAGTTAGGTAGCTGGCTGGGAGGGTAGGCAGTTAGGTAGCTGGGTAGGCAGATAGGTAGCTAGGTGGCAGAGTAGGCAGACAGGTAGCTAGGTGGCAGGGCAGGCAGATACGTAGATGGGTAGGCAGTTAGACAGCAGGGTAGGCAGATAGGTAGCTGGGTGGCAGGGTAGGCAAATAGGTAGCTGGGTGGCAGGGGAGGCAGTTACATAGCTGTGTGGCAGGGTAGGCAGATAGTTAGCTGGGTGGCAGGGTAGGCAGTTAGGTAGCTGTGTGGCAGGGTAGGCAGATAGGTAGCTGGGTGGCAGGGTAGGCAGTTAGGTAGCTGGGTGGAAGGGTGGGCAGTTAGGTAGCTGGGTGGGCAGTTAGGTAGCTGGGTGGGAGGGTGGGCAGTTAGGTGGGTGGGTGGGCAGTTAGGTAGCCCGGTGGGAGGGTGGTCAGTTAGGTAGCCGAGTGGGCAGGTGGGCAGTTTTGTAGCTGGGTGGGAGGGCAGGCAGTTAGGCAGCCGGGCGGGCAGTTAGGCAGCAGGGTGGCGTGCCAGCGGGCAGTTAGGCAGCCGGGTGGGCGGGAAGGCAGTTAGGCAGCCGGGTGAATGGGCGGGTGGGCAGTTAGGCAGCCGGGTGGGTGGGCGGTTAGCCAGCCGGGTGGGTGGGTGGACGGGCGGTTAGGCAGCCGGGTGGGTGTTTGGGCGGTTAGGCAGCCGGTTGGGTAGGCGGGTGGTTAGGCAGCTGGGTGGGCGGTTAAGCAGCCGGGTGGGTGGGTGGGCGTTCAGGTGGTTAGATTGCCGGGTGGGTGGGCGGGCGCTTAGGCAGCCAGGTGGGTGGGAGGGCAGTCGGTTAGGCAGCTCGGTGGGTGAGTGGTTGTACAGTTAGGCAGCTGGGTGGGTGGGTGTTCAGTTAGGCACCTGGGTGGATGGGTGGGCGGTTAGGCACCTGGGTGGGCGGTTAGGCACGTGGGTGGGCGGTTAGGCACATGGGTGGGCGGTTGGGTAGTTTAGTGGGGTAGAGGCCCGACTCCTATCCCCCCCTGCCTCACCTGGAATCCGGGGTCCCCCCTCCTTTTACGAGTGGCGGGAGGTGTGGCATATTCAGCAGGCTCCGGCGGGGTAATCAGAAGCTAGAGGTTCAGCTGCCTCCCGGGCTACGGTGTCTCCTCTGTATGCCGCACGCAATAAACCAGGAAGCAGTGCGCGTGGCATACAGAGGAGACAGCGTAGCCCGGGAGGCAGCTGAACCTCTAGCTTCTGATTACCCCGCTGGAGCCTGCTGAATATGCCGCACCTCCCGCCGCTTGTAAAAGGAGGGGGCCCGCCGAGGTGAGGGAGAGGGGGGGGGGGGGGGCGGGCCGGTGCGGCAGTATAATAAAAAAAAAAAGCTGTGGGCCCCCTGTGACGTAGGGCTGCCGCGGGGCCCCAAGGCAACGGCTATGGCTGCTATCCCCATTGCTATGCCTCTGCTTGGACCCCCTCTGTTCCAGTGCCCCATATTAGTTGCTATGGCTGCTTTGGCTATTGCTACGCCCCTGGAGTTTCCCCATCCTCCCTCCCTCACTTTGATTATTAACGTTTTGTGGTGCCTTTGGCTCTCAGTTTTTGCTATTTTTCCTAATATTGGAATATTTGTGCTAATCAATAAAATATCCGCTACCAATTTTCTTGCCTAGTTATGTTTAGATATGTTCTTAATTAATCGGGGTGCCACCTGCATTTTCCATGTACCAGCAGCATGGCCGTTTCAGTAAAGCAAGTGTGCAAAGAAGCATCACTGTGTCCATTTCCAGTCGCCAATCAAATTTTGAGAACAATGAAATAGGATGTTGACTGCACATGACAGCATGTTTAAACTTGAAAAAGACAAGTGAGGATGCACACCTTAAATTTAACTGTTATGAGTTCAATAGTAATCAAAATGATTCTGGGTGCTGCATCATAAAAAACAATGAACCATATATATACAATGAGATACGCACACCATGCAATTTTGGTTGTAAAAAGGGAGTATATTGTACAAAAGATATAAAACGAACTACACAATCAGTCAGATGGACTATACAATCAAAATCGTGTGTAAAATACAATACTAGTGTACTGGTACGTAAATACAGCAATGTCCACATTTGAATACAAACATATGCGAAGATCAGAAGAAAATCTTAACCTCTATATCCATAGATGGGCAGTCTGAGTCAAATATCCATTTGTGGGCACATTGCATGTAAAAAGTCCTTGGGGTAATCAAATGCAAATGGTATGAGGCATATCAGATAGTTCAACACAGCGTGGTGAAGGGGCAAACCCCGCCAACTATTACCCAGACAGACGGCGTTGTTTCAAACAACAGAGTGTTCTTTCTCAATGGATGCAAGCAGATGTGGCAAACTGAAGCAATGATGGCGGCGGAAATATCCTGCAGACTGCCGGAGAAGCACTTGTTTTTAAATGCACAAGGAAGGTGGAGAAAGGGTGACAGCTTCGAAACAACGCCGTCTGTCTGGGTAATAGTTGGCGGGGTTTGCCCCTTCACAACGCTGTGTTGAACTATCTGATATGCCTCATACCATTTGCATTTGATTATCCCAAGGACTTTTTACATGCAATGTGCCCACAAATGGATATTTGACTCAGATTGCCCATATACGCTGCACCTCTATAGATATAGAGGTTAAGATTTTCTCCTGATCTTTGCATATGATTGTTTTCAAATGTGGACATTGCTGTATTTATGTACCTGTACACTATATTGTCTTTTACACACGATTTTGATTGTATAGTTCATCTGACTGATTGTGTAGTCTGTGTTATATATTTTGTACAATATACTCCCTTTTTGCAACCAAAATTGCATGGTGTGCATATCTCATTGTGTGTGTATATATAGCATGTTTACACTTATCACTGTGAACCATTCCTGCATTTCACTGCCTAATGTCCTGACCTTCAATAACCACCTGCACTGTCAGTAAACTCAGTAAACTCAGGAATCTGGCAGCCAGGTATCTCTCAGATCAAATCTCTCAGTGGGAGACCAGAATATCACCTTCTCACCACTTTACATGCTATTTTAGTATCATTGGTATGCGCTTCTTTCACAAGTTAAAAGCATTTCAACTGAGTTATTTTTCATCACTTTGGAATAAACACAATAACTCAGCTTGTCACTGACAAATGCTTGTTTATCAGTTGAAAGGATCTGAAAATTCATCAGTTTATAAATAGGTCCCAAGGACTGCTGGGAAGTCATTGTATTGCTGCTCTATACAAAGAACAAAGCTTTGCTGTCTTTTCTTATATCCTCTTTGGGATAAAAGCAGTAACAAATTATATGTGTGCATCATTGACCTGAGGTTACTATTAACACTTTCTGAAAATTGTAACAGTATTGAGTGCTTACAATATTTGCTTTTATATAAAGAAATTATTTCATTATAATTAAAAACTTATAAACTCAAGTTAGAGGGGAGGATGTCTGCTTTTTATACATGTAGGAAATCTGAAATGTCTTTAAAATGGTTTGTGGTGTAATTTATATATGGGTTAAGGTATTAACGGGTGTGGCCAAATCAAGGCATAATATCAAGCAGCCCTCTGCTACAGCTGTGCACACAAAGAGTCGCTACAGACGACTGGCAAGATAATACTGTTTCTTTGTTGATATATTGGAATATCACAGAGCAATTTTCAGCATATGAAGTAGTGACGTTTCAGCTGTTAATAGTCAGCCTCTTCGAGCATGGAGGACTTTATCTCAGGAGTGTTCTGTGTAATCTATAATGACTCCCTCTGAACCGCTCTGCCCTCTTGCAGCCTGGTAAGAGCAAAGCCCTTGCACAAGGCATTGATGTTTTGTGAGCCTGTGCTACATGCTATGCACTCAAACACACATGCAACAGCTTTGAATGAAAATAAATACATTAGTTACACATCTAGCGTTACATGCGGGGTCATATCTGGCCCTTTTGGTGCCCTCGTTGAAGCGTCTTTTGTTTGCCTCTCTCCAACCTTGTAAACAGAAAGATTGTAGCTGTCATTAACTAGTTAATTGATAGGCTATAGACAGAAATGTCATATTTTCTTAAAATAAGTCAATAAAGAATAGACACATTTTACCAGGCCAGATACACCTCATCAGCCCTGATATCTGAACCCCCATAACAAAACCCTTCCTGTAATTGTTATGAAAGGTTTGTTGCCACTTAAAAATATAAAGCATTGTACAGTACAGCCTGGGTCTTTAAAGATTATATTGTACTGGAAATTCAGAACACTTGCAACAATCAATACAGACTAAATACTACATCTAGAAAGAATAAACCTTAACCACTTAAGGACCGGGCTATGTTTTGCAGATCTGTGCAACGTGGGCTCTCCAGCCCGCAGCACAGATTGTGATTGAGGCAGGGCGATCAGACCCCCCCCCCCCCTCACCGTTTTTTCCCCACTAGGGGGATGTCCTGCTGGGGGGGTCTGATTGCCGCCACTCTGTGTGGCCGAGCGCGGGGGGGCTCCTCAATGCCCCCCTCCACAGCGCTATTCCTCCCTCCCTCTCCTTCCCTACCTCTTGTTATGGGCGGCGCAGGACGACGGTCCGTCCTTCAGAGGCTCGCAGGCTGTTCACGGAGACACCCTCCGTGAACTGACATGGAACATTTCAATGGAAATCCACAATCGACCAGCCGCCACCTATCGGCGTTAGCTGGTCATTATGTGGTTAATTAGAGCATTCACAGTGCCTGCCATATAATTGTTGTGCTGTTCAGACCTCCCTTGTTATGCTAATCAGCAGTGCCTATGTATTATGTGTTATCTTAACCTCCCTGGAGGTAAGCCCGTGCTGAGCACTTTGCTAGCTGCATGTGCATTCTGATCGCCGCCGCTACCCGCTGATTAGCCGCCGATCGCCGCGCCACCCCCCCCCCAGACCCCATGCGCTGCCTGGCCAATCAGTGCCAGGCAGCGCTGAGGGGTGGATCGGGACTCCCAATGATGTAAAAACATAGATGACGTCGGTGACGTCATCCCGCCCCGTCGCCATGGCAACGGGGGAAGCCCTTCAGGAAATCCCGTTCTTTGATCCTTGGCGCCCGGATACTCGTATTTAACTTTTCACAGGCACTTGTATTGATCTGTGGAAGCGGCTGAGAGCCGAGAAACACGTTGTCAAAAGTGCACCAATAAAAATCGTTTGTTTATTCGTAAACCTCTACTTGCTTTTATATTCTACCAAACATCTATAAGGTAGGAAAATGTTATTATCCCATACTTTATAGAGATTGGTTTAAGTTACCATTCAACATCTTGATATAGTTCTATCTATTACCATGACGCAACCCAGACCGGGCGCCTCCTATCCATTTGAAATATAACTGTGTTCCCTCATATATATCTTGTATCGAGGGTGATTCAGTCGAGTCTCTCGACGAAAAATCTTTTTATACTAGGAGTAGCGACCGTCTTGGATACTAAAGGCCGAGTGGGGAGTTTTTTCTCCACCTGCGGACATGAGTGGTTGCCTTACTGCAACCCGCTTTTGTGAGTATATACTCGATTGTCTTTCAATATATCCATACCAACTAACGATATTGCACCAGATTGGGCTCCCGGACCTTTTTGTGTTTTCCTTCACTATTCTACGTTCTTTGAACGGGATTTCCTGATTAACCACTTGAGGACCCACCCTTTACCCCCCCCCTTAAGGACCAGCGCTGGTTTGATTGATCTGTGCTGGGTGGGCTCTGCAGCCCCCAGCACAGATCAGGGTGCAGGCAGGGAGATCAGATTGCCCCCCTTTTTTCCCCCCTATGGGGATGATGTGCTGGGGGGGTCTGATCTCTCCTGCCTGCTGTGGGTGGCGGGGGGGGCACCTCAAAGCCCCCCTCCGCGGCGAAATTCCCCCCTCCCTCTCCTACCTGCTGCCTCCCCTGGAGATCCGGGCTGCACAGGACGCTATCCGTCCTGTGCAGCCAGTGACAGGACGTCCCCTGTCACATGGCGGCGATCCCCGGCCGCTGATTGGCCGGGGATCGCCGATCTGCCTTACGGCGCTGCTGCGCAGCAGCGCCGTACAAATGTAAACAAAGCGGATTATTTCCGCTTGTGTTTACATCTAGCCTGCGAGCCGCCATCGGCGGCCCGCAGGCTATTCACGGAGCCCCCCACCGTGATTTGACAGGAAGCAGCCGCTCGTATGAGCGGCTGCTTCCTGATTAATTAGGCTGCAGCTGGCGACGCAGTACTGCGTCGCTGGTCCTGCAGCTGCCACTTTGCCGACGCACGTTATGAGTGTGCGGTCGGCAAGTGGTTAAATATCGCCGGAGGTGATCAAAGCGGGCGGGGGGATGCCGCTGCATGGCGGCTATCATGTAGCCCTAGGCTCGCTACATGATTTAAAAAAAAAATACAAATACACTGCTGCGCTGCCCCCTGGCGGTTTCTAATAGACCACCAAGAGGGTTAATGGAACTAGCAGATGTAGATAAAAAGTCCATAAAGCATAGCGTGCTAACAACAGCTTTGTTACACTTGTAGGTGTCATACTAGACATCTGCCTGGTTTGCCTGTGCCCAAATTGGCCCTGATGGCATGTGTCCATGTGAAAGACAATCACTGTAATGTGAATAATCATATTGATACATGTTAAATGTTCATCTGATGCAAACATGCATGCATTTTCTGGAACTCTTCCAGAAAAAGAAAACAAAAGCAAAAACAACTGTCTCTGAAATAATGTCAAACTGACAAATTATATTAGCAAATATTCTGACATATCTTCTGTCCATATGATTAGGCCCTGCCTCACTTAGAGAATTTAGAAGCAGGTTTTAGATTTAGTCAAAAAGAGTGCACAATGGTGACATTTGTAACCCACATTGGTTATGCAGCAGAACATAAACTTACTCAGAACCAATGAGAGGAGGGTTGAGAGCTGACTGGGTCTTATTTTTGTACGCAGGGTTAAGCTTGACATGAATGCTCTCACCAACCCTACCACCTTTTTCTCATAGTGACAAAGGTATTGGCAAATGATTCAGCAATAGGTCAAAGTATCTGGGTGGGCCATGTCTGGGCTTTTTCATGCACCCGATTGGTCAATTCACACAAAAAAAATCTAAAACACTTAAAAGCTTAATTAGTACAGAACATCGCTGTGATGCCAGCCATTTGTAATTTTTTTTTGTGTTGATAAATTACTGAAGGGGCTAGATATTTTTCCCCATCTTTACACCACAGCCCCACCCCATCCCTTCTATCATGTAACCAGCAGCTGTGTATTTTTCTATAAAGAAAGGTGTGTATGGTATGGATCTATGGCATCCTCTCTACCAAGTGACAACTTAGGCAAATGCCTTGTGGTTTTTTACCCTAACATAATGCATGTGGGCATACTTGCAGATCAACAATATCTCTTCTCAGTAAGCCTTATTAAAAAAAGATGATGTCTGTAGGAGTAAATACTGTCATTATGCAGGAGCAGGAAATCCAAAGCCATTCTTTACACCAAACCACGCACTATCACCAAGGTTCCAGGAACATGTATTTGAGATTCGTGGTAATCGGTGATGAGCAAAAATTCCAATATTCTTTTCACATCAATTATCCCAAAAATAATGTAAAATTCGATTTTCAAGTGGAATTGTCATCAAAAATAAGTTTTGTTATTTTTGCGGCTTTCGAGGTAAAAAATATAGCTTTTTGCGTTTTCGCAGTCAAGTTTTGCATGGTAAAACTATCATTTTCTGCATTGCCATGAATATTAAAATATTGATTTTTGCTTTGACACGAAAAATGTAAAATCACAAAAATACAAACTATTTTTGCAAACATTTTCTCCAAATCAAAAATAGCATTTTCTATGCGAAAATTACTTTAGTGAGAATTCCTAAGCAACACTGGTGGTCATTTCAGATAATCATAGCTGGCTGCAAAATGAGATTGGCGACATTTGCATCTTTAATAACAATGTGAAATATATACGAATAACAATTGTGTAGCACTGATAAATAGCACACATTTTTTTAAAGGAAAGTGGAGTTGTACTCCCATACTGCATATTACTGATTATTTATTTTGTAATATATGAGAATGATAAATAATTTGTTATTTTCTCCATCATACATCCTTATAAGTGGACTTAATGCTGAGGAATGTTTTATCAGTCCAGCAACACATTCTTCATTTCTAATAAGTAGTATCCTTGTGAATTATATCACTAGAAATCAGACATTCGTGCCTCCCGGGGATATTTCTTTATTCCTTTCAGCAGCACTAAAATGTTCTTTATGCTTTAAGATCACCCAAAGGCCCGGGAGGATTTTCATTTTGTATTACAGTAATAGATGCTAGAGGACAATGCAATATCGGAAATGAATAAAGGGCCATCGTTGCTAGATGACCTATGAGATGCTTAAAGTGCCACAATGTTTTTGACATGGAAAACCAATATAAATTGAAGATTGTTATACCTTAGCACCGGTTATTTATATCTGTTTATATTATATGTGTATTCCTTCTTTCATCTGCAAAACAAAATTAGAAAATGTGTTGCTGTTTATGTGTAATGTGAGGCCTTAAAGAAAACCTGTAACAAAAAAACCCTCTGGGGGATACTTACCTTGTGAGGGGAATCCTCTGGATCCTAATGAGGCTTCCCCGTCCTCCTCGGTCCCGGCAATGCAGCATTGCAACCCCCCGAACAGCGGAGAGGTAAATATTTACGTACCGCGATGCAGCGGAGACGCAATAGCAAATCTTCGTTGGGGCTAAGGTGGAAATAGCCAAGCCTGGTTGTATCCGCTCTACTGCGCAAGTGCAAAGGACACACGCCTGTGCAATAGAGCGGATACGATCGGGCTTGGCTATTTCCGCCTTAGCGCGAACAAAGAGCCGCTGCTGCGCCTGTGTAGGATCACAGTGGGTAAATATTGCGCCGCTTGTTAAGGAGCTTCACAAGCTTGTAAAAGAGGTTTCGGGGGAGCCAGCGCTGGATTCCCCCAAGCTAAAGAGGATGGGGAAGCCTCATTGGGACCCTGAGGCCCTGAGGCTTCATCCTCCCGAGGTAAGTATCCCCCAGAGGGTTTTTTTTCCATTACAGAGTCTATTTAAAGGAAGCCTCCTCAGAAGCGAGTGGTGTTCCTGCGAGGTGCACTAAGGTCTTGACCTGGGGTCCCCGTTCCCTCTCCTGTCACCTATCCAGTAAGTCCAGCGCTTGCACTCTGGTAACTTTTTTTTCTCCTGTCTTTTTGTGCGTCTCTCGCACATCTTTGCACTTTCATTGTTGATATTTTCTTTTATAATTGCATTTTTCTCATGCCATTGCACCTTGATTGGACTTATTGGACGCACCTTATAGATCATTGTTTATATACAGGTACCACATTAATGGTTTATTCCATTATTTCTTGCTTTATTCAACATTCTTTTTGTATCATTTTTTCATTTTTTGGTACCAGCATATTGCAATGATAATTATTCTTGCAGGCTGCTCAATGTGTTTTTGTACATTGGTTTATTAGATTACCTATTCATACATATATACAGGATCTTCTCAAAAAATTAGCATATTGTGATAAAATTCATTTTTTTTTGTAATGTACTGATAAACATTAGACTTTCATATATTTTAGATTCATAACACACAAGTGAAGTAGGTCAAAGCCTTTTATTGTTTTAATATTGATGATTTTGGCATACAGCTCATGAAAACCTAAAATTCCTATCTCAAAAAATTAGCATATCACGAAAAGGCTCTCTAAACGAGCTATTAACCTAATCATCTGAATCAACCAATTAACTCTAAACACCTGCAAAAGATTCCTAAAGCTTTTAAAACTCGCAGCCTGGTTCATTACTCAAAACTGCAATCATGGGTAAGACTGCCGACCTGACTGCTGTCCAGAAGGCCATCATTGACACTCTCAAGCAAGAGGGTAAGACACAGAAAGAAATTTCTGAACGAATAGGCTGTTCCCAGAGTGCTGTATCAAGGCACCTCAGTGGGAAGTCTGTGGGAAGGAAAAAGTGTGGCAGAAAATGCTGCACAACGAGAAGAGGGGACCGGATCCTGAGGAAGATTGTGGAGAAGGACCAATTCCAGACCTTGGGGGACCTGCGGAAGCAGTGGACTGAGTCTGGAGTAGAAACATCCAGAGCCACCGTATACAGGTGTGTGCAGGAAATGGGCTACAGGTGCCACATTCCCCAGGTCAAGCCACTTTTAAACCAGAAACAGCGGCAGAAGCGCCTGACCTGGGCTACAGAGAAGCAGCACTGGACTGTTGCTCAGTGGTCCAAAGTACTTTTTTCAGATGAAAGCAACATTTGCGCGTCATTCGGAGATCAAGGTGCCAGAGTCTGGAGAAAGACTGAGGAGAGGGAAATGCCAAAATGCCTGAAGTCCAGTGTCAAGTACAGGTCAGGCATTTCTGCCGCTGTTTCTGGTTCAAAAGTGGCTTTATCTGGGGAATGAGGCACCTGTAGCCTATTTCCTGTACATGCCTGTACACAGTGGCTCTGGATGTTTCTACTCCAGACTCAGTCCACTGCTTCCACAGGTCCCCAAGGTCTGGAATCGGTCCATCTCTACAATCTTCCTTAGAGTCCGGTCACCTCTTCTCGTTGTGCAGCGTTTTCTGCCACACTTTTTCCTTCCCACAGACTTCCCACTGAGGTGCCTTGATACAGCACTCTGGGAACAGCCTATTCATTCAGAAATTTCTTTCTGTGTCTTACCCTTTTGCTTGAGGGTGTCAATGATGGCCTTCTGGACAGCAGTCAGGTCGGCAGTCTTACCCATGATTGCGGTTTTGAGTAATGAAACAGGCTGGGAGTTTTTAAAAGCCTCAGGAATCTTTTGCAGGTGTTTAGAGTTAATTAGTTGATTCAAATGATTAGGTTAATAGCTCGTTTAGAGAACCTTTTCATGATATGCTAATTTTTTGAGATAGGAATTTTGGGTTTTCATGAGCTGTATTCCAAAATCATCAATATTAAAACAATAAAATGCTTTGAACTACTTCAGTTGTGTGTAATTAATCTAAAATATATGAAAGTCTAAAGTTCATCAGTACATTACAGAAAATAATGAACTTTATCACAATATGCTAATTTTTTTTAGAAGATCCTGTATATTATAAAATTCTTGATATACTGTGACTTATATATATTTATTCTTAATATAATTTTTGTGGCATTGAGAGGTCACCCATTGTTCATGACCCATGTTGTTGTTTTTATACATTTTATCCTTTTGATGTTCTAATAAAGATGACTTTATATACATTTTGATACATTGTCTAGTGTGGTGCATTTAGGGCTACTCTTTTCTCTTTGTTTATTACATTGTCAGTTTTTCATATGCCCCCTGCACACCTAGCAAGATTAGACTATTTTGGATTATTTCGTGGTGCTGGTTCCAATTTTCTTTTGATCAAATCTCTTTAAAGGAACACTATCAAACCAAGTGTTCTAAAATGACAATGTACAAATAATGTTAAGTAGCTGTGTAAACATTTTCCTACTTTACAAGTTAAATATCAGAGGCAAAAGCTTTAATTCATTGGGTGTAGGGTTTAGCTCAAAAGGGGTATCTGCTTCAATGCATAGCCAGTGTTGTTTTTTTTTTTTTTTTGCATATCAGACTACAGAGTATTTTTTTCTGAAAGCAAAAAAAAATATGAAAAGCTGTGGTGTCACAGATAATTACAAATGTTTAAAACAAGTTACATTTCCTCTGTTCTCTTCCAACACCTTTGTCAGAGACACAGGACACAGGCAGCTGCAGCTGCTGAGAGCTTTCTCTCACACACAGGATTAACAGATGCACTTTGAGGGAATTCCCTCTCCCCTCATGGTTCACTCTGCCATTAGATTTGAGCAGACTTGCCATCAGTAAAGAGTGAAAGGAATTTGATACAGTAAACAAAAGAGATAAGCAAGTGAAATGTATACACCATTATTTACTAGCACTTCGGGGACTCTCTCAATCCCAGGTTAAAAAAAACATGTTGATCAATAGTGTTCCTTTAAGGAAACTGAAAGAGGACCTAAAGTCTTCCACAGGAGAGAAGGAAAACACAAAGAAACCCAGCCCTTATCTGCTAGTAATTAGAGATGTTGCAAACATCAAAATTTCCGTTCGCAAATGTTCACCAATAGGCAAGTCAGCCGAATCTCCATACACTTGAAGGGGCAGGTGAATTTTAAAACCTACAAAGTCTGTTTCTGGCCACAAAAGTGATGGAAAACTTGTTTAAGGGGTCTAACACCTGGACTGCGGCATGCCAGGGGGGATACATGCCAAAAGTCCCACCAAAAATGACGTAGTTGATGCAAAGTTGGGTTTTAATCCTTAAAGCGCAGAAATCACATTATGCACAGCTCTGAGTGTCAGTGGGCTGTGGAGCGTCACACACAAAAAACACAGGACACCAATGTGCTAGCCTTCAAAAGGGCTGTTTGGGGTGCTTTCACAGCAAGTAAGGAACAAGAACACAGGCCTAGCTAATGCTTTCCCTACCTATCTGCAGCAAGTCTGACCCTGCTCTCACTAATAGTCAGCAGAGAATGAATCCAATATGGCCACCACAACTGCTTTTTGATAGGTGGGTGGGGAGTCCAGGAGGGGGTGCTAGCTGATTGGCTGCCATGTGTCTGCTGACTGTGAGGTCAAACACCCCTAATGTTTGCATACTACTGTTTGCTGGCGAACTATTCGGGCAACCTCTACTAGCAATGAGGTACTGTAATTTGAGCTGTCAGCTATGTCTGAACTGTCCCTTTCAAATATATATGTAAACATAGACGTTTAACCCTGTATGTGCTCCCTGCACACCAGGAAGTGACTGCATTGCAGCATCTTTGAGGAGCTCTATAAGATGTAACAAGTAAATGTTTGCTGTAAAGGTAATTATGCTGTTGATTATCTTTTAGAGCAGTGAGGTAGTCCTGGGTTTAGGTTCACTTTAATGTTTATCAAAAAAGGGATTTAACATGGAGTGACCTGTTATGTATTATGGATATCATTACAATATACAGTATTATGGATATCATTACAATATACAGTATAGAGTTGTTCTGAAGGATCCTGCTTGTGTTTCAGGCATGGCACAATTCTCACTGGGGAAAAGTTCTCACTATACCAGGCCGTGCCGGATTCACTTTGAAGGTTGCACTGTCATCACTGACAGAATCTGTTGCAGGGCCCGCTGTGACTCTGGAATGGAGGTGCACCATGAAAATGTGTGCAGTCAGATTTTTCTACAACAGACATAAAATAAAGCCTCGATCTCATGCTGCTCCTGCCTGCAGCCAAGTGCGTTTTTTCATGATCAATGGTTAATCAACCAGATGGCCAGCAAACATCTATTTTAAATAGATTTTCTTTAATAAGATTCAGTGTTTATTATATCATATCTATCATTCAGTCTATTAAAATGTTGTATAATGTATGCCCTGGATTTTGTAGACAGGAGGAGGATTATATTATTCCATTGATTTTCTCTTCTGCTCTTGTAGTTAAAGCATACCTAAAGTTACCTAATGCATAACAAACAAATACTTACCTCAGTACAAGAAACCCTCTGGATAGTTTAAAGTTATAAATGAAATCATAAGGCATTAATACACGTTTTGCAGAAGGATAGATTCAGTATGGTCGCAGGGAGCTTCACCATTTTTTTCCTTTACCTTTAAAGAAACTTTTTTTTTTAATTATGACAAGCAATGCCAAACCCTGAACCAACTTAAAATAACTCAAATTCCACTTTTTCCCAGTGACTGTTCCATCCTAAATTCCACGATTCCATGTGCTGACAATTCCACAGAGCTGACTTTTGCAATTCTGTTCATCCATAATCTTAGGTATATAGTGAGTGCATGGCAATGTTACCATTACTAGTGGAGGAGGAGCATCGGCCATTAACCCTTAGCACCATGCGAGTTTCTGGGCTGTGCGCGTGGTGCTAAGGGTTAATGACCGGTGATTCCTCTGAGCTAGTAATGGTAAAATCGCAGTGGACTCCTTGCGTAAGGCAATTTCACAGGGCTTTACTTCATCAGGATCCTAGTCTGCATCCTGGTATGCGGAATATAACTACATGAGTAATCACAGCCATGTCCACTGGTGTAGGGACCGTGGACACAGCTGTCACGTCTTGTCCCCATGTCATGGGGGGAGGGGGGCACTTGTCCCCTTTTAGATGTTGCCTTCCTGGTTCATGGGCCTCTTGCCACATTGGATGTGGCTGTTGATTAACCCTGCCCCCAGATGTGACGCTGCCCCCAACTATTTCTGAATGGTGCGCAGCGGGGAGGATTACATTAAGCACACTCACAATCACCTCCTATGATTCCAGGCATTGCAGGTCCTGTCTGTCTTCTTTGCACCACTGCTGCTCTGTACTTCCTGCTTCTCAGCTTCGGCTCTAGTGCCTGATCTGAGAAGCAGGAAGTACATAGCGGCGGTAGTGCAGAGAAGACAGACAAGACATGCAGTGCCTGGAACCTGTACGAGGAGTGTGTGTGTGCTGCCTGTAATCCTCCCCGTTGTGCTCCTTAATGGGGGGGGGGGGGAATTGACACATCTGGCTACCATATGGCAGGAGGATCCAGCAGAGGCCTCCTTCTACTGAGGAAGATATGTAACGTTTGCTTCTTGCAGAATGGGGAAAGGTCCAAGTTCCACATCCGGGCAGTGAGGTCTGTAGCTACACCACTGGCCATGTCCCTTTGCTTACCCATTTGAGTATACACATCAGTCTCTACTTTGAAGAAGAGACTGTGTAGAGGCATGTGACTGTCAGAACCAAAAAGTCATGCCCCTTTCCGTGAACTGCAGTACAAGTGTATGACTAGGTGAGCAAATGGTGGTATGGGACAGGTCCTGTCAATGCAGGGACGAAGACCACCGTCTTTTTTCTGAACAAAGAAAAATCCTGCCCCTGCTGGTGATTTGGAGGAACGAATGAACTCTTTCTCAAGATTCTCCTTGATATAAATTTTCATAGCAAGTTGCTCTGAACCTGAGAGGGTGTACAAGTGACCTCGGAGAGGAATGGTTCCGGGTCGGAGGTCAATGGGACAATCAAACTCCCTATGTGGAGGTAATCTATCTGCGGATCATGGACAGAACACATCAGAATAAGTGGCATACTGAGGAGGGACGCCTTCAATTTGAACCTTTGCTGCACCAAAAATAACTTTCTCCAAACAATGGTCTTTGCACCCCGAAGACCAAGCTAATAATTGACCTGTGTTCCAATCTATTTGTGGGGAGTGTTTACACAGCCAGGGCAAACCCAGAATCACGGTGGAAGAGGACATCTTTAACACATAGAATTGAATCTCCTCTCTATGTAATACTCCCACCCCCAATCTAAGAAACGGAGTTTGAGAGAGGGGTTGCCCATTCTGCAAGGGAGAGTCATCAATAGCTGTCACATAAAGATGTCTTTCCATGGGAAGAACTGGTATCTTCCACTTCAAAACAAAAGGTCAATAAAATTCTCTGCAGGACCAGAATCTACAAATGCCTGAGTCTCCACTATTTTTTGGTCCTGGGGGGCCCCCTATGTATGGATTAACCTTACTGCATGCCTAACTCCACTCCCCCTGAGCTTGTCCTTGGAACTCAATTGCTATTTGAGGGCTTTATATGTTGGAAAGTGTGAATCATCAACCTGGAGGAAACGGGGACTATTCACTATTTGCCTTATAGCATTAACCACGCAAGTTGGATCTGAAACTACAGCCCACACACATCTAATGAACATTGCAGTTGCAATTGAAATAACTCCCGGGAGTGTACCTTCTGAGTGTGCGGGATGATTGTGAGTGCAGTGTGAGTGACATGGCCGGCTATGTATGCCAGGTTTAAATACACTCAAAGGCTCGGTTTTATGGGGGTAATGGGGGACTTTGTATGCAGACATTAAATAAATTAAATGTGTTTATATGAGACTGAGTGATACAGTTTTTTGGTTCTAGACATTTAATCACTCACTAGGCTCCCCCAATTGGGGTTTAACACTAACTATATTCAGTGAGCGCTGGATAACATTGTTGTTGCTATTTGCTTGTTTTGGTCCTGAGCGATCACTTTTTGACCTGCAAACAGTGTCGATTGACACAGTTCAAAATCCCCCTGTGGGTGCACTTTGGTTTTAAACGGTTTTATCTTGAAGTCACGCCATGGCGTATTCCCTGTCTGCAGACCTTGACCTTGATATAGCCTCGGCATTCAATCAAAATGAACAGTCACCTCCATTGAATACTGAAAATAACGCACAATGGAGGCGTGTCTTTCGCAATCATAGAAGATTGACACTTAAATTATTACGTAGAAAATGGACAGTCACAACTCTTGAGTCATACATTGAGAAAAAAGTAATTCCATGGGGTATTAGGGAAAACATTAAACCAGCAGGTCATCTATTAAATGAGAGATTCCTACCGAAATGGAAGGAGGAGTGTATTAGAAGAGGTTTGGTTACTATGAAGATGATGAAAGATGAGGAAGAATTTCAGATAGAAGAATTACAAGCTGAAGTAGACGAGAGTCTGGTTCAGATGCATAATTTTGAGACTCATCCTGAGTTTGAAAAATTTAACAATCACCTAAAAAAAGAAATTGAGTCCACACAGAAAAAGATAAAAAGTGTCAAATGAGATAAATTCTTAAAAGATATTGAAGGGTGGAAAGATGGGATTTTTTTCGAATACCAGCCAGGACAGCCTAGAACTAGATCAGGATCTCGTACAGGGGGGTCAGGAACAGAGGGTACTGATGGCGAGGGTTTACAATCAGACAAATCGGTTAGTTTTTTAGACGACAGTTCAGAGGAAGGAGGAAGCGGGGGAGGAGGGGAGGAAAAAAGAGGAAAAGTCAAAAAAAGAAAGACGAGGAAGCAAAGGAAAGGGAAGAAAGATCCGAAACCGATATTGAAGAGAAATCAACCACCAAGGGAAGCCAAATCCCAACAGAAGGCACAGTAGGGGGCGATGAGGGTGCGACTCAAGAGTCTGTTGCTGTGCACGACAGTTTGAATATTGTGAATCTCTCGTCTTACGAGATTAAGGATTCACATAAATCTTTATTAAATCGAGGTCTTTCCTTTTGCCCGATGCGCCATGGCGATCATTTCGAGGTATACAAAGATATAAGGTTGTTTTTAAGGAGAGTCCTGTTTAAAGTCATGTGGGCTGGAAAAAATACAAGCAGTAATGATTGGGCAGAGTCTGAACAATCTGAAACCGAAATGACCTTAGCAGATAGGAGATCATTGATAATGCTGGAATCGCTCTCAGACCTTAATACAACTGATGCTGATGAGATGAATAATGGAACCCTATCCTTTACAAATTTGAGACCAAGATCCAAATACTTCCCTCCTCTATCATTAAATCCGCATTTGAAAACATTTGCTGAGGCTGTAGAACGTGACCTCAAATATCTAAATTGGAGACCGGTAATGAAAGATAATTTGTCACCTGATGAACATGAGGCACTGCAGGAATTGAAGTCCTCTGAAGAAGTCATTGTGAGATCTAGTGACAAGGGGGGTAATGTAGTGCTTTGGGGAAAGGAATTATATCTTGAAGAAGTCAAGAGACAATTAGGAGATAGTGAGGTATACAAGAAATTGTCCTCTGATCCGTTCCCTGATATTGTAAAAAAGTTAAACAATCGACTAGATCAAGCCCTTTCAGAGAATGTCATTAGTAGTGATGAATGGCGCTTTATGAAAGTAGATAAATATCGCACGCCCGTGTTGTACCTATTGCCAAAGTTGCATAAAAATGCTGAGAAACCACCGGGCCGTCCGATAGTTTCGGCGGTCGGTGGTCCTTTTGAGAAGGTGTCCACATTTTTGGATACGAACCTAAAAGGTTTTGTTGAACATTTACCGTCGTATGCACGGGATACAAGTCATGTATTGTATCTTTTGGATGACCTTCGGGTACAAACAGATGATCTTCTTGTCGGCATTGATGTTGAGGGATTGTACACGTCCATCCCACATGAGGTGGGTATGGGCGCGGTGGAATTTTTCTTGAAAAACGTTGGTGGGGTACAACTAGGGCGATGCCAGCTCATCATGGATCTACTACAGATGGTACTTACCCTTAACTGTTTTAGGTTTGATAGGACCTTTTACCGCCAGATCAGGGGGACCTCGATGGGCGCGGCGTGCGCCCCGGCCTACGCGTGCCTCCATCTCGGTCTGTGGGAGCGACAGGAGGTTTACGCGAGTTTGGAGTTTGGGGTGCACGTCGCGGCCTGGATTCGTTTTATCGACGACGTCCTCTTGGTCTGGCGTGGTACTATGGAAGAACTGGGTGTTTTCCTAGATCATCTAAATATGAATAATAGAAACATCGTACTGACTCATGTCATTGACAGACATGAGATCAGTTTTCTAGATTTGCGTATCAGTAAAGATGGTGACAAAATCAGAACTGAAACTTATCGAAAACCGACCGCTGGTAATACACTCCTGCATGCCTCCAGTTTCCATCCTCCTTCCCTGCTGCAAGGTATTCCTGTGGGACAATTGTTACGCGTCCGCAGGAATTGCAGTAGGGATGAAGAATATGAGAGGGAGGCGGAGGAGATGTGTGGTCGGTTTAAACGTCGTGGTTACAATAGAGAAGTATTAGAGAGGGCTAGGTCACGTAGCAATGAGACACCAAGGGAAATACTCCTGATGCAAGATAAGAGGAAGAAAGAACCAAAGGGTGAAGTAATACGGTTAGTTACACAGTATGGAACCCATTGGAATCAGTTGCGAAGATTACTGGCCAAGCATTGGCACTTATTGCGACTTGATCCCAAAATTATTCAGGTGGTTGGCGATTATCCACATATGGCGGCGAAAAGGGCACCCAACCTGCGTGATATGTTGGTGAGATCTGAGTTTAGGTCCACCACAATGCAATCATCACGCATGTGGTTGGGCCCCTCAACACGTCCCCAGGGTATGTTCTCATGTGGAAAATGCTCGGTGTGCCATTTGGTTGACCGTATAAGTACTTTTTCAGACTCTCAATCAAGGAAAACCTATGATATACGGTCTTTTATAAATTGCGAGAGCAAATTTGTTGTGTACATGATTGAATGTCCTTGTGGACTTAAGTACATTGGAAAAACGACACGTATGTTAAAACAACGCATACAGCAACATGTGGGGAATATTAAAGAAGGGGATGAGACTAGCCCGTTGGGGTTACATTTCAGATTATTCCATCATATGGATCCTGATTCCCTAAGATTCAAGGGAATCATTAAGATGCCCATTCCATCAAGGGGGGGAAATCTTGACAGACAGCTATGTCAGATAGAGTCAACTTGGATCTTTAGATTAGCTACTGTGATCCCTAGAGGGCTGAATTCTGAACTCCCTCTAGCTCCCTTTTTACCCATTTAATCATGTGAGTGAGATTGGATAGAAGAGGGGTGTCTGTGAATGTGTGGACATTTGCCCCCTCCCCCTTTTGCTCCACTTTTGTTTTGTGTGCGTGTGATTGATGAGCTGACACTGAGTTGTGGGATTCTTTATTGATACTCATATTGTTGGAGTTCCCCTTAATTTAGCGTCCAAGATAAAAGGATGTATGTCTCTTGCTGTTACTATTGGACGCTGTGAGTAAAGTGTGGAGCTTGCCAATCCTGATATGTGCCCAATACTTTCGGAGAAATAACTGACATTACGAGTTTCAAGCTGTTAAGAGAACTGCTCGATTATTTGTTTTGGAGAGGAGGCTTAACCAATGGGTAGAGAGTGGAGGCGGGGATATGTAGATGCGACAGGGAAGACTGCCTTTTAAAAGTAACATGACGGTGCCGATCACATGACCGTCTGAGGAAGCCCGAGGGGCGGGCGATACTAGTCACGGAAACGAGCCAGGAGTGACGTCACCCGCTGCGCGTCTTGCTAGCGCATGGATCCGGATTAGCGTGGACGGGGAGCTCTTGTGAGAAGGGGTTGAGAGGAGTGGCGAGCAGTGGCCGGAGGAATCCTGAGGAGTCCACAGGAATACATGACTGTCCCAAGGAGGTGGTGAGAGCCCTTCGGGCAATGTGATCAAATGTGTATGAGATCTGGGCTGAAGAGGATGCAATTTATGCTGAACGCTGCCCTGTACAATCACATAGGCTTTTGCTTGCTGTGGGAAACATTAATGGACTAACACCTGGGGGGCCCCCTATGTATGGATTAACCTTACTGCATGCCTAACTCCACTCCCCCTGAGCTTGTCCTTGGAACTCAATTGCTATTTGAGGGCTTTATATGTTGGAAAGTGTGAATCATCAACCTGGAGGAAACGGGGACTATTCTCTATTTGCCTTATAGCATTAACCACGCAAGTTGGATCTGAAACTACAGCCCACACACATCTAATGAACATTGCAGTTGCAATTGAAATAACTCCCGGGAGTGTACCTTCTGAGTGTGCGGGATGATTGTGAGTGCAGTGTGAGTGACATGGCCGGCTATGTATGCCAGGTTTAAATACACTCAAAGGCTCGGTTTTATGGGGGTAATGGGGGACTTTGTATGCAGACATTAAATAAATTAAATGTGTTTATATGAGACTGAGTGATACAGTTTTTTGGTTCAAAAAATGGAGCAGGGTACCAATACTTTACTATCAGAGTGAGATAACAGTGGTCGGCCTAGGGTAGCACCTCCAACTACACCTAGGTGGAGAAGTTTTCCGGCTTCTTGCTGCAGTTCCCAACTAGATGACCTTTCTCCCCTCAGTATAAACAAAGATCATCTTTCCTCCTCCGTCTCTTCTCGGTCTCTGAGATCTTAGAATGTCCCAGCTGCATCGGTTCATCTGCAGAAGCTGAGACGGACGGGGAAGAAAACACCCTGGCAGCTTGTGCCCGAGACCAGCCCTGTTTATGGTACCGAATTCTTCGGTCTATCCGAATAGCCAAAGTTATGGCCTCATCAAGGGTCTTTGGCTCAGGATGGCTGATCATGACATCAGCCACTGATTCAGATAACCCAGTGAGGAACCTATCCAGCAGTGCATAGTGTTCCCAACGCGAGGATACAGTCCACTTCCTAAATTCGGAAGCATAATCTTCCGCAGAACCATGCCCCTGACGTCAGATAACTGGTTTAATTGGGTCTGCTGTGAGTTAACCGTGGCAGTTAAGTGATTGACTGCTGTGGTTAAGGCCTGAACCTGCTGACATAAGGCATCCATAATGTTATGGTCTGTTGTTCTGTAACGATTATCAGTGTATGGCTCAGAACTCGACTGACGTCAGTATTTTATTCAACGTGTTTATGCAGGTGATTGGTGCACACTTGGTGCACACTTTAAGGAAGATTAACTCAAGCACCTAATAGGTGCTGCCCCCCAGTGGCAAGGGCCCACTGGTGGGATCAAGGTCGTACAGGCAGAGGTCGGCAGCAGATCAGGTATAATCAAGGTACAGAATCGTGAGACAGGAATCAAAGTCTATAGACAGGCAGAGGTTGGTATCAGATCAGATTGGCGGAGGTACAGAATCGTGAGGCAGGAATCAAAGTCTATAGACAGGCAGAGGTCGGTATCAGATCAGACTGGCGAAGGTACAGAATCGAGAAGCAAGAGTGTAATCAAAGGTACGGGCAAAAGGTCATACACAGTAATATCAAATACAATAATAACGATAATAATAATCCTAGGCTAAGTGCGTCCCTGGGGTCCTGCCAGTTCAAACACACAAGGATCTGACTAAGGTCTGAGCGCTAGCACTGAAGTGTTCGCAACAACAGACAAGGAAGCACTGCCAAATCTAGGCTTAAATATCCTGAGACAGCTGAATAGCCCGCCCAGGAATGATCCAGCCAATCAGCAGTGGGAACAGAGAGACTGGAGTCAGCTGACCCATCTCCTGAGCTGATAAATGCTCTGGCGTGTCGTTCGCGCGCGGGCTGCCCTAGCCCTGTGCAACGCCGAAATCCCCGTTCTGCTGGGAAGTGCCGCCGGACCCTGACATGCCGGGCCGGCGGCGGTGATGACGTCAGACGCGGGTGCAGCAGTCACGCTGCTGCCCGCCTATGACACACCGCTCTCTTCCTGACAGATAGATAGATAGATAGATAGATAGATAGATAGATAGATAGTGAAAGGAACTTGGAGTCCTTGCTTTTGTCCAGTTTAGATCTATGGAAGAGCCAGTCTTGATATTGAACAGTAAAAACGGCAGATGAAAGTGTCAAAAGTTTCTGCCATTCAATTGATTAGTGGAAGAGGAGGCTGCCGATGTGGGGGATAACCCTGTGCACAAGCTAGATTGTCACCCAGTCAGATTGTGTATCATAATTCTGGGCAATGGAAACCTAGCATGTGTATGCAGAATTACTGCCAACTAAAACTTGCAAATATGAAAGTATTGCTCAGCCTGGCT
Organism: Hyperolius riggenbachi; assembly: GCF_040937935.1. NCBI lineage: Eukaryota > Metazoa > Chordata > Amphibia > Anura > Hyperoliidae > Hyperolius > Hyperolius riggenbachi. The sequence continues at coordinate 434,756,926 of NC_090646.1, forward strand.
GAAACAGGGCAGATTGGAATACTGTCATCTCATGTCTTTTCAGCTTTCAACACTGCATTTCTCTGAGTTAGTTTGGGATTAATGCTCCATTTCCAAATAGGTAAAGATAATTACCAATTTTGTATTACCGTATATCTGCATTGCCACCTGCACAAGTAATCCAAATAACTTAAGCTGAACATAAAAGTAAGCTTTATTACTTCTAAGAAGATGCATTTGTGATATGCCTTTTTATGTGTTTGTTTGTTCTAGGCTTGTTTAAGACTTCACTTAACACACCATAATTAAAAACGTAATAGCAGTGTATAAAGACTACAGTATGCAGGGTGAATTAATTTGCTTTCTTGATTCGACAATATAAACGGCTAGGCACTTGAAAACAAAGGGGCCATAAAAGTGATTGGTCATCCGCAAGGACTGCGTAGATGAAGCAATGTGGCCTATCTCCTACTCCCCACTACTGCACTGCACTATTACCCAGAGCTAATAGCGCTGCTGGACAAGTTCCTGACCTGACAGACAGCCTCTGGCAAAGGTTGCTAGGAACGTTGGTATGAAAGATCATGTCCCATAACTGAACTGTATACAGTGAAATCTGCGAAGCATGGATTGTAAAATGTCTGGAAATAAGCCTTCTGTGTCATAGCAGCTGGGGGAGCAGAGCCTTTGCGAAGCCATAAAGTGGCTGCTACATGTAAATCATGTTTATGCTTGTCGCCAGTTGTCTGGCCATTGGACTGTAAATACACGAGACATTTTTACAAGCATTGACTTTAGGAATCCAGAGTCATTTCTTTTTTTATTCTTTTCTCATAGTCTTAAGATTAGATAAGTAATGAAATCTATAATATGCTTCCACTGATGTCCTTGCTGTCAAAAAGCCAGTGCTTAAGGCATGCATATATAAAATGCATGCACATCATTGTTATGTGTAGTTAAGCAAGAAAGAACTGCTGAGCTGAATGGTTTGCGTCCTTTTTTAAAAGTGTGCAAAAGCTTGGATTTATACAGTCCTAAAAAGATATGTCGGAATGTAGACCTACATTGGTTTTAGTGTACAATGGGATGTGCTATGGTAAATCTGTAAAGAGCTCAGTGTGTCTGAATCATCTTTAAATGGAACTATGATCCATACTATATAACCATAATAATCTCTTTAACCACTTCCCGACCGCCCACTACACAGGGGCGGCGGGGAAGTGGAGCCCTTCAGGACGGCCTCACCCACAGAGGCGGCGGTCCATTTAAGGGCATGGGCGGAGCGATCGCGTCATCCGTGACGCGATCCTCCGCCGGCGCCTGTCACCGCTCGCTCGCCGCAACATCCCGCCGGCTATACGGAAGCGCCGGCGGGATGTTAACCCCGCGATCGCCGCATACAAAGTGTATAATACACTTTGTAATGTTTACAAAGTGTATTATACAGGCTGCCTCCTGCCCTGGTGGTCCCAGTGTCCGAGGGACCACCAGGGCAGGCTGCAGCCACCCTAGTCTGCACCCAAGCACACTGATTTCTCCCCCCCCCGCCCCAGATCGCCCACAGCACCCATCAGACCCCCCCCCCTGCCCACCCCCCAGACCCCTGTTTGCACCCAATCACCCCCCTAATCACCCATCAATCACTCCCTGTCACTATCTGTCAACGCTATTTTTTTTTTTATCCCCCCCCCTGCTCCCTGCCCCCTCCTGATCACCCCCCACCCCTCAGATTCTCCCCAGACCCCCCCCCCCCAGACCACCCCCCCCCCCCCTGTTTACTGTATGCATCTATCCCCCTGATCACCTGTCAATCACCTGTCAATCACCCGTCAATCACCCATCAATCACCCGTCAATCACCCCCTGTCACTGCCACCCATCAATCAGCCCCTAACCTGCCCCTTGCGGGCAATCTGATCACCCCCCCACACCAATAGATCGCCCACAGATCCGACATCAGATCACCTCCCAAATCCATTGTTTACATCTATTCTCTCCTCTAAACACCCACTAATTACCCATCAATCACCCATCAATCACCCCCTATCACCACCTGTCACTTTTACCTATCAGATCAGACCCTAATCTGCCCCTTGCGGGCACCCAATCACCCGCCCACACGCTCAGATTGCCCTCTGACCCCCCCTTATCAATTCACCAGTGCATTAATTACATCTGTTCTTCCCTGTAATAACCCACTGATCACCTGTCAATCACCTGCCAATCACCCCCTGTCACTGCCACCCATCAATCAGCCCCTAACCTGCCCCTTGCGGGCAATCTGATCACCCACCCACACCATTAGATCGCCCGCAAACCCGCCGTCAGATTACCTCCCAAATGTATCGTTTACATCTGTTATCTTCTCTAAACACCCACTAATTACCCATCAATCACCCATCAATCACCCCCTATCACCACCTGTCACTGTTACCTATCAGATCAGACCCTAATCTGCCCCTTGCGGGCACCCAATCACCCGCCCACACGCTCAGATTGCCCTCAGACCCCCCCCCCCCCTTATCAATTCGCCAGTGCATTAATTACATCTGTCCTTCCCTGTAATAACCCACTGATCACCTGTCAATCACCTGCCAATCACCTATCACCCATCAATCACCCCCTGTCACCCCCTGTCACTGCCACCCATCAATCAGCCCCTAACCTGCCCCTTGCGGGCAATCTGATCACCCACCCACACCAATAGATCGCCCGCAGATCCGACATCAGATCACCACCCAAGCGCAGTGTTTCCATCTATTCTCTCCTCTAAACACCCACTAATTACCCATCAATCACCCATCAATCACTCCCTATCACCACCTGTCACTGTTACCTATCAGATCAGACCCTAATCTGCCCCTTGCGGGCACCCAATCGCCCGCCTACACGCTCAGATTGCCCTCAGACCCCCCCTTATCAATTCGCCAGTGCAATATTTACATCTGTTCTCCCCTGTAATAACCCACTGATTACCTGTCAATCACCTATCAATCACCCATCAATCACCCCCTGTCACTGCCACCCATCAATCACCCCCTGTCACTGCCACCCATCAATCACCCGCTGTCACTGCCACCCATCAATCAGCCCCTAACCTGCCCCTTGCGGGCAAACTGATCACCCACCCACACCAATAGATCGCCCGCAGATCCGACATCAGATCACCACCCAAGCGCAGTGTTTCCATCTATTCTCTACCCTAAACACCCACTAATTACCCATCAATCACCCCCTGTCACTGCTACCTATCAGATTAGACCCCTATCTGCCCCTAGGGCACTCAATCACCCGCCCACACCCTCAGAATGCCCTCAGACCCCAGCCCTGATCACCTCGCCAGTGCATTGCTTGCATCTATTCCCCCCTCTAATCACACCTTGAGACACCCATCAATCACCTCCTGTCACCCCCTAGCACACCTACCCATCAGATCAGGCCCCAATTTGCCCCGTGTGGGCTCCTGATCACTCGGCCAAACCCTCAGACCCCCTTCCGATCACCTCCCCAGTGCATGGATTGCATCTATTTTCCCCTCTAACCACCCCCTGAGACACCCATCAATCACCTCCTGTCACCTCCCTAGCACTCCTATCCATCAGATCAGGCCCAATACAACCTGTCATCTAAAAGGCCACCCTGCTTATGACCGGTTCCACAAATTTCGCCCCCTCATAGACCACCTGTCATCAAAATTTGCAGATGCTTATACCCCTGAACAGTCATTTTGAGACATTTGGTTTCCAGACTACTCACGGTTTTGGGCCTGTAAAATGCCAGGGCGGTATAGGAACCCCACAAGTAACCCCATTTTAGAAAAAAAAGACACCCCAAGGTATTATGTTAGGTGTATGACGAGTTCATAGAAGATTTTAATTTTTGTCAAAAGTTAGCGGAAATTAATTTTTATTGTTTTTTTTTCACAAAGTGTCATTTTTCACTAACTTGTGATAAAAAATAAAATCTTCTATGAACTCGCCATATACCTAACGGAATACCTTGGGGTGTCTTCTTTCTAAAATGGGGTCACTTGTGGGGTTCCTATACTGCCCTGGCATTTTAGGGGCCCTAAACCGCGAGGAGTAGTCTAGAAAACAAATGCTTCAAAATGACCTGTGAATAGGACGTTGGGCCCCTTAGCGCACCTAGGCTGCAAAAAAGTGTCACACATGTGGTACCGCCGTACTCAGGAAAAGTAGTATAATGTGTTTTGGGGTGTATTTTTACACATACCCATGCTGGGTGGGAGAAATTTCTATGTAAATGGACAATTGTGTGTAAAAAAATCAAACAATTGTCATTTACAGAGATATTTCTCCCACTTAGCATGGGTATGTGTAAAAATACACCCCAAAACGCATTATACTACTTCTCCTGAGTACAGCGGTACCACATGTGTGGCACTTTTTTACACCCTAAGTACGCTAAGGGGCCCAAAGTCCAATGAGTACCTTTAGGATTTCACAGGTCATTTTGCGACATTTGGTTTCAAGACTACTCCTCACGGTTTAGGGCCCCTAAAATGCCAGGGCAGTATAGGAACCCCACAAATGACCCCATTCTAGAAAGAAGACACCCAAAGGTATTCCGTACAGAGTATGGTGAGTTCATAGAAGATTTTATTTTTTGTCACAAGTTAGCGGAAAATGACACTTTGTGAAAAAAAACTATTAAAATCAATTTCCGCTAACTTGTGACAAAAAAATAAAAACTTCTATGAACTCACCATACTCCTAACGGAATACCTTGGGGTGTCTTCTTTCTAAAATGGGGTCATTAGTGGGGTTCCTATACTGCCCTGGCATTTTAGGGGCCCTAAACCGTGAGGAGTAGTCTTGAAACAAAAATGACCTGTGAAATCCTAAAGGTACTCATTGGACTTTGGGCCCCTTAGTGCAGTTAGGGTGTATTTTTACACATACCCATGCTGGGTGGGAGAAATACCTCTGTAAATGACAATCTTTTGATTTTTTTACACACAATTGTCCATTTACAGAGGTATTTCTCCCATCCAGCATGGGTATGTGTAAAAATACACCCCAAAACACATTGTACTACTTCTCCCGAGTATGGCGATACCACATGTGTGGCACTTTTTTGCACCCTAACTGCGCTAAAGGGCCCAAAGTCCAATGAGTACCTTTAGGATTTCACAGGTCATTTTGAGAAATTTCGTTTCAAGACTACTCCTCACGGTTTAGAGCCCCTAAAATGCCAGGGCAGTATAGGAACCCCACAAATGACCCCATTTTAGAAAGAAGACACCCCAAGGTATTCCGTTAGGAGTATGGTGAGTTCATAGAAGATTTTATTTTTTGTCAAAAGTTAGCGGAAATTGATTTTAATTGTGTTTTTTCACAAAGTGTCATTTTCCGCTAACTTGTGACAAAAAATAAAATCTTCTATGAACTCGCCATACTCCTAACGGAATACCTTGGGGTGTCTTCTTTCTAAAATGGGGTCATTTGTGGGGTTCCTATACTGCCCTGGCATTTTAGGGGCCCTAAACCGTGAGGAGTAGTCTTGAAACGAAATTTCTCAAAATGACCTGTGAAATCCTAAAGGTACTCATTGGACTTTGGGCCCTTTAGCGCAGTTAGGGTGCAAAAAAGTGCCACACATGTGGTATCGCCGTACTCAGGAGAAGTAGTATAATGTGTTTTGTGGTGTATTTTTACACATACCCATGCTGAGTGGGAGAAATATCTCTGTAAATGGACAATTGTGTGTAAAAAAAATTAACAAATTGTCATTTACAGAGATATTTCTCCCACCCAGCATGGGTATGTGTAAAAATACACCCCAAAACACATTACACTACTTCTCCTGAGTACGGCAATACCACATGTGTGGCACTTTTTTGCAGCCTAACTGCGCTAAGGGGTCCAAAGTCCAATGAGCACCTTTAGGCTTTACAGGGGTGCTTACAATTTAGCACCCCCCAAAATGTCAGGACAGTAAACACACCCCACAAATGACCCCATTTTGGAAAGTAGACCCTTCAAGGTATTCAGAGAGGGGTATGGTGAGTCTGTGGCAGATTTCATTTTTTTTTTGGTGCAAGTTAGAAGAAATGGAAACTTTTTTTTTTTTTTTTTTTTCCTCACAAAGTGTCATTTTCCGCTTACTTGTGACAAAAAATAATATCTTCTATGAACTCACTATGCCTCTCAGTGAATACTTTGGGATGTCTTCTTTCCAAAATGGGGTCATTTGGGGGGTATTTATACTATCCTGGAATTCTAGCCCCTCATGAAACATGACAGGGGGTCAGAAAAGTCATAGATGCTTGAAAATGGGAAAATTCACTTTTTGCACCATAGTTTGTAAACGCTATAACTTTTACCCAAACCAATAAATATACGCTGAATGGGTTTTTTTTTATCAAAAACATGTTTGTCCACATTTTTCGCGCTGCATGTATACAGAAATTTTACTTTATTTGAAAACTGTCAGCACAGAAAGTTAAAAAAATCATTTTTTTGCCAAAATTCATGTCTTTTTTGCTGAATATAATAAAAAGTAAAAATCGCAGGAGCAATTAAATAGCACCAAAAGAAAGCTTTATTAGTGACAAGAAAAGGAGCCAAAATTCATTTAGGTGGTAGGTTGTATGAGCGAGCAATAAACCGTGAAAGCTGCAGTGGTCTGAATGGAAAAAAAGTGGCCGGTCCTTAAGGGGTAGAAAGCCCTAGGTCCTCAAGTGGTTAAAATATACCTGTTTGAAAACAAAACAGTTAAATACTTACCTCAGTAGTGGGAAGCCTGTGGATGGTACAGGGGATTCTTGGGTCCTCTTGCAACCCACTGATCCAGAGCAGGGATCCTCTATACCGATTCATTTCAGCACAAGTTGAATAGGTTCCTCCTAGCCGTGCTCCCAGCTGTGGGCATGTGCGAGTTAGGTCTGCACATGCCCAGTAGAACAAAGCCGCTTATGCATAGCTATTTTAATCCGTGCACAAGTGCTTTATTCTACTGGGCATGTGCTTATCCTTCTGGGAAGCCTCTGGACCCGTTACCACTGCCCAAAAAGTCCACACACTGATAAAGCATAATTAATAATTAATCAATTATAAATTACATAATGTGCATGATCACTACATAAAAACCCCACAATACTGAACATGTCTGTATACTATGTTTCATATTTTCAATGCACCAAGTAAAAAAAAAGTAAAAAAAAAGTTCCTGCAGTACGTGCATAATTCTCAAGCTAGTTAAAACTACCGTAAAACTACTGTTTGTAATTGGCCACATACTGCAGAATGCATGGGATTAAAATAAATAGTATCCTCCACCATAACCAACTATTCCATTTTACACTAAAAAAAGTCTATCTTAACTACATGTGCCAACACCTTTTTCTGTGGGCACCTGCAAAAAAATCCAATAACAACACTCACCATTTCTGATGCTTTCTAGATTTCCCTTATCTAGTTCTTGATGCTACTTCATTCCATCAAAATACAAAAACAAAAACTGAGCTGGAACTTCTACCCAACAGAAAGCGAGAGCTCTGTTGTTGATAATGGGATTTTTTTTCTCTAAACAATAAGCATGACATGTGTCAACAGCACAGCTCTCTAGCAGAACATCTGAAGTAAAGGTGGCCATACATCAGGCAAGTTGGTCATCTGATTTGATTACTATAATCAGATGAAAATCGTTGCCCTCGAGAACATGCTCAATCAATTAAATTGGTTGCATGCATCGATTGAACATGCTGCAAGATGTAGGGACGACATGCTTGATCAGGTGTGCAGCGGTAATGACCTACGATATTGGGACAATTGACAAACAGGACGGAACCCACATTGCAGTCCCCTCTAGTGTAAAATGCACCATGCAGTATGCTTTACCTGTTGGTGTCCGCCACTTGCTCCATGCTTGTCTCAGTCCACATACATAGTCCCAGTGTATACTTAGGTTGCCACGTTATCCCAGCACCCACGTGGGGTACGTGCATGTGGATGGAGACAGGTAAAGTACACTGCACGGGGCATGGGGGAGGGGGAATATTTTACATTGGGGGCAGTGCTAGGGGCAGCAAAGTGGCGGATGCGGCTTAACAAAGCCGATTCCTGACCTGAGAGATTTGATACTGAAATCGATAGGGAATCAGCCTACAGTGTACGGGCAGGCAACAGATTTCTCTCTAATCACAGAGAGATCTGTCTCTTGGCTGATCTGCCCATACATCATCTGATGTATGGGCATGGGCACCTTAAATTGTTTTTCATAATCAAGTCAATTGTTGCAAGCCTATTATCATTGCTTATCTTTTGAAGATTTTGAGAGTAATAGAAAAAAAGCAAATGTACACTTGTCTTTTACTTTATCAGACGTTATTAAATTCAGTCAAAAGGCATCTCAGGCAATGATTATTGGCCTTTTTAGAAGCACAAACCTCTGCCTTGCCAGCCACATAGAAACAAAGACAGTGACTGGCCAAATCTTCAAGCCATTATTTCTTATAAGGCCAGTTAATCAGTAGTTTGCTTGCCTCAAATTGCCTACCATTATCAGATGGGCTAGGGGTTGTGATCTTTTGTTATTTATTATTTATTGCATTTATTTATAAAGTGGCAACATATTATGCAGCGCTGAACAATGGATAAATAAAGAGACAGACAAGAAGGTACAAGGTATTCAAGGAGCTGTATCAGCCCTAGAAGATATTGGTTTGAGATTACTTCAAATAATTTTGGCATGGGATGATTAATTAAAGGTTAGTATTTATGGTTTTCATTGTTATGTTTTTATTTAACTTTAAACCTTTGTGGAAATGGGTAAGGGGTACCTCTCCACCCATTTCCAGAAAGGATACTCACCCTTTTTGAAGGTCTCTTCAAAAAAATGTTTTAATTTTTTTACCTGTTTCCACTGTTCCCATTAACCTCCTGAGGACCCCAGTGTTAAACCCCCTAAAGACAGCGTCACCGTCTAACAGTCACTGCTGGGCAGAGCCAGGACTAGGTCCTTCTGCACCCATGGCTGAGACACCAAAGTGCGCGCCTCCATCCCACCCCAGCCTTTGCACACTGATTGCTATTAGACTAAAAGGGGCCCCAGGGACCTGAACACCTTAATCTCTAGTTATCTGCCTTGCAGTATCTGCCATGTATCCCCTTTTCTTATTTCTCTCTGCTTCAAACACAATAGGGGAATGATAGCTGAGTGAATTGTGCACCCCTCCTACACTGCGTCCTGAGGCTGGAGCCTCTCTCGCCTCTGCCTCGGCCCGGCCCTGCTGCTGGGAGACTGAAGGCGGAGCAGAGCTCCGTCATCATAGCTGGGATGCTCACGCATCGGCACGTGCGACTGCCCCCAAATTACACCCCCAAGGACCTTACACCGATTGGCGTTAGGCGGTCCTGGGGCTGCCGCCATAGCCACGCCCGTCGGCGAAACTCGGTCATCAAGTGGTTAACATATGCAGTCATTTTGGTGATGATAGCATGTATGGGGGCTTTGCTATTAACTGCTAAAGTCGGCAGAAAATTTTGCGAAATTACGCCTAATTGCAAAATTATGGTTCCTGATTTAGGTTACAAACATAATAATGATTTTTTTCTGAAATGCCGCATTATGATTTTGCATCATAGTTGCAAATTACGTTGTGAAATTCTTTCTCCTGGTGAGTACACAGCAATTCTACAAAATTGGGCTAATTCACAGAGAGAACAAACTTTAAAAATGTGCCTGCACATTCTTTCTGCTTAATTTTCTGAGCTACAGAGACAAATATCTGACCCATTTATTGAAACCCCTGAGAGACATAGTATTTCATATTAAATTATCAAGAACTAATGAATTCATATTTTATTATGATGTGTTAAATAGTTGCCACCTTAGGACAATCACATAGCTAAAAATATAACGGAGGCAGATATTTCCAGGGAATTATGTTAATTATGCATGTAAATCTTCACATCCATTAAAAAATAAGGAAATCACAACTTAAACTGCCTTTTCTATATGTTAAAGTCCCACTCCAGGCACAAGTCTCAGGACCATGCATATCCATGTGTGACCGGTGAGGTCTCACAGGGCAGCATCAGATGGTGGGGGTGAGGAAGCAGGATCTCTATTTCTGCATGTCAATGTGAGGGGCAGCACTGCCCCTCTCCATGTCTGAAGGATGACAGGCTGCCTTGCTGCTTCTGAAGATTGGAGAATCATTTAGAGACAGCCTCCTGCAGTCACAAATGAGAGAGCAACATCTAAGCACTGTTGACCTGGCTTGAAGACAAACCAGTCAGATGCTGGAACATGAAGCCACCTCAGCTCAGTGAACATTATGTCCTCTCACATAGTCTGTGTTGGTGGCTCACTAGATGGACATATAGTTTGTCTTAGTCTTCTTTGTTTTTATAACAGGATGGAAATAGAATTATGAGACTGGACGGCTAAGGTCTTGGAATGTGAGAAGCAACATGTTCTGTAACTACGAAGAAAAGAGGAGGGACAACGGCACCAAGTGGCTTCCATTCATAAGTAAGGTGAAGAACAGTGGACTTGGCTGCCGATTATCACTGAAAGGACACCTGAACTGGGAAAAAAATGTATGTGGCATTATCTGTGTTTTTTTTTTCAGTCCCCATCTTCATTGTCCCTCAGTTTCTGTAGCCTACACTCTGTTCTCTACCCTATTTAAAAGCTGCAACTAGGTTCAGGTGTGTGTAAAGAACTGGAATGCCAGATCATTTGACGACCTTGGCACACCTTTGGGGGATATCAGTGCAAGTAATGGCAGATGGCACTCGCACCATAGGGGGTGCCTAGTAAAATGCAGATCCTCCTCCAGATCCCTTCTACTGTGCAAGCATGTGGATGTGGGCACCCTCTCTGGCCCCTATACTGTGGGGGTCATTTGGCTACCTAAACTTGGTGGTCATATGGCTACCTGTCAGAGCCGGGACAGGGTCCTCCATCACTCAAGGCTGAGACACCAAAGTGTGCCCCCCATCCCTAGCATCCAGCCATCACACACTGATTGCTATTAGAGTAAGAGGTGCCCCAGGGTCCCCAACCTCCGGAACACCTTAATCTCTAGTTATCTGGCTAGCAGTCACAGCCCTGAATCCCCTTTTCTTATTTCTTTCTGCTTTAAACACAATAGGGGAATAATAGCTGAGTGAGATGTGCGCCCCCTCTTACACTGCGCCCTGAGGCTGGAGCGTCTCTCACCTCTGCCTCGGCCCAGCCTTGCTACCTGTAAAGAGGGTTCACCTGGCAACCCATACTGGTGAAGGTGGGAGGGGGTCATCTGGCCACTTACACAAGGAAGGGGTCATCATCTGGCTTCTTATACTAAAGAGGTTAATTTGGCCACCTAAACTAGGGGGTCATGTGGCTATCTATAAGTTTGGGGAGGGAACTGGCTACCTATATTGGGGGGAGGGGTCATCTGACTGCCCACACAGGGGGCATTGGGATATTTATACTGGGGGCTTGGGGCGCTATCTGGCTACGTATACCTGGGGGTCTTCTGGCTACCTATAATGAGGGGACATCTGGCCACTTCTTATCCTGGGGATGAGGGGACATCTGTCTACCTATACTGAGGGGAGTGCCATGTAGCTACTTATACTGGGTGGTCATCTGACTGCCTATGCTGAGGGAATCATCTGGCTACCTATACATAGGTGGGACATCTGATTGCCTATACTGGGGGGGGGGTGTTATCTGGCTACCTTTACTGGGTCTCAGGCTAGCTATACCATACTTGGAGCACACTCTGGCTACCTAATACTGTTCATGCCCTCTCTGGCTACCGACGATAGGGAGATACCTAATATTGGAGGGGCACCTCTGGCTACTGCATCGCATCAGTGTGTATGGGTCTTCTGGGGGGGGGGGGGGGTTACAGTTTTTACAAACTCACCTTGAGAACTATTTGGCCTAAAGGAGATCAAGGCTTTGGCCACAATTTAGGAAGGGATGCGTGGGGGGTGGCAAACTCCTTTTCCTCTCCAATTGCCTCCCTCCCTCTCCTAGGGCCACATGCAAGAAATAGAGGCACTGTGAAAAGAGGCCGCAGGATGAAGCTGAAATCATTATTTTCCAGTAAGAAGTACTAAAATATTGGTTTACAAAGAAATATGGTTTAAAGGAATACTGTAGAGGGTCGGGGAAAAATGAGCTGAAATTACCCGGGGTTTCTAATGGTCCCCCGCAGACATCCTGTGCCCGCACAGCCACTTACCAATACTCCGGCCCCGCCTTTGGTTCACTTCTGTAATTTCAGACTTTAAAGTCTGAAAACCACTGCACCTACATTGCCGTGTCCTCGCTCCCGCTGATGTCACCAGGAGCGTACTGCGCAGACACAGACCATACTGGGCCTGCACAGTACGCTCCTGGTGGCATCAGCGGGAGCGAGGACACGGCAACGTAGGTGCAGTGGTTTTCGGACTTTAAAGTCTGAAATTACAGAAATGAACCAGAGGCGGGGCCGGAGTATCGGTGAGTGGCTGCAAGGGCACAGGATGTCTGCGGGGGACCATTTGAAGCCCCGGGTAAGTTCAACTCATTTCCCCCCGACCCCCCTACAGTATTCATTTAAGATTAGCAATTGTTTCTAAAGTGATTTTCAATGATTTGAAGTATTTCAAAGCCATATATTTTAATAAAGCAGCATATTATGTACAGCAATACATTAAGTTATCAAAATGGCGCATGCAAAGCATCCATAGATATATATAAATGTGGCTGAAATTACAAACAAACGGGGGCGATGCTGAGAATTGCCCTTGAATCTGACCATAATAAGTTCAAAAGCTCATGTCATTCACCCAGGGCACAGAAACCAATGTTCCCATATTGCTTATGCTGAGCATGTAAAGAATCCATGTTGTCCAGCAGGCATCTTGAAAACACAATAGGGGCAAAGCACACTTTTACTGTGAGGGTATTTCTGTAGGTTCATGAGGATCTACTTTTAAATGCCAATGTAGCCTCCTGCAGTGAGCAAATTCCAGGGGATCTCATTATAATTTTGAAAATAGATAAAGTTGCAAGTCTGGATTCAGGCTTTCAAATTTAGAAATGCATATTTTGTATCATTAAACTTTTTAATGATGTGCATGTGCCCTATGTAACCTTTCATGGCAAATATGTTAGTGGTAAGAAAACCTATTTCCATAAGTAAGGGTGGCTATTAGTTCGCCCACTTATTGAGGAGCTAGTCAGATAGCACCATAACCCCCCATATCTATTACCTCCATCTCCTTCAGGACATCATAGGTGGGAAAAGTCCAATTTCCTTATCTTTGGGAAAAGGGTGCTTGGCAAGGAAGAAACAGGTTATTTTTGACAAATATCTCCCCTCTATCACCCCCATAGAATCAATAGACTACAGGTTAGCAACAGGTTTGTACAGAACTTGGCCCCGAACTGTCTGTTAAGGGATTGAGATACCCAATCTTTGTGCATGAAATTAGTTTAAAATATGTAGGTAGCTTTAGAAAAATAGGCTTTTTGAATATTTCTCTTGATGAACACAAACATGACATATACCAGATGTTTAATCAAGATGGACAAATAGGCATGCCATTTGGACGTACTGTATTTTCATTTCTAAGTAAATGTATATGTAAAAAGTAAGGGGGACATAACCATTTTGTGAGGTTATCAACTACTTCAAACACTTACCATGAAATTAATGATCCAAACACTCACAACGCGTACACATGCAAACACACACCTGTGATAATATTTCCTAGTTGAGATATTCATTCCAAATGGTTTTAAAATGTATAATTTGGTAAAATTACAAAAAACAACAACAGCAAACAAAGAAAAAAAAAACCTCATGTGTACCAAACCATTTTAATTGAAGCCCATGCTTTCTTATTACATTAGAAATGTAAAAAAAAAGAAAATGTTACAATAGCAAAGTGCGTATATTTAAATTGCCAAACTGTGTGCTGCCTGCCATTGAAACACTACGTTCTAATTATTTTCCACTGAGGGTAAATCTTACTGTTGTCAACAGAGCGAAAGGTAAATTATGAGTTCTATAATTAAAGTTCATATATGCACACATACATGTTATAGCAATAAGCCGTGATGCAGGATATTTAACAAGAATCTAATTATAATAGTGAGAAATCTAATTTTGCTAGAGGAAATGGATCAACAAGCACATCTGATACATTATGGAATAATATTAATAATAATCATCATCATTATCATCATCATCATCATCATCATCATCATTATTCACTTGTTTTTTTATGCAGGTTTACGTTTCACTAACAAAAAAGAAGGTGATAAAATACTACTAAGTACTACTGATAGTAATAACATTACACTTTCTTAATAGCTTTGTAACTTATCATTGTAATTAAAGTCATTATATCAAAGACGTGCTAATCTTACTGTTGAGCTGTTTGTCTTGCTGAGTCTGTTAAGCGTATGAGGATGTCAGACTACTCTGTCCCTGCTAACTATATGTTTTACCAGCGAGCATGTGGGAGTGATCTCATCTGTCACCTCTGTCTGCATGGGTTTGAATGACAGTCACTATTTTAAAGGAGCTCACAGCCATATTTGCTTTAATTTTTGACATGTCTCTATCTACTTTTGATTGCATGTGGCAGACAGCATTTCAAACTCCTGACAAGGGTGTCATCACAATTTTGTTAACACTGAAAAATGTATTTAAATCTGACTACACTGAGGAAAATGTACAATGTCACCTGATGTAAAAATAAGCTGAAGAGTGAACAGTTTTGGCACTGGTTCTTATGACTGTCTCAAATTCACTGACATGTTTTGCTTTGTTATGCATGTAAATATAGCTGCTCTGTGTGTTGTTTAAAATTGTATGTCCTGATGGAAGCACAGTCACACTGAGAGAAGACTAAGGCTGGACATACTGACCGATTGCTCCAAGGAGAGAGTATGGGTGTGAAGATGAAACACAGCAAGAAGGATGATGCATATTCCAAACTTGCTGTGTATTATGAGATGGAGAAGAAACCAAGACCTCAGAGTCAGTACAGGCAAGGTGAGCTCAAGGGCAAGTGATGCACCTGAACCCATATTTTTAATAGTTCACAGTCTCCATCTCCCTCCAGCATATCCACCAATCACTGCATATCGTCAGATACTTCTCTGAAGGCCAGTGGCGTAGCTAAGGAGCTGTGGGCCCCGATGCAAGTTTTACAATGGGCCCCCCCCAAGCACTCTATACATAACAATTGATACGGTGCACCAAAACCTGCCAATGGCAACTACAGTGTCAGAGGTGCAAGAAGGGGATGGGAAACAGTTTGTTAATGATTACCACTATTCAAAGTATCTATAGAAGTGATTATTATGAGCACAGGACCAATAGAAAGCTAATACTGTAGTTGAGGGAGGGCCCTTCGGGGCCCCTCTGGCCCAAGGGCCCCGATGCGGTCGCTACCGCTGCACCCCCTATTGCTACGCCCCTGCTGAAGGCTTTTACCCACCTCATGATTCTTGGCATGATTCTTCCAATGACCGGTGATTTTTTGAGTGACTTGTGAGGTGGGTACAAGTGAGCGATTAGGCATCAATGCTTTGCAATGCTTTAGCAATGCCCGCCCAAAGTGCCGCAATCGTTTAAACTCTTGTTCGCACCCATCGTGTGCCATTGCGTGTTCCTGTAGGTAAGAACAGATAACCACGTTCACTGGAAAGAGTCGCTGTGGGGTTCTCAATCCATCGTCAGGGGAGTATTGAGCTTTAAAGAGAAACTCCGACCAAGAATTTAACTTTATCCCAATCAGTAGCTGATACTCCCTTTTACATGACAAATCTATTGCATTTCACAAACAGACCATCAGGGGGCGCTGTATGACTGATATTGTGGTGAAAAACTACTCCCACAAGAAGCTCTGGGACCGCGGTACTCTAGGCAAACTGCCACAATGTAACAATGTTCACAGACAGGAAATAGCTGTTTACAGCTGTCTGTAACAGCCAGAACAGCTAGAAACAGCTACATAACCTGCCCACAGTAACAATGTCACCATGTAATACATGTCAGAATGTGAATCTGGGAGAGGAAAGATTTTACAATGAGCAAACACTGACTAAATCATTTATACATAATTATTGTAAAAATTAAGGCCTTTTTTAATTACATTATTTTCACTGGAGTTCCTCTTTAAGGTTCTGAAATTTTCAGATGGCACAACAGTAGTTGGTCTTATATGAAATTGGGATTAGTCTGCATGTAGGCATGTAGTGGGTAGTGTTGCTCGGATACCCCCAATCACAAATTCGAGTAAATCCGGCAATGGCAGACTCGAAATCTGTATATGCTGTGATTGTGATCCGGATTTGAATCGGAGTTCCGGATTCGACTTCGATTTTATCCGTGATTACATGTAGAATCCGTGATCACGGATTTGACTTTAATGTAAATAGCAAAGCCCCCATACATGCTACAATCACCAAAATTGCATGGATTATAAAGGTGATCAGTGGCTACAATTTAAAAAAAGTTTTCTGAGAAAAACGATTTGAAAGTTTCAAATGAAAAAAGTATTCATGATTAAAAACTGTCAAAAACCGCCGCTATTAAACTAGCGGTTAATAGCAAAGCCCCCTTACTTGCTAGAAGCACCAAATTTGCAGAATATGTTAAGTAGAACAGTTGGAACAAGAGGAATTTTTTTTCAAAAAGACCTTATAGTTTTTGAGAAAATCGATTTGAAAGTTTCAAAGGAAAAAAGTATACATGTAAATGCGGTAAATACATTAACTGTCATTTACCGCATTTAAATGTATACTATTTTCCTTTGACATCTTAAAATCTATTTTCTCAAAAACTGTAAGGTCTGTTTGAAAAAAAAAATGTTCCCCTTGTTCCCACTGTTCTACTTAACATATCTGGCACATTTGGGGTTTATATCATGTAAGGGGGCTTTGCTATTAACCGCTAAAGTCATCAGGTTTTGGCGGTTTTAATCACGAGATTTGGACCACAATCACGAGTGTATTCGGAGCTGAATCCGAAATGTACTTTGGTAACTTGTAATTTCTAAATGAATAATAATACCTATGCACAAAAGCAAATATGATATCCGTATGGCATACAAAAAGTAGGGAAACATGTTTTTATTGAATATTATGTCAGAGTTTTATACCGCTTTAAAATGGAAATAAACATTGTTGCCATCATAAAGAAAGCCCAACAGAGGATTTACCACCTATGGCAAATGAAATAGTTTGGCCTGTCATAGTAAGCAATGGTGCAGTTTTTCACTGCAATCATTGAATCCACCTCACATCATTAATATTTGTCTGGTTTGGCTCATGCTGCTCTGTAAGAGAGAAGGAGAGACTGCAGCCTATCATCTGATCAGCAGAAAAATTGATTGGCTTCAGCTTACTTTCCTTACAGGATCTTTACTATAGCAGGTGTAGAAAGAGAACAACCAAATTTGGGTTTGATTCACTAATCGGCTCTAATTGATAGTGCCGGAGTGAAAAGCTACTTAGTGCCTAAAAAGTAGCTTTGCGGGCAGTAATAGCCGCATAAAGCTACATCGCGCACAGCCCGGCGTAGTGCACGCGCAACCGTTAATAGTGCGGGGTGAGACGATAATATCGCACCCGCTGGGCTGTGCGCGATGTATGACCGCAAACCACTTAACTCCGTGTTTTGCGCCCACTAGCTATTAGGGCACACTAACCAGCTTAGCGCTGGTTAGTGAATCAGGCCCTTTGCCTCTGACCACTCTCACCATGCCTACTTTATCTTTCAACATTCTTCCAGAGTGAGATACCGGTCAGTTTTTACAAAAATTACCAGACACAAGAAGAAGTTTCAGTAGCTCTGCTTAATGCAGATCCACCCTAATTCAGCTAGGACTTATTCAGCTAGGAAACAAACAGAACTGGAAATGGAAAATGAATACTTCATCCTGTTTTTCAATTATTTTAGCTCCTATATTGTCCTCGATTTGTAATTATATATACTGTCTGTCCCTGTATCATATTGTCTGTGTCCTC
Organism: Hyperolius riggenbachi; assembly: GCF_040937935.1. Lineage (NCBI taxonomy): Eukaryota > Metazoa > Chordata > Amphibia > Anura > Hyperoliidae > Hyperolius > Hyperolius riggenbachi. Next base: position 434,774,904 of record NC_090646.1, read on the forward strand.
TAAGCATCTGCCAAGTCAAATTCCTTGTATGTGAGAACTTATGTAGCCAAATAAAATTATACTGATATAATCCTTTTTGCACACTACCTCGCTCTTGCTGTTAAAGGGTTTTAAACTGAAACATGCTGGGTAAGAGTAATCACCTGCCCCACAGCCCAACAGCCTCTCTGAGGGCTGGTGCACACCTGGAGCTCGATTCACAAAGGCGCGATTAATGCTAGCACGGTGATCAGCTTAGCGCGCATACAGGTTTGCGTGCGTAACAGTAAAGGTTTGCGCACATTAACTTTCACCGTTCACACGCTAATCCATATGTTAGCATGTGAATGGGAAAGTTAAGGCACGCAAACCTTTACTATTATGCGCGCAAACCTGTATGCGCACTAATTCGCGCGCTGAGCTTATCACGGCTGTTATAGCATTTATCACGGCTTTATGAATCGAGCTCCAAGAGTGCTTCTGGGCGCTTTTAAAAATGCTGCTTTGAAAAGCACTTGGCTAATGTATTTGAATGGGATGGATAACAGCAGAGCAATGCCATTTTCTCCCAAACGCAAACGCCGGTCCTGCAGCATTTCTGCTGATTTCTGAGGCGATTCAGCCTCAATGTTAAGTATAGGAAAGTGGAAAATCGATCTGAAAAGCGCTAGATCAGAGCGATTTTCCAAGCATTTTTGTTATAGAAGTTGTTCAGTTACAACTCTGCTGTAACAGAAAATAAAAATGCTACACCAAAACCCTCCAAAAATCCACATGCCTAGAGAATTGCCTAAAAAAATCACTTCAAAAAGCACTGAGTGTTTGCGATTATGTTAGCGCTTTTTGGTGTACACTGGCCCTTACAGCCATGTTAGTAGTTACGTGACTTAACACTCTGCACATTCCCAATCCCTGGAAACTCTTATGCACTGAAGGATACCCAGTGAGCTCATGGTGACCCACAGACACTAGGAAAGTATAAGGGACTAAAAGAGACCAAAAGGCTCTCCTTCTAAAAGCAAACCTGAGTATGATTTGCCTTCTAAAAATAGAAGGTATTTGCAATAATTCCGCTGTAAGCAAGCAACTTTGATTTCTCATGATGCACCACTCCTAAATATGGAAATGATTTTGTTTTGACCATGAAGGCAGGCTCACATCCAGAACCGCTGGTGTATACAAAGCCTATAGCTTATACATTTTACAGAGAAAGAAAGACTTTCTGGTCCTTAAAGAGACTCCGAGCTCAAAATAAAAACGAAATCGGTACTCACCTGGAGCTTTCTGCAGCCCAGTGTAGGTCGGGAGGTCCCATGGCGTCCATTTGGCTCTTCTTCCTCGGCATTCGCTCAGAAATGGCTCCCCGGTGGCTCCCGGCGACACTGGGCCCGAGTGTTGGGCTCCTCTTCCTGAAACGTCACGTCTGACGTCACTATGCCAGCCACCTCGCATTACGCCGGCCAGCGTGGTGACGTCAGAAGTGACATTTCAGGAAGAGGAGCCCGACATTTGGGCCCAGTGTCGCCGGGAACCGCCGGGGAGCCATTTCTGAGCGAAGGCCTGGGAGAAGAGCCAGATGGGTACCGATTTCGTTCTTATTTTGAGCTCGGAGTCCCTTTAATCAGTAGGGATGGTTAGAAGTGCACATTTCTAATTCCGTGGAAATACCGATTTCCGCCAATGCCAATTTCCGGTTTTCCGAATTTCCGATTCTCCATTTTTCTGATTCCCCATTTTTCCAATTTCCGATTTTCCATTTTTCTGATTTGCTATGTTCATAGAGTATTTTAATAGTCATATTTGCATCAGAGAATGCAAAAAAATAAAAAAAAATTCGGAAAATGGAAATCAGAAAAATGTAAATTGAAAAACAGAAAATCAACTTGTGGCTGGTCTAAAATTTTCGCAGTGATCTGATTGTTGCAGAAAAATTCTCTGATTCGTCCAATGCTTGTGAGTACCATGATTGGGCTAAAATTAGCGAGTTGCTGAATTTCTGCATAATTCAGATTTCCGATGTCTGAATTCCAATAGGAAATGCGGAGTTCCGATCGAAAATTGGGAAACTTCAATTCCGCGGAATCCGAATCAGCATCCCTACTCATTGGTCCATGGCAGGGATTGATGTGGGTTTATGGAATAGGGCTTGGACCTGTGCTGTATTGAAGAAATAGTATTCTCTGGTAGCTTGTGATATATAAACTCAGAAATGTCTAAAATTATATTATAGATCTTTCAGCTGACTAACTGAACCAAAGTGATCAATTTCTGATCATTATTAGCTCTAATTAGCAGTGTAGTAATTTTTGGTTAGAGCAGGGTTCAGTGCAGAGCACAGCTACTGTGATGGACAATCGACAAAGCAGAAATAGTAGCTAACAGAAACAAAATAGATATATATTTTATCCTGGAGAAGATTTTTTTTTTAGTATTCCAGAAATATGGTCTCCTTTTTAGTATGGAAATCAATTATGATAAAAGTAAGGGCCTAGGAAGCTGACTCTCGAGTCTCTCATAATCTGAATGCACAATTACAAGCAAACTGTTAGAGATTTAACATTATTACCTTAAACTGCAGTATAGTAAAACAACCACAAGGTAGGTGTGTGTGTGTGTGTGTGTGTGTGTGTGTGTGTGTGTGTGTGTGTGTGTGTGTGTGTGTGTGTGTGTGTGTGTGTGTGTGTGTGTGTGTAAAGTTGTGTGTGTAAAGTTGTGTGTGTGTAAAGTTTGATGATCTTTATGAGATTGTTATTTCCTGTATTCTATATATTCCTCTCTGTTCTAGGTAAACTGCATGTCCTGATGGTGGCGTATTAATATATATCTGCATGTTTTTCTTCAGTTAGAAGTTCTATTTTGTTATACTGGGTGCCTATCTGCATGCACAGTCTGCTCCATCACAAACTTCCCTTTTAAATGGCATCAAAATACTTAGGAGTACATACAACTCTTTAACCCTAAAAATCTCTTCTCGCGGAACTTTTAAGTAGGCCTTGAAAGACTTAAAAAAGACTTGAGCTCATGGGATTTACCTCATTATATTTGGTACTATCAGCATCATTAAAATGGCATTAATGCGGAAATCATTCAAATGTTGCCTCTAATGATTCACACCTTTTTTTTTTCAAGCAGCTAACCCATGAATCTTCAAAATTGATATGGTTTTCTTAACCCAAACCCAGATTGAATCTAGCTTTACAAACTACCTCTAAGGACTAAGGTGGCATGGCGGTACCTAGCCCCAGATTATCCCATGATGCAGCAATACTCATGTGAATCACTCATATACTGGCATGGGTAGGGCATACACAAGGCAGGTCTCACTGGAAAAAGAAATGGTAGGATGTAAAATACACCACATTCCTTGGATTAGTAAACATCAAAGGATTTCACAACTAGCAGACAGTATCCCTAATAATGTAAACAATAGCAGTCTTTTGCAAATTTGATCACAGTCTGCCAGATATTTGAAATTGGAAATAAAGAATCTTAAAAAAACTTAAACAAAATTTGTTAAGTTATCCAGAGCTGTTCAGGTACCCATTTAAATGTGTGTAAAGCTGGAATGAGTAATAATTGAGGGTTGCAGATTGTCTGCTTTCTCTTTTTTAGCCTGTAGCATTTATAATTTATGTTTTACATCTCTGGTGAGCGCAGGACGTCTATCTAAAGCATTTGGTTCCCTTGGTGTATTTGACAGTGACTGCTGATTATCCTGATGTGTATGTCCTGCTTCCGACTGTTATACTTACTGGGTTGATATGCAAATGAAACAAGGTATATGACAGCTTGCTATGAACAACAAGCACAAATATACTATACATAAGGGCTTGGGTTGCAGTTTTGTATCTCCCACAGGGAGAGCTATACTAGTACCAATAGAAGTGAAATAAATTGCTATTTAAAGTGGAACTAAACACAGAACTTCCTACCTGCTGTAAAAGATAAGCCACAGCATGATAACCTTTATGGGAAAAGAAATTCAAAAATATCCATTAAAATAATGGAAATCCTTGGTTCCACAATGTCTTGGTTTCACTTTTGCAGAAGGTACTGAAAGGGTTAAGCCTTTGTGTTTAAAATATGGAGATCTGCCTTGGCAGAGCTTTTCTGCAGTTTATTCACAGTTGCTGATAACAACTAATTAGACAAGTTTATCTGACTTAAGGCCCATACACACGTCGGATTTTTGCGATCGACCCGTCGTTTGAACGTTCCGTCGTTCAGTCGTTCGCACGTCAAATCCGACGTGTGTACAGACTATCGTTCGGGTGATAAGACTGGAAACCAGTCTTATCACGCGAACGATAGTCCGTACACACGTCTGATTCCGCGTGCGAACGACTGAACGACGGAACGTTCAAACGACCCGTCGTTCAGAAAAATCCGACGTGTGTATGGGCCTTTAACAATTTCAGAAAACAGAGAAGTGACAAATAACCTCGATTGTATGTATAAGAAGACAGCAGCAGCTTAGCCATTGCATCACATTAGTTTATTTATCAATACCCCGTCATGTGAACATGGAGTAGCTTGCATTAAATACAGCAGTATCACATGACTAGAAATGTGAGAGCTGGCCAATAGGAGCAGCTGAGTCAGGGAGGAAATTAAGGAATGATTTACGACTCAGGCTAGAATGTCTCTCTATAAACATATGAAAAAAAGGGCAAGGGCAGAGCAAATAAAAATAGCACTGAGCTCATACATGGAACAATCACAATATTGGGATATGTGTAATGTTTCAATAAGTTTACTTTAATTCACAGGACACAGGTTCACTTTGCTTAACAGGCACTATGGAATATACCATACTAACAATATGTGTTCCTAGTAGATAGTCTGTCAGTGAGATGCCAATAATCCAAGTTGATGCAGGATTATGCAAATCTGTATGGAAAATTATATAGCTTGAAAATGGACCAATCAAACTCTACCAAAGCGGAATTTGAATGTTTCAATTTCAAACTGCATACAGAATTGCATACGGAATTAGCATAAGTGTGCATCAACTTTTTTCCAAGCCCATGGAAAAACTCTGTACCATTTTAAAGCAACATAGCATATGAGTGCAATGGTTTTTTATAGATATTAACGTTTTATCAGTGTTACGCTATGAGAGGCTTTTTATTTGAGGTGTAAACAAAGAAGAGATGCTGTAAGCTGGAGTTCGTTATACTGTGACTTTGGAAAAAACCTGGTGTGAAGCTTATGTACAAGGAAGATCAGGTGTCATTTGGTTTAAGATTAGGTGTGTATGGTCGGGGGAAAGCCCGGATTTACCTCACAGAAGCCTATAGGCACAGATGTCCTGACACCCTAGACTTTTCCCTCCATGAACCTACAAACCCCACCAAATAGCACCGCAAGTGTGCTGGCTGGCCCAGCTGTCACTTCTCCCTTACTTTTCTTGCCGTCATAGGTAGCTACAGGTGCCCCTTAGTATTATGTATCCTGAAGTACCCTCACTATTAAGCAGCTAGAGGTGACCCCTACTGAAGGAGGGAGGGAGGTACTCGAGGAGGGGAGTGAGCCACCTTTCTATCATCAGTCACCTGTAGGCATGTGTCTACAGTGTCTTATGGTAAATCCGGCCCGGGGGTGACCTGTTAATATCCCCAAGGCATTAACAGACGTGGGTGGTCTAATAATTTGGTGAGTGACGTTCTTCGGGATGTGGTGGAGGTTCCCAAAACAGTTTGTGATTGGAAAAACAAAGTGAGACTGTCGCTTGAACTGAAACAATCTGAAGTGGCCCAAATATTGGATGTGTGTATCAGGCTTGAGAGCAATTAATCCAAATCCTTTTTCATTTAACAGGTGAAACTTGATTGGCTTTGCTCCAGCATTCTTTGCACCCATTTTCACAAATCACAATCCAGTATCTGTAAAAGAAAACATTAAGCCTCTGGATGAATGTACTGGACCGACGGAAAACGTCAGCAGGGCAAAGCGTACTGCTGGCCATTAAGCTGGCAGTAGCTTCCAATCTGACTGAGCCTTTGAAAGAGAGCTTAATTTTTTAAGCATTGCTGGAATTTACGGTTTCACTTCTAAGGCTGAAAAATAAAGTGATAGAAATATCATCTGGATTTATATGCCGCCTGCTGTAGTGGGACATTGTGAGCTGCTGCTGTGCAGAGCTGATGAAACCATTCAGGTGAAAATGCTTTCTAAGTTGTATTCCAAATGTAGCCTATTACACCGACTTATTTTTTCCACTCACCTACAATGTCAAAGTTGGCCAAAAAAAATCAAAATGTCATTTTAAAAGTTTTTTCTTTTTTTGTGTTTGTGTCCACGAGCCAAAGAAAAGTTGTATAGTCAGTATGTTTATGGACAGACACAAATATAACTTATTTTTTAAGTAAGATAAGAGATGGTTATTAGTTATCCATTTAGGGCTGATTTTCCGGTTTAAAGGAAAAATGACAATAAATGTGGCTTTGAATTGCTCTCTATTCAGAGCTTTTAGTTTTATAAACTGGTTAAAATCACTTTTATAAGCTTTGTGTTTTGCCTGGCTCTTTGCATTCTGTTCTTCATATACAGCAATAATGTGCAATATTACACATTCTAAATAGGCCTCAAACATATTTCGCAAGAAACCTGCTTCACCTGCTCGTTTGTCACATGTGCTCTGTGCATTTGTTTCATCACAGGTCTAGTGCAACAGAAGATAAGATGAAGGGAAACATTGCACTGTTGAGGCCTCACATGTGTCATCAGGAAAGAAAAGTCATAGCAGTAACTAAGACGAAAGCGACACCATGGGCCTAATTCACTACATTTTCTTGCATTGGAAATCAATAGAGAGCATTTAGATCCCGATAGCCTGGTCCTATAATTGTATCTATTCTTCGACTCCTAAAATCATTTTTGTTTAGATATCCCACTGTTTTATTTTATGTTTAAAATCTTAAAAAGTAGATTTAACTTTGTATTGTCTGTGCTCAAAGACACAGTCTTTCAAGTATAACAGAGCTAAAATATGTGAACTACTGACCTTTATTTTTTCTATCTCCTGCACACAGAAGCTGTTGTCTTATAGGTAAAAGTTTAATGACTGTAAATCATTATCAATTAGAGTTATGCTATATTCCAACTGGATGCCAACTTGCATACATACATGTTAACTCTTTTAGGCAGAAAAAAAGGAACACAGCCTAGTTATTTGTGTGTTTGGCTTTGTACATACACAAGTCTATCTCATCATGCCACATGTCACCTCAGACACACTTCAAATTTCAAATAAACCCAAAACTGAAAGTACATTTTAATAATAACCAGGATGATAAGCAAATATAAACATTGTACAGAGGGAAAGTATTGCATAGAATAAGAATTTCATGGGCACTGCAGCTTGCTTCTTTATCTTTCCAGATACAGCTTATGGGTGGATCAGTCAGGTGTGATCACCCAAAGCAGGAAGAATAATGGATTCCCCACCACATTTCCCAAAATTCCTGAATTTCAGTAAAAAAAAAAAAAATTTGTCTAAATAAGAAGGTGGAAGTCCGTAGTTCACAAGAAACGTTCCACCTTCTCATGTAGACACAAAGGTTTATACTGAAAGCGGACCTTTATTCAGAACTTCCTCTCTGCTCTAAAGGATAAGCAACAGCACAATAACCTTTAAAGGAAAACATATATTTGTTACAGCTTACAGAACTCCTACAATAAATATGCATTGTCTACGTCATGGTATCATGGGAGCACAGAAAGAGTTAACCTCCTGTGTTTACATAATAGCACAATGTAACTTGGCACAGTTCTGACAGAGCTAACATCTCAGATTACACTTGTGATTACTTGCTGATAATGGAGAATTAGACAGGTTGTTCAATCTAAATACATACAGGGTGGATTTCTTTGTGCTTTACTGGTCTCTTGTGCAAGAGTTTAGCTACTCTTTAAAGACTCTGTGTGATCTCGAAATGCTGTTTATGATTGATTAAATTGGATAATAAAATGCTAAAATCGATAAACAGATGCACCAATAAGTATAATGTGCTAAAAACTGTTTAAAAGGAGGTAGTAGTGGACTTCCCTCCAAGGAAGGACACAAAACAGTCTCATTCTAAGACAAAACAATGTTATTTATTGTGTCCAACTATTTGCTTGTTTTGCAGGAAAAAAATACATCTTCAGGCAGAAATATAAGGTAATGTCTGATAAACCATCTCTGTGAGCTCAGTGTCTCTGTGAGACTGGAGACTGGATACTGTTTCTCAGACAACAAAAGGCAAATAAGCCAACAAAGGCAACTAAGCAGGATGAGAGTAAAAATGCTTTAAAACAACATCGATCAAGGGAGACATTGAAAATATTGATTAGTTCAGTACTGTCCAAGATGTCTCACTCTCCACAGCTGTCCTTTTCTATAGTTAGAAAGGATAAGGCCTATTTTCCCTGCTTGCACTTCTTGGGACAGATATGCAGCACTTTTATCTGCAGCAAATCTGGCTCCCATACAGTGGCGTACCTAGGGCATTTGACACCCGGTGCTGGGTATTAAAACACCCCCCCCCCCCAAAAAAAAAAAAAGTGGGTGTGGCTATAACCTGCGGCGCGTGCTATGGGAAAATGGCGCCTGAAGCCCTGCACTGCAGACTCAATGTCTCCAGAGCAGGGCTTCAGACGCCATTTTACTGTAGCCCTGCTCTGCCGCAGCTGTGGGCTGCTGCTGTCAGTGAACTGACACGGCGTCTATTAGGCGCCGAAAGTCAGTTCACACTGGGGGGTGCTTTAGGGGTGCTTGGAGAATGGCGCTGCCATTGCCCCAGTATAGTTGCCCCCAATATAGCTAGTATAGTTGCCCTCAGTGTAGGTAATATAGTTGCCCCCAGTATAGCTAGTACAGTTGCCCACAGTATAGCTAGTATAGTTGCCCCCAATGAAGTTAGTATAGTTGCCCCAGTATAGCTAGTATGGTCGCCCCCAGCCAGTATAGTTGCCCCCAGACAGTATAGCTAGTATAGTTGCCCCCAGACAGTATAGCTAGTATAGTTGCCCCCAGCCAGGATAGCTGCCCCCAGTATAGCTAGTATAGTTGCCCCAGCCAGTATAGCTATATAGTTGCCCCCAGTATAGTTGCCCCCAGTATAGTTTCCCCCAGTATGGCTAGTATAGTTGCCCCCAGTATGGCTAGTATAGTTGCCCCCAGTATGGCTAGTATAGTTGCCCCCAGTAAGGTAGTATAGTTGCCCCCAGTAAGGTAGTATAGATGCCCCCAGTAAGCTAGTATAGTTGCCCCCAGTGTAGGTGCCCCCATTATGGCTAGTAATGTTGCCCCCAGTATGGCTAGTATAGTTGCCCCCAGTAAGCTAGTATAGTTGCCCCCAGTATGGCTAGTATAGTTGCCCCCAGTAAGGTAGTATAGATGCCCCCAGTAAGCTAGTATAGTTGCCCCCAGTGTAGGTGCCCCAAGTATGGCTGGTATAGTTGCCCCCAGTATGGCTAGTATAGTTGCCCCCAGTATGGCTAGTATAGTTGCCCCCAGTATGGCTAGTATAGTTTCCCCCAGTAAGCTAGTATAGTTGCCCCCAGTATGGCTAGTATAGTTGCCCCCAGTATGGCTAGTATAGTTGCCCCAAGTAAGCTAGTATAGTTGCCCCCAATGTAGGTGCCCCATGAGTGGGAAGCAGGGCTAGATGGAGGGGCTGTGGAGGGGTCCCTCACCTGGGACCCCTCCTTCTGCCTCTCTCTCCCCTCTCCAGCATAGCGGCTACAAGTGCGGGGCAGCCGGAGGCGTACAGAGAATTACTCACCTAATCTCCGCGATCCAAGCGTCATGACGTTACAGGTCTCCGCCTCCAATGCCGCCCACTGTGCTTCCGCTAATCAGGAAGCACAGTGGGCGGCATTGAAGACGGAGACCTGTAACATCATGACGCTGCGCTCCACGCTTGGAACGCGGAAATCAGGTGAGTAATTGTCCATACGCCTCCGGCCGCCCTGCACTTGTCGCCGCTAATTTTTGGAGGGGGAGAGAGAGGCAGAAGGAGAGGTCCCAGGTGAGGGAGGGGGGGATATTTCCCCCCTCCCCACCGCTGCCTCCACAGCCCCTCCTTCTAGCCCTGCTTCCCCCTCCTGCTGTGCTGCTGTGGGGGGTCGTGGCGACACCCCCCTGGGTGTCTGTCACCCGGTGCGCCCCGCCCCCCTGCGCTCTATGGTAGGGACGCCACTGCTCCCATAGAATAACATTAGTTGGCTAATGCATCTTGATGTGCCATTTGACATTAGTCTATGGTAAACAAGCAATACTATAGTGCAGGTTCCTGAGCAGGCCACAATCTCCCTGCCTATGGAAAAGATCAAATACAGAGGGTGAGAGTTCTATGGCACTAATAAGCTGGTCTATGATAACCTAGTTACCTGTTCTGTAATAGAAAACAAGTTTTCTTTCTTAAAACAGAAAGTATTTGCGATAATTCAGCTTGAAATGAGCTCAAGATGTCTCCCAGTGCATCATTGTTCTGTAATACAAACTTTAGATGGATTTCTATATTCCTCACTATGGTCCAATGTATTACATGTAAGGTTGCAATATGTTGACACCTACTAGCAGATAAATGATTAAAACGCCCAGGACATGTTTTCCAGTGCTCCCTATTCCACGATAACCACTGTAAACCAGTCTCAAAGTGTGCAGCTTCAAGGATTTGGTAATTCTCAAGAACCCTTTATTCTGCCAATTATTGTTGTAGTTTGCTAGTCAGAAAACTATTTTATGGTGGACACACATGAATAGATTATAATTTAAATCTATTTGTAACACAGATTTCAAAATACCTGTAAAAGAATGTGAAAAAATGCTCTAATGGGTAAAATGAAATTGATTTTCTTTCAACTAAATTCAAAGTTAATTGAACGTTTTGGATTTTTCTATCTATATTCTAATTGGTTGGAAAATCTGAGCACAATAGGCAGATCATCATTATAAAAAAACAAACAAAAAAAAACAACCTTGACATTCTTTAAGAAAACAAAAACTCCTAAAGGACTGCAACATTCCATTGCAAGGATTTAAGCAAACATTGTAAAACTAAACTGAGACGCTTTTTAAAAAAAAAAATATATCAATTGAACCTCCCTAATACTACATAGAAATGGTAAGATTGTATGAAAAAATTGTACCATGTATGGCCACCATAATACTACATAGAAATGGTAAGATTGTATGAAAAAATTGTACCATGTATGGCCACCATAAGGGTGTGGGTTGTTGAGGGAGCAGCAAGCATTTCATTTTCATGGGGGCTGCTCACTAGCCTCCCACCTGTAACGATCGGTGTAACACAGAGAGAATCTGATTATCGGTGATCTGCAGTATCACCGAAAATGCAGATATATTATTATTATTATTTAGTATTTATATAGCGCTGACATATTACGCAGCGCTGTACAGTGTATATATATATATTGTCTTGTCACTAACTGTCCCTCAAAGGAGCTCACAATCTAATCCCTACCATTGCCATATGTCTATATTATGTAGTGTAAGTACTGTAGTCTAGGGCCAATTTTAAGGGGGAGCCAATTAACTTATCCGTATGTTTTTGGGAATGTGGGAGGAAACCGGAGTGCCTGGAGGAAACCCACGCAGACACGGAGAGAACATACAAACTCTTTGCAGATAGTGCCCTGGCTGGAATTCGAACCAGGGCCCCAGCGCTGCAAGGTGAGAGAGCTAACCACTACGCCACCGTGCTGCCCAATATATACCAGATTATTGATGATCTGCAGTATCACCGACAATCAGATATATCTTCTAACCTCTGGACACCTGAGTGACAAGGAGTGTTTTGGTGCAACAGTAATACTTTGAGAAGCACACCCTGATGGCGGGTGCAAGAGCAGATAGAAATCCTGCTAGGCAACTGGTTCCTTCCGTAGACTGAACTCTCCCGGGGGAGGAGTCAGACAGCGAGTGGGAAGGACAGAACGTGAGTGACACAAAGAAGGGTGTCACTGACAGGTCTGTGAACTATCTCCTAACAGGAGAGATAGTTCTCGAGGTCGGACAAGCCAGGTCGTTAACACACGGACAGATAAAGTACAGAGACAGTAGGCAGATACAGAATCCAGGGACTAGCCGAGTTTTGGCAACAGGGAATCAGAAAGACAAAGGTACAAAATCAGAGATCAGGAGAATGGTCAGGAAAGCAGAAAGTCATAACAGATAATCAACAATGCCTAAACTTGAGTGTGAGCTCCAAGATTCTCACACTCCAGGAACTAGACTAGATAATATGAACAATCCCGATGATACAGAATTCCTAGACTAAGGTGTGAGATCCCTGGCCATCAACACCTTTGGAAACTGGACTAATTAACAATACAGATAATACCAGTATTCCTAGACTAAGGTGTGAGATCCGTGGCCATCAACACCTTTGGAAACTGGTCTAATAACACAGATACAGACAAGGTCTGAGTGCTACCACGTAGTGATCACAACGGCAGACAACCAGCAAATGCCCAGCCACTAGTATATATAGTTCAGCGCTCTCCAGCGCCTCCCCCAAGTGCTGGACCAATGGAAACTGTTTCTGGCGTCAGCTGACCAGCCTGGTCAGCTGATCCCCCACTGACTGGCATAAAGCTCTTCCTCTCAGCGCGCTCGCGCGTCCACCTAAACCTATGTGGACTACAGCTCCCAGCCACACCAGACCCCTGCTGTGAAATGCCCGCTGTGCTGCACGCGGAATCCGCCGCCATGCCGCTGGCGCATGCGGCGGTTCCTCCGTGTTCGGGCAGACGCAAAGACGAGTGAACACACACATCAGTAGCCACGCTGGACGCGGAATCCGCCACCTTGCCAGAAGTGCATGCGGCGGTGTTTCCGCGTTTTCTCACAGTACCCCCCCCCCGAGTAGTGGACTCCGGACAGCTCCTACCCGGCTTCTCAGGGTGCAGGGCATGAAATTCCTTTTTCAACTCGTTAGCATGCATGCGACTGCCAGGTACCCATGATCTTTCCTCAGTGCCATAACCCTTCCAGTGCACCAAGTACTGCACTGAGTTCTGTACCATGCGGGAGTGTAATATTTTTTCCACTTCATACTCAGGTTAATCGTCCACCATCACCGGTGAGGGAGGAGTGGAATCAGTATGCACGGCCGGTTTGAGGAGAGACACATGGAACGACCTTACGCCACGCATGCTGGCAGGAAGATCAAGGGCTTATGTGACGTTGTTGATCTTCCTGACGACCGGGAAAGGACCCACATATCTTGATCCCAACTTGGGCGAGAGTTGCCTCAGAGCCAAGTGACGTGTGGACACCCATACCAAGTCCCCTGGCTGGAACCTCCACTCAATGGAGCGTCTCTTATCAGCTTGCCCCTTCTGACTACAAAAAGCCTTCTCCAAATTCCTTTTCACCATTCCCCATATGTCCCTAAAGGACTCCTGCCATGCCTCTAGGGCCGGAAATGGAGTTGAAGCCACTGGCAAAGGAGAGAACTTGGGCGACTTCCCTGTCACCACCTGGAATGGCGAAAATCCGGAGGAAGAGCTTTTCAGGTTATTGTGCACAAATTCCGCAAAGGGCAAGAACTTGACCCAGTCAGTCTGAGCCTCTGCCACATAGCACCTGAGAAACTGCTCCAGGGGCTTATTGACTCTCTCAGTTTGCCCATTGGTCTGTGGGTGGTAGCCTGACGAAAATGACAGCTTCATGCCCAAATGTTGACAAAATGCCCTCCAAAATTTCGAAACAAACTGGACTCCCCGATCAGACACTATATCTTCCGGAATGCCATGCAGCCGAAAGATGTGCCCGATAAAAAAAACGGCCAACTCCTGAGCCGAGGGGAGTCCTTTCAGGGGCACAAAATAGGCCATTTTGCTAAATCTATCGACTACCACCCAAATGACCGACATGCCCTCAGATCTCGGGACTTCCCCAACAAAATCCATGGACAAATGGGTCCATGGTTCACTCAGGGTGGGCAAAGGCTGCAATGTTCCCACAGGTGCCAGATGGGAGGGCTTACTCCTAGCACACACTGCACATTCTCTTACAAACTCCTTACAGTCGGATGCCAAGGAAGGCCACCATGCACATCTTGCGACAAGATCCTGTGTTCTGGTGGCGCCGGGATGACCAGAGTTCTTGTGAGAGTGGAACATTTGCAAAATCTGCAGACGGTATGGTAGGGGCACAAACACAACTCCCTCAGGCTTCCCTTCAGGAACGTCTTGCTGAAAGGGGCTCAATGTCTCTGTCCAGTCCCCCTCAAGTCTCTGTGGCTGCCAAAACCACTCTTTGTGGGAGGATGGTCTCTGGGTCTGAGGGCTGTGCTGTCTCTGGCTCAAAACATTGTGACAAAGCATCCGCCTTGATGTTTTTACTACCCGGGGTATACGTAATTACAAATCTAAATCTTGAAAAAAAAAGTGACCACCGAGCCTGTCGGGGGCTCAATCTCTTAGCTCCCTCGATATACTCCAGGTTTTTGTGATCAGTGTAGACTGTAATAGTATGTTCTGCTCCTTCCAGCCAATGACGCCACTCCTCAAAGGCTAACTTGATGGCAAGGAGCTCTCTATTGCCTATATCGTAGTTTTTCTCTGCGGGTGAAAACCTACGTGAAAAGTAGGCACACGGGTGTAATCTGCCCTGTAACCCCGAGCGTTGAGACAGCACAGCCCCTACCCCAACCTCTGAGGCATCTACCTCCACCACAAAGGGATAGGAAATGTCCACGTGCCTCAAAATGGGGGCGGTACAAAAACATTTTTCAGAGTGGAGAATGCAGTCTGTGCTTCCAGGGACCAGTGATTAGTATCCGCCCCCCTTCTTAGTGAGAGAGGTTAGGGGCGAGATGACCGTGGAGTACCCCTTTATGAACCTTCTATAGTAATTCGCAAATCCTAAAAACCTCTGGAGAGCCTTCAACCCCACTGGCTGAGGCCACTCCAGAACAGCCGAGACCTTGGCAGGGTCCATGGAAAGTCCCGAGGTAGAAATTATGTACCCCAGAAATGCGACTGATGTCACCTCAAAAATGCACTTCTCCAGTTTGGCATACAATCTGTTTTGTCTCAGTTTTTGCAAAACCAATCGGACGTGAACTCTATGTTCCGAGAGGTTAGGCGAGAAAATTAGTATATCGTCAAGATATACCAAGACAAACTTCTCCAAGATCTCTCTAAACACCTCGTTAATAAGTTCCTGAAAGACGGCCGGGGCGTTACACAACCCGAAGAGCATCACCAGGTACTCGTAATGCCCGTCGGGTGTGTTGAAGGCCGTCTTCCATTCATCGCCCTCTCTGATCCGTACCAGGTTGTATGCCCCTCGTAAATCTAGTTTAGAAAAAATCTTGGCATTGGTGACCTGAGTAAATAAATCGTCAATCAGAGGCAACCATAGCGATTCTTTACCGTAATTTTAGTCAGGCCTCTATAATCAATACATGGCCTTAAACCTCCATCTTTCTTCTTTACAAAAAAGAACCCTGCTCCAGCAGGTGACCGAGAAGGCCGGATGAACCCCTTGGCTAAATTTTCTCGAATGTATTCCTGCATGGCCAATTTTTCTGGCCCGGACAAGTTATAGAGGTGGCCTCTAGGGGGCATAAAACTTGAATGGAGATCAATAGGACAATCAAAAGGGCGATGTGGGGGAAGTTTGTCAGCTGACTTGGCACAAAACACGTCTGAAAAATCTGAGTACTGATCTGGCACACCCTCCACATGCACCTTAGTCTCTCCCAATGTTACCTTCAGTAGGCAGTTTTGAAAACAGTGGGGAGACCAACTGGTTAGCTGACCGGTAGCCCAATTGATCTGAGGTGAGTGCACCTGTAACCAGGGCATACCGAGAATAATCGTGGAGGTGGCCATATGTAACACAAAAAACTGTAACCTTTCAAAATGTAACACCCCGATAGTAATTCCTACTTCTGGTGTCTGAGACAGCGGACTGTTTCCCTGCAGAGGGGAGTCATCCACCGCCGTAACCTGAATACGTGGGTTTATCGGCATGACCGGAATACCCAATTTTTTAGCAAACTCAAAATCCATAAAATTAGCTGTTGAGCCTGAGTCAATGAAGGCCTCAGTAACTTCAGACTTATCTTCCCAAGAAATAGTACAAGGGAGAAGAAGTCGCTCGTCATTGAGGGGTACCAACTGAGCGCCTAGGGCCTGACCCCCGAGTACACCTAGGCAGTAGCGTTTCCCGACCTCTTGGGACAATTTTGTACCCTATGACCCCCCTCTGCACAGTAGAGACACAACTGTTCAGACAACCTGCGCTTCCGCTCCACCTGAGACAAACGAGACCGACCAATCTGCATTGGCTCAGATGGAGGCGAAGCGGGTGAAGGTGGAATTACTGGAGGTGGAATCACTGGAGGTGCAGCATGAGACACAATTTTTACAGTACTTCTTCCATGGGTCTGCCTATGATAGCGCAGACGGCGATCAATTCGGATGGCAGATGCGATGGCTTCATCAATTGACCTAGGTTCAGGTTGTCCTAACATGAGTTCTGAAACATCATCTGAAAGCCCCGACAAAAAACAATCAAGTAGTGCATATGTGTCCCACCTGGCAGACACTGACCACCTCCTAAACTCTGCTGCATAATCCTCCACCGAACCCTTGCCTTGACGCAATAATTTGAGCTTCCGCTCAGAAGTCGAGGCAATGTCCGGATCGTCATAAATTATGGCCATAGCATTAAAAAATTCCTCCACAGAGGTCATGGCTTTGTGATGCCCAGGTCTGGGAATCGCCTGATAACAGGGTCTTAATAAATGTGATTCTTTGAGTAATGGTTCCTGACGTATTGGGTCTTAACTCAAAGTATGACAACACTCTACTCCTAAAATTTCGGAAATCAGATCTGTGACCAGAAAACCTTTCCGGTACAGGCATACGTATGTCTGAGCTAAGAGGAGATCGCACATCATTCACAGCCATCTGTACGGCATGAACAGACCCAGACAATGCATTGAGTTGCGTCTGGTGACTGCCCAGTACCCGGTTGATATCTTCCACCGCAGTGGTGAGGGTACCCAGATGGGCCGTGAGTGCGTCCATTTGAGTTTGGGTCTGCCGTTCTGTAACGATCGGTGTAACACAGAGAGAATCTGATTATCGGTAGTCTGCAGTATCACCGAAAATGCAGATATATACCAGATTATCGATGATCTGCAGTATCACCGACAATCAGATATATCTTCTAACCTCTGGACACCTGAGTGACAAGGAGTGTTTTGGTGCAACAGTAATACTTTGAGAAGCACACCCTGATGGCGGGTGCAAGAGCAGATAGGAATCCTGCTAGGCAACTGGTTCCTTCCGTAGACTGAACTCTCCCGGGGGAGGAGTCAGACAGCGAGTGGGAAGGACAGAACGTGAGTGACACAAAGGAGGGTGTCACTGACAGGTCTGTGAACTATCTCCTAACAGGAGAGATAGTTCTCGAGGTCGGACAAGCCAGGTCGTTAACACACGGACAGATAAAGTACAGAGACAGTAGGCAGATACAGAATCCAGGGACTAGCCGAGTTTTGGCAACAGGGAATCAGAAAGACAAAGGTACAAAATCAGAGATCAGGAGAATGGTCAGGAAAGCAGAAAGTCATAGCAGATAATCAACAATGCCTAAACTTGAGTGTGAGCTCCAAGATTCTCACACTACAGGAACTAGACTAGATAATATGAACAATCCAGATGATACAGAATTCCTAGACTAAGGTGTGAGATCCGTGGCCATCAACACCTTTGGAAACTGGTCTAATAACACAGATACAGAGAAGGTCTGAGTGCTACCACGTAGTGATCGCAACGGCAGACAACCAGCAAATGCCCAGCCACCAGTATATATAGTTTAGCGCTCTTCAGCGCCTCCCCCAAGTGCTGGACCAATGGAAACTGTCTCTGGCATCAGCTGACTAGCCTGGTCAGCTGATCCCCCACTGACTGGCATAAAGCTCTTCCTCTCAGCGCGCGCGCCTGTCCACCTAAACCTATGTGGACTACAGCTCCCAGCCACACCAGACCCCTGCTGTGAAATGCCCGCTGTGCTGCACGCGGAATCCGCCGCCATGCCGCTGGCGCATGCGGTGGTTCCTCCGCGTTCGGGCAGACGAAAAGACGAGTGAACACACACATCAGTAGCCACGCTGGACGCGGAATCCGCCGCCTTGCCAGAAGTGCATGCGGCGGTGTTTCCGCGTTTTCTCACACCACCTGTATGCAGTCCACCATCTTCTCTGTCCCAGAGCTACAACAGTTTAAAGTACCCGTAGTGATATCATGCAGCCCCAGATGCCATAATACATAACAGGAGATGTAGAACATTAATGTGACTATATCTCCCTGCCTGGAAATGTAATCACATTCATAGACTACTTCTTCTTGCATGCATTGGACTGACCAGCGATGCGCAATTCAAACTGCGGTACCTATGGATGGACCTATGGATGGGACAAAGAGGATGTCGGACTGCATACAGATGGGACTAGTGAACAGCCCAATGTAATTGAATGCTTTCCACACCCCAACACACACATGTAGCAGCACCATTTACTGGGAGGTTTGTTTGGATCCCTTTAAAGTACCGTATTTTTCAGACTATAAGATGCTCCAGACCATAAGACGCACTTGGGTTTAGAGGACAAATATCAGGGGAAAAAATATACATGCTAAACCTGGTGCATCCATGGTAAAGGGGCATCTCGTGGATTATGCCCCCTTTGTACCTCTTGCCCCCTTGTACCTCTTGTGCCTTTCTGTGTCCTCCTGTGTCCCCCAAGTGTCCACTTCTGTCCTCCTAGTGTCCCCCTGTGTCCATCGTTTGTCCTCCTGTTTTCTCCTCTACATGTGCACAGTACAGGAAGTCCCTGACATTGCTTTGGGTTGGTAGTTCGTATTAGCAGGCGTTCACAAGCCAGGAACTCCCTGCATTTAGACTATAAGACGCAGTGACACCCCCCCCCCCCCCCACACACACACACACACACTTTTGGGGGAGAAAAATTGAGTCTTATAGTCCATAAAATACAGTAGGTTACCTTTTTGCCTTGCACAGTTTTCCTCAGAACTGCATTACCCTCACATGTTTCAAGTGGTAGTAGGGTGTTTTGGACATTTGGGATTTTGATCGCCCTATAGATGTGAACACTCCCTGTCCCCTGACTCCCCTATAATTTAAAGCGGATCCGAGATGAAAAACTAACTATAACAAGTAACTTGTCTATATATCTTATCTAAAGTTTAGATAGTTTACACAGCAAATCTGGCTGCAAACACCTTTAATAGAATATGATTATTTTTTCCTGTAATAACAATGACAGCAGCCATGTTGTTTGTAAACATTACACAGAGGCACGCTTATCTGCATCTAGAGCAAAAAAACCTATTCCCCCCTCCTCCCCCCTCCTCCCCTCTGCCTCTGAAATCTCTGGTTAGTAATACCTCCCCCTTCTCCTGCCCAGACTGAGCTCCCATGAGCCCTTACTACTGTTTGAAAGTGCCTTGGCTCTCTGAAAACCTGTGGACGTGTCTTCTTTAGTTTATAGGGAATTAGAGTATTAAAACAAAAACAAAAAAGTATTTGGCTTGAGGAATGCCCTATAAACAATAGGAAAGGAACACAATTATGCAATGAGTAAAAGTTCATCTCAGATCCACTTTAAACATTTAGGCTACTTGCACACCAAGACGTTGCGTTAGGTGCTACGTTAAGGTCACATAACGTGCACCTAACGCAAGGCCTGGTGCTCTTCGATGTGGACGTCAGAGTGAGCCGCGTTGTGCAGCTCACTCTGGCGTCCGTGATGCCGTGATGCATACTCTTGGACGCATGCGGCATCACGTGGTCCCGCCGGCCAATCGCCGCACAGAGCGGCCGCACCAGGAAGTAAACACTATTAATTAGCCATGTGCCTGGCCGCTCTCCGCTCCTCCCCAACATGACTGAGCATGTGCAAACAGTCTAACATGGCCTAAGCCGCTGTAACGCTACAGTATGCTGCACTTTAAGAAGAACGTGCAGCGTTACATGTAACGCAACGTGGGCAGTGTGAACAGCCCACTTGTGTTACATTGCTGTGCATTGGGGGAGCGTTACAGGCTGCACTAACGTGCGCCTGTAACGTCTTAGTGTGTAAGCAGCCTTATTGCAGAAAAAGATAGAACTTGAATTAATGACTATGTTACTTTTTTTTGTAATTCAACTATCAGCACAAGCTGGACAAGTGGACTATAGTCTGAACCTGGAAATTTGGGTGCTCGCTATCATAAATGCGGGCACCGCCATGAGCGCCATTATAAATAATGGCTATAGTGTGAAATGTGGGCACCCCCGCTTTTTATGGGGCAATTTCACACTATAGTTGGTATTAATAATGGTGTCTAAGGCGGCGCCCCAACATTATCATAATTGGGGTGAATCGATTAAGGTTAGGTGAGTCGATCAAGGGTGGGAGTCGATTTAGGTTAGGCGTGGGGGCCATTAAGGTTAGGCGTGGATAGGGGTTGTTCCTAAGGGTTAGGCATTAATGGGTGGATAGAGTTGGGCGTGGGGGGTGTTTTTAAGAAATAGATGTGGGGGGAATGGTTCAGGTTAGGTGTGGAGGGGAAGATAAAGTTAGTCATAGGGTCATATTTGTATTTAAGGTTTAGGCATTGGGGTGGGACTGTTAAGGTTAGGCATCAGTAAGGGAGGGTTCTGTGTAAGAATAGTGTTAGGGTTAAGTTGTAGTGTTAAAGAGAATCTGTACTCTGAAATTCTTACAATAAAAAGCATACCATTCTATTCATTATGTGCTCCTGGTCCCCTCTGTGCTGTTTCTGCCATTCTCTGCTGCAAACCTGGCTTGTAATTGCCAGTTTTAGGCAGTGTTTACAAACAAACTAACCAGCTTCTAATAGGCTCAGCTAAGCAGAGTGTGTTAGTCACACAGAGCCTGCAGGGGGTGTGTACAGCTTCTAGCTAATCACAAGCAGCCCTGCACATTCCAGTCTGACTGCCTCAGCCTGACTGTGCCGACTATAGAGAGAAGATTAGATCATATAACAGAGATAACACAGCTACTGTGCAATTAGGAAAAGCTGCAGTAAGCCAGACCACATTAGAAAAGGCATAGGAACTTATAGCATAGAAGAAATAAAGATAAACAATTTGTTACAGAGTCTCTTTAAGTTGTAGTAAAATATCACTATTATTTACCAATATTCTACTACAGTAATTTACAATTTACATCTTTAAAACGTAGAATATCAGTTCATTTTACCGATATTCTACTAGCCGAAATTGGCCACCCAAATTTCCTTGCATCCCTTTTTCATGCATGCCTGTAGCCCACTAGTGTTCTGTGATTAAATAAAACACTCAGCAGTTCTCAGAAATCTTTACTGAGAGGGGTAAACTTTGACGAGTAAGGGTGACATAGCAATCCTAACAATCTTTCAATATTTTATTCTGCAGACTGGTTTCCTGTCTACACCAGCAAGTTGCATGGGAAGGGAGAAGTCACGTCAAGGTCAATACAGATCTGCTAGTCTGTCCTAGATCATTATCTACCCTGGATAAATGTCAAGATTCTCTGTCATATGATTTGGTGCTAGAATTTAGTAGGCACTTTGAAGGTGATTCACACATATCATACGAAGACAAAAAAGATTGGGCTAAGAGCTATCTTTTTTCTTTTGAACTCACAGGGAGAATTAGTAAGACTATCCATCCACAAGCTGTAAAATGCATTGTGCCGTATAGCTGGTAATATGATTGGGGAATACTGGATGTTGTAGCTTAAGTTACACAGAGACATACACATCAATGTTATTTTGTGCCAAATAAAAAATTATTAGATATTAAATATTAAAATATAACAGTTTTGCTTCTAAAGATGCCCATTAATTGTGCAATTATTTAGTTAACAATTGCATTCTTAAAATTTTCATTCAGATCGAAAGAAAATATTTACATATTTATTTAATCTGCAGCATTCAAGGTTGCTGCAATATCCAAAAATTAAAAATCCTAAACATAGTTAGTACCCCAAATATAGAAGTAAACCCCTTTTTTTCTAAAATATGTCCTTATATGTCCCCCAATTTTTTTTTATTTTTCTTCACCTGGTCTGTGTGCCCTTGATAAAATGTGTCAAACTGTGACTTTTTTTTTTAGCTATGGTAACAAGCTGCATCTCAAAATGCAGATAACAGAAACTTTCTGTTGCAAATAAGATAAGGACACTATGGCCAGAAGGTAATTGAATCCTCCCTCCCTTTGACAAGTTTACACAGTGCTCTCTGCCTGTTATCAAGGTTGTTTTTCTCTGTGTACAATAATCTGTAAAGTAAGCAGTTAATTAACACTGAGATGGGTAAAAAAAAAAGAAAGAAAGAAAAAGAAAAGGGCAATGATTGGCCAATCAAAATTGGATATATGTATAGGTGGCCATACGAGATACAATAAAATAAATTTCCCATTTTTTTATATAAGTCTATGGGGAGTAGTAAATTTTTCAGTTCGATTTTTATAAAATTTGAATGGTGTAGGGTAGATTTTCAAGCACTTTTTTCAAAGTTTTCAATCACGTTTTTTTTTTTATAATTGGGGGAAAATTAAATATGTGTTTTTGTACAGATTTTTCTAATTTGTATTAAATTTGTATTGTAATTCTTGAAATGAAAAGAAATTTCAAAAATTGTATAGTGAGTGGCCACCTTAAGAGGCTTAAAGGATATTTTATGGAGATATTGATTATTTCTTATATGGGAGGGAAAAGATGAACACTTGCATTTTTGGCAAAAGGATTGTACAACTGATTGGCTTACCAGATGGTTTATATTTGACCTACCAAAAAAAATATTTTTTTGGCATCAATGTAAATTGAAAAGGAACAAATTCTATGGCAGGCATGGTTAACCATCAAGACGATTAAAGAAACATGGATAAATATGAGTTAATCAGCATTATTACCCAAACAGTTGGCTCATCTTAAAGCGGAAAATAACCCAGAATTTCTTCTTTGCTCTAAAAGATTACTTACAGCATATAATATACTAACACAATGTTTGTTTTTTTTTGCATTCAAAGGGTTACATCACAGGGCTGACTCTTTCTTCTGCAGGGAGAACCCGCATCCGAACTGCTGTTAAGCTTATCTTGTGTACACATTCTTTACTTGATATATTTATGTAAAGGACTATATATATATATATAATACTTGTGCAAATATGATAATTGTATGGGTTATAAAAAGTAGGAAAACACATTTTTGTTGAAAAGTTTTAAACTGCTTTAAATTGTAATTTGTTAACATTAAAATCATGTATCTATTTTAACCCATAGATGACTATGATGTTTAAAACTGTCAAATATTTCACTTTCCCAAGTTTAACGGCTACTGGCATGCAGAGAAGAGTGTTCCAGGATTTTTTACAACATTGTTCCTGTAACTGGTTTACTCACTCTCCAATAATTCTGCATCAGATTTGGGTAAAATTACCGTCAAACATCCCTACCTAGCACTGCATTAGGCCCAAATAGTGGTGCTCAGCAGAGCTCGAATATTCGAGTAGCTCGAATATTCGAGCTCTTTTTCAGCTATTCGAGCTCGGTATTCGAGCTCCGAATAGCTGGAGCTATTCGAATGGGCTATCCGAGTACACTCGAATAGCCCATTCACTATTCGAGCTATTCGAGCAACTCGGCGCTATTCGAGCTCGGTACCGAGCTCGAATAGCGTCATAGCCCAGATTGATGTCCTTAGAGCCAATCAGAGGGCTCCCAGGCCCTCTGACGGCAGCCAATCACAGAGGGGGACCCTGGCCAGCCCCTACCCTATAAATAGCGGCCGCCATGTTACGTTTCTCCATGCTTGCCTGAGACTTGTACAGAGAGAGAGTTGCTCCTTTGTGCTTTGGCTTAGCAAGTGCTCTATTGTGATCATTTACCTAGCGTTTTTGCTCACCTACACCTGCCATATACACCTATATTGTTGTTAGTTAGATAGACATTGTATTTTAGTTAGTAGCTTGTGTGTTACATTAGAGACAGGCAGCTGCTGCAAGCTTACAGGTTTAGGCCTCAGGGGGGCCTTGCCTCTGTGGGCAGCTGTCCTCTGTTTATTTCTCTCATCTATACCAGTATTTCTGCTGTCCTTTACTAATAGTATTGTAGTTATACTGTACTAGGAGTAGGACACTCACTGACTGTCACTGTTTATAGGCTACTAGCTAGCTCCTGCGTGTGTGCACTCACTCACTGTCTGTGTGTACACACACTCTATTTCCTTCTGATTACTGATAGATTATTGTTAGTTAGTTGTACTTACTGTTACTACTTACTCTTACTGTACTAGGAGTCTAGGACACTCAGTCAGACAGTCACTGTGTTCATAGGCTACTAGCTCCTGCGTGCGGTCACTCACTGTCTGAGTGTACACACACCACCCACACTCCATTTCCTTCTGATCGCTGATTGATTATTGTAATTAGTTAGTTCTACTTACTGTTACTACTTACTCTTACTGTACTAGGAGTCTAGGACACTCAGTCACTGTGTTCATAGGCTACTAGCTCCTGCGTGCGGTCACTCACTGTCTGAGTGTACACACACCACCCACACTCCATTTCCTTCTGATCGCTGATTGATTATTGTAATTAGTTAGTTCTACTTACTGTTACTACTTACTCTTACTGTACTAGGAGTCTAGGACACTCAGTCACTGTGTTCATAGGCTACTAGCTCCTGCGTGCGGTCACTCACTGTCTGAGTGTACACACACCACCCACACTCCATTTCCTTCTGATCGCTGATTGATTATTGTAATTAGTTAGTTCTACTTACTGTTACTACTTACTCTTACTGTACTAGGAGTCTAGGACACTCAGTCACTGTGTTCATAGGCTACTAGCTCCTGCGTGCGGTCACTCACTGTCTGAGTGTACACACACCACCCACACTCCATTTCCTTCTGATCGCTGATTGATTATTGTAATTAGTTAGTTCTACTTACTGTTACTACTTACTCTTACTGTACTAGGAGTCTAGGACACTCAGTCACTGTGTTCATAGGCTACTAGCTCCTGCGTGCGGTCACTCACTGTCTGAGTGTACACACACCACCCACACTCCATTTCCTTCTGATCGCTGATTGATTATTGTAATTAGTTAGTTCTACTTACTGTTACTACTTACTCTTACTGTACTAGGAGTCTAGGACACTCAGTCACTGTGTTCATAGGCTACTAGCTCCTGCGTGCGGTCACTCACTGTCTGAGTGTACACACACCACCCACACTCCATTTCCTTCTGATCGCTGATTGATTATTGTAATTAGTTAGTTCTACTTACTGTTACTACTTACTCTTACTGTACTAGGAGTCTAGGACACTCAGTCACTGTGTTCATAGGCTACTAGCTCCTGCGTGCGGTCACTCACTGTCTGAGTGTACACACACCACCCACACTCCATTTCCTTCTGATCGCTGATTGATTATTGTAATTAGTTAGTTCTACTTACTGTTACTACTTACTCTTACTGTACTAGGAGTCTAGGACACTCAGTCACTGTGTTCATAGGCTACTAGCTCCTGCGTGCGGTCACTCACTGTCTGAGTGTACACACACCACCCACACTCCATTTCCTTCTGATCGCTGATTGATTATTGTAATTAGTTAGTTCTACTTACTGTTACTACTTACTCTTACTGTACTAGGAGTCTAGGACACTCAGTCACTGTGTTCATAGGCTACTAGCTCCTGCGTGCGGTCACTCACTGTCTGAGTGTACACACACCACCCACACTCCATTTCCTTCTGATCGCTGATTGATTATTGTAATTAGTTAGTTCTACTTACTGTTACTACTTACTCTTACTGTACTAGGAGTCTAGGACACTCAGTCACTGTGTTCATAGGCTACTAGCTCCTGCGTGCGGTCACTCACTGTCTGAGTGTACACACACCACCCACACTCCATTTCCTTCTGATCGCTGATTGATTATTGTAATTAGTTAGTTCTACTTACTGTTACTACTTACTCTTACTGTACTAGGAGTCTAGGACACTCAGTCACTGTGTTCATAGGCTACTAGCTCCTGCGTGCGGTCACTCACTGTCTGAGTGTACACACACCACCCACACTCCATTTCCTTCTGATCGCTGATTGATTATTGTAATTAGTTAGTTCTACTTACTGTTACTACTTACTCTTACTGTACTAGGAGTCTAGGACACTCAGTCACTGTGTTCATAGGCTACTAGCTCCTGCGTGCGTGCACTCACTGTCTGAGTGTACACACACCACCCACACTCCATTTCCTTCTGATCGCTGATTGATTATTGTAATTAGTTAGTTCTACTTACTGTTACTACTTACTCTTACTGTACTAGGAGTCTAGGACACTCAGTCACTGTGTTCATAGGCTACTAGCTCCTGCGTGCGTGCACTCACTGTCTGAGTGTACACACACCACCCACACTCCATTTCCTTCTGATCGCTGATTGATTATTGTAATTAGTTAGTTCTACTTACTGTTACTACTTACTCTTACTGTACTAGGAGTCTAGGACACTCAGTCACTGTGTTCATAGGCTACTAGCTCCTGCGTGCGGTCACTCACTGTCTGAGTGTACACACACCACCCACACTCCATTTCCTTCTGATCGCTGATTGATTATTGTAATTAGTTAGTTCTACTTACTGTTACTACTTACTCTTACTGTACTAGGAGTCTAGGACACTCAGTCACTGTGTTCATAGGCTACTAGCTCCTGCGTGCGGTCACTCACTGTCTGAGTGTACACACACCACCCACACTCCATTTCCTTCTGATCGCTGATTGATTATTGTAATTAGTTAGTTCTACTTACTGTTACTACTTACTCTTACTGTACTAGGAGTCTAGGACACTCAGTCACTGTGTTCATAGGCTACTAGCTCCTGCGTGCGGTCACTCACTGTCTGAGTGTACACACACCACCCACACTCCATTTCCTTCTGATCGCTGATTGATTATTGTAATTAGTTAGTTCTACTTACTGTTACTACTTACTCTTACTGTACTAGGAGTCTAGGACACTCAGTCACTGTGTTCATAGGCTACTAGCTCCTGCGTGCGGTCACTCACTGTCTGAGTGTACACACACCACCCACACTCCATTTCCTTCTGATCGCTGATTGATTATTGTAATTAGTTAGTTCTACTTACTGTTACTACTTACTCTTACTGTACTAGGAGTCTAGGACACTCAGTCACTGTGTTCATAGGCTACTAGCTCCTGCGTGCGTGCACTCACTGTCTGAGTGTACACACACTAAATTTACTTGTGATTACTACTGATTATTGTAACTGCTAGTTGTACTTCCTGACTGTTACTACTTACTTACTGTACTAGGGGACACTCACTCAGTCACCTCACCAACCAACCCACTCCATTAAAGTACCCCACTTTTCACCCGCCCTTTTACAAAACTTTTGTCTATACGCCCAAAACATTTAAGATGTCTGGAAGTGGCAGCCAGCGCGGTTTGGGCAAGGGGAAGGGCAGCAAGGGAATCAGGAGGAGAGGGAGCAGCATTGTGGCAAGCCGCGGCCGCGGGCGCGCCACCATGCACAGTTCCGCAGCAGCAGCAGCAGCGTCAGTGGCTAACATTCCTCCCATAGCCACTGGCCGTGGACGCCTTGGGCGCCGCCCAGCAGGAGCATCTGCAACTCACGCTGCAGAGACACAGCAGCAGCAGCGTGTAGCACCTGCTCCGATTTTCCTCCAGCCGGGTCGGAAACGTCCCATTGAGGAAAAGGATGCAGACACTGTGGTGCAACTCATGACGGAGGATGAGCAGCCCGCCATCAGCTCTGCATCCGAGGCCTCCACCCTCACCACCACCACCACCACCACCCCTGTTCGCAGCAGCCGCCCAGCAGGGTCTGGGGAGGAGGCCAGTTCACCGTCAGTCGCCGACCTCTCATTCAGCACTCTTTTGACCCCAGGCATGATGAGTCAATTGTCTGCTGTTGTTGGCGATTTTGAGGAGGAGATGCTGATGGGCACTTTGGGGGATGAGGGATTGGACAGCAAGACTGTGGCGACAGTCAAGCAGCCCATCCATGCATCAGGAGAGGAGTTTGGGGGGTCATCATCCCAGCAGGACATGTTTGAGGAGGGGGAGGATGATGTTGATGACCCGGTGACAGACAGAGACTGGGTGCCACCACCTCCAGGGGATGTCGTCCTCAGCAGCTCGGAGGAGGAGGAGGATGCGCTTGTGGGCCTTGCAAGGAGGCGCATCATTGCAAGCATTGGCAGCGACCCACAGCCTGCTGGTGTCTCAGGCTCAGCAGCAGCAGCAGCAGCATCAGCCAGTACCACCACCAGCCGCACCCAAGCCCCCCCCCCAACCACCACAGGGAGACAGGCAGCAGCGCTTCCATGCCGTAGGGGGATGTTTCTGTCACCAATCTGGCGCTTTTTCACCATGCCCACTGTGTACAGCAAGTACGCCACTTGCAACCACTGTCAGCGGAAGTTGAGCAGAGGTGCAGACCCCTTAAAGTTCAGCACCAGCTCGCTGATCAACCACCTTGCGGCTAAACATTTCCACCAGCATGAGGAGTTCCAGAGGCTGAAGGCATCTGGTGCTGGCAGTGGCACCACACCCATCACTGCACAGCCTTCAGCAGCAGCAACAGCAGCCACCCGCCCTCCTGCTCCTCCAGCAGCACCAGCAGGAGTGCGGAAACGCACTGCTCCTCCCCCCTCTGCAACTCCTGCCGCCGACACTGAGGCCTGTTCTGGCAGCCAGTCCTCAGTGGCCTCCTCCGCTGTGTCTGGTGATTCCCGTGTCAGCAAAAGGCCACGCCAGAGCCTTTTGAGCGAGTCCTTCCAGGGGGTGGTTAGGGCTCTGCCTCCCAGCAGCCGTCGCGTGCGGCAGCTGAACGGCTTGCTGGCACGGGCCATGTGCTCCCAACTCCTGCCGTACACGCTCGTGCAGGAGGGGAGCGACATGCGGGCGCTGCTTGCTTGTGCAGCCCCAGACTGGCAGCTCCCCAGCAGACACTTTTTCTCCCGCAAGGCCATTCCAGCACTGCACCGCTTTGTGATGGCCAATGTGGAGCGAGGGCTGGAGCACGCGGTTGGTGAAAGGGTCCACGTCACCATGGACTCCTGGAGCAGCCGCTTCGGGACAGGCCGCTACCTGTCCTTCACTGTCCACTGGGTCAGCTTGGTGGAAGGGGGTGAGGATGGGAGAGCAGCAGCGGGCACAGCAGCAGCAGCAGCAGCAACACAGTGGGTGGTGCCACCCCGCAGGGTCAGGGGAACTGCAGCGGGTTCCTCCGATCCTCTGCCATCCTCCGCCACACCTGGCCAAACCCCCCGCCTCAGCAGCAGCGTGAAGGCCCGCCACTGCCAAGCGCTGCTGCACTTGGTCAGCCTTGGCAAGACCAAGCTGACGGCAGCCCACGTGTTGGCCAAACTCCAGGAGCAGGAGAGGATTTGGCTGACCCCCAGAGGCCTCAGAGTCGGAGAGGTGGTGTCCGACAATGGGGCCAATCTGGTTGCTGCCATAGACAGGGGAAACCTGACCCACATCCCCTGTCTTGCCCACGTGCTGAACCTGGTGGTGCAGAAGTTCCTGTGCACCTACCAGGGGATGGGCGAACTGCTGGAAACGGCAAGGAATGTTGTGCGTCACTTCCGGCGCTCGGCTGCAGCCTGTGCGAGCCTGGAAGACGTGCAAAAGGAGCTGGATCTGCCACGCCATCGGCTGATCATTGACGTTCCGACTCGCTGGAACTCCACCCTGGCGATGTTGGAGCGTATGGTTGAACAGAGGCACGCTGTCAACCAGTACCTTGCCCTGGCCACTGTTTCCGCAGCTCGGAGAAGGGACAAGACCAGCAACATCCCGTCCATCGTCCCCGATGATGA
This sequence comes from Hyperolius riggenbachi, assembly GCF_040937935.1. Lineage (NCBI taxonomy): Eukaryota > Metazoa > Chordata > Amphibia > Anura > Hyperoliidae > Hyperolius > Hyperolius riggenbachi. The sequence goes on from NC_090646.1 coordinate 434,804,800, forward strand.
CTGGAGGCACATGCAGCAGGTGTGCTTTGTGCTGGCTCCCTTCCTGCAGGCCACAAACATGGTGAGCAGGGACCATGCTATGGTCTGCGAGTGGGTGCCCCTGGTTTCTCTGCTGAACAGGGCCCTCGATGGTTTGCTGGAACAGGGAGCGGCAGCCTTGGACCAGCAGGAGCGGCAACCAGCTGCGCAGTCCACCTCTGAGGGGGAGGAGGAGGAGGACTTGGTGGAGGTCCCTGACCTGGCTGCTGATGAGGGGGATCAGCACAGCGCAGCTGAGTTGGTGCGGGGGTGGAGAGAGGATGAGGCGGCAGAGGAGGAGGATGAGGACAGCACTGACGTCGATGTGCCAGCAGACGTGGCCCGCCTCTTCCCAATGGCAGCGCACATGCTGGCGTGCCTGCGCAGGGACCCCAGGGTGATCCAGATGAAGCAGAGGGAGGACATCTGGATCAGCATGATGTTGGACCCACGCCTCAAGGGGAAGTTGAGCCAGTTCCTGCCGCCTGCAGGAGGAGACCCAGCGCAACAAATAAGGAGCTTGCAGCAGGCCCTTGTTGAGCGCTTGGAGGAAGCCTTCCCCCAGCCTTCCACCCCCACTGTCCAGCAGCCAGCACAGAGGCAGCAGCAGGTGCCTGCATCCAGCAGCAGCAAGCGCCCCACAGACCTGCTGTCTCTCAGCCACGAGCTCTACAGGACTGTAGAGGCTCCGGCAGCAGTGACTAGAGAGGAGATGCATGCAGCAGCATCCTCCTCCGGTCACAGCCAGCGCCTGACCCGCATGGTGGCTGACTACATGGGGTCGTACAGCGGGCTTGACAGCGATGCCCCTGTTGATCCCATGGAGTATTGGGTCAAGCGCATGGAGATCTGGAGCGAGCTAGCGCAGTACGCCCTGGAAGTGCTGTCCTGCCCCCCTTCCAGCGTGCTGTCCGAGCGCTGCTTCAGTGCAGCTGGTGGCGTGGTCACCGAGAAACGCTCACGTCTGTCTCACAAGTCTGTGGACAGACTGACGTTTCTCAAGATGAACCAGGCGTGGGTGGAAGGCGAGTTCCTGGCCCCTGTTGTCGGCGAGAGGGGGACATGAACTGGCTGCCGGAACCATCGTTAATGTGCCTTACCACCCTTTACCACCTCCTGGCTCCTGCTCACTAAGCCAGCCTGGTTCACTTTGACTATTACGTCGCCTGCAGCCACACATTTTACACCTACAGTGGGCTGCTGTGTACTGCCCTTCTGCTGTCTGTCTGTGTTTCCCACTGCCAGGGTACACAGAATGACCTTCTTCTGCTGCCACTCTGCCACCAGCTATTACGTCAAACAATAGCTATATTGGTTGCAAAACCGAAACCAAACAAACCATTAAAAAAAAAAAAGGTTTAATTTTTCTGAGGTGCCCGGGTTGAAAACTGTGTTGTCCCAGTTGTGTATTGGACACAATGTGGGCTGCACGACCGCTGTCTGGGACCTCCTGTTGTGTTTATTTACGGCCCTGGTATCACCGCTAGGTACCAGGGCTATTATGTCACGCTGCCTACCTGCTGCCACACTCACACTACTCCTCCATTCCTCCTGCTGCTGCTGCTGCTGCTGTCTGTCTGTGTTTCCCACTGCCAGGGTACACAGATGATTTACCTTCTGCTGCCACTCTGCCACCAGCTATTACGTCAAAAAATAGCTATATATCTGTGTAATTGGTTGTAAAACCAAAACTACAAAACCATTACAAAAAAAGGTTTAATTTTTCTGAGGTGCCCGGGTTGAAAACTGTGTTGTCCCAGTTGTGTATTGGACACAATGTGGGCTGCACGACCGCTGTCTGGGACCTCCTGTTGTGTTTATTTACGGCCCTGGTATCACCGCTAGGTACCAGGGCTATTATGTCACGCTGCCTACCTGCTGCCACACTCACACTACTCCTCCATTCCTCCTGCTGCTGCTGCTGCTGCTGTCTGTCTGTGTTTCCCACTGCCAGGGTACACAGATGATTTACCTTCTGCTGCCACTCTGCCACCAGCTATTACGTCAAACAATAGCTGCTCGCCTACTCCTCCATTCCTCCTCCTGCTGCTGCTGTCTGTCTGTGTTTCCCACTGCCAGGGTACACAAAATTACCTTCTTCTGCTGCCACTCTGCCACCAGCTATTACGTCCAAAAATAGCTAAATTGGTTGTAAAACCAAAAACCAAAAAACCATTAAAAAAAAAAAAAGGTTTAATTTTTCTGAGGTGCCCGGGTTGAAAACTGTGTTGTCCCAGTTGTGTATTGGACACAATGTGGGCTGCACGACCGCTGTCTGGGACCTCCTGTTGTGTTTATTTACGGCCCTGGTATCACCGCCAGGTACCAGGGCTATTATGTCACGCTGCCTACCTGCTGCCACACTCACACTGCTCCTCCATACCTCCTCCTGCTGCTGCTGCTGCTGTCTGTCTGTGTTTCCCACTGCCAGGGTACACAGATGATTTACCTTCTGCTGCCACTCTGCCACCAGCTATTACGTCAAACAATAGCTGCTCGCCTACTCCTCCATTCCTCCTCCTGCTGCTGCTGTCTGTCTGTGTTTCCCACTGCCAGGGTACACAAAATTACCTTCTTCTGCTGCCACTCTGCCACCAGCTATTACGTCCAAAAATAGCTAAATTGGTTGTAAAACCAAAAACCAAAAAACCATTAAAAAAAAAAAAGGTTTAATTTTTCTGAGGTGCCCGGGTTGAAAACTGTGTTGTCCCAGTTGTGTATTGGACACAATGTGGGCTGCACGACCGCTGTCTGGGACCTCCTGTTGTGTTTATTTACGGCCCTGGTATCACCGCTAGGTACCAGGGCTATTATGTCACGCTGCCTACCTGCTGCCACACTCACACTACTCCTCCATTCCTCCTGCTGCTGCTGTCTGTCTGTGTTTCCCACTGCCAGGGTACACAGAATTACCTTCTGCTGCCACACTGCCACCAGCTATTACGTCAAACAATAGCTGCTCACATAATTACTCTCCTCCATTCCTCCTCCTGCTGCTGCTGCTGTCTGTCTGTGTTTCCCACCGCCAGGGTACACAGATTTACCTTCTGCTGCCACTCTGCCACCAGCTATTACGTCAAAAAATAGCTATATATCTGTGTAATTGGTTGTAAAACCAAAACTACAAAACCATTACAAAAAAAGGTTTAATTTTTCGGAGGTGCCCGGGTTGAAAACTGTGTTGTCCCAGTTGTGTATTGGACACAATGTGGGCTGCACGACCGCTGTCTGGGACCTCCTGTTGTGTTTATTTACAGCCATGGTATCACCGCTAGGTACCAGGGCTATTATGTCACGCTGCCTGCCTCATTGACTGCATGCTGCCACACACTCATCCTCCTCCTCCTGCTGCTAAATTTACCTCCTGCTGTCTGTGTGTTTCCACTGCCAGGGAGCACATACAATGGCGCTTCCAACATGCGTGCGCCACCAGCTATTTGTTGTTACGCTCAAAAATAGCTGCATTTCTTTAAAAAAAAAAAAATGAAAAGAGAAATAAGTGACGAAGAAGACGATATAGAAGAAGATGAAGAAGAAGAAGAAGATGAAGAAGATGAAGAAGAAGATGAAGAAGATGAAGAAGAAGATGAAGAAGATGAAGAAGAAGATGAAGAAGAAGATGAAGAAGATGAAGAAGAAGAAGAAGAAGAAGAAGAAGATGAAGATGAAGATGAAGATGAAGAAGATGAAGAAGAAGATGAAGAAGATGAAGATGAAGAAGATGAAGAAGATGAAGAAGAAGATGAAGAAGATGAAGATGAAGATGAAGAAGATGAAGAAGAAGATGAAGAAGATGAAGAAGAAGATGAAGAAGAAGAAGAAGAAGAAGAAGAAGATGAAGAAGAAGATGAAGAAGATGAAGATGAAGATGAAGATGAAGAAGATGAAGATGAAGAAGATGAAGAAGAAGATGAAGAAGATGAAGAAGAAGATGAAGAAGAAGAAGAAGAAGATGAAGAAGATGAAGATGAAGAAGATGAAGAAGAAGATGAAGAAGATGAATATGAAGAAGATGAAGAAGATGAAGAAGAAGATGAAGAAGATGAAGATGAAGAAGATGAAGAAGATGAAGATGAAGAAGATGAAGAAGAAGATGAAGAAGATGAAGAAGAAGATGAAGAAGAAGAAGAAGAAGAAGAAGAAGAAGATGAAGAAGATGAAGATGAAGAAGATGAAGAAGAAGATGAAGAAGATGAAGATGAAGAAGATGAAGAAGATGAAGAAGAAGATGAAGAAGATGAAGATGAAGAAGATGAAGAAGAAGATGAAGAAGATGAAGAAGAAGATGAAGAAGAAGAAGAAGAAGAAGATGAAGAAGATGAAGATGAAGAAGATGAAGAAGATGAAGATGAAGAAGATGAAGAAGATGAAGAAGAAGATGAAGAAGATGAAGATGAAGAAGATGAAGAAGATGAAGATGAAGAAGATGAAGATGAAGAAGATGAAGAAGAAGAAGAAGAAGATGAAGAAGAAGAAGAAGATATAGAAGAAGAAGAAGAAGATATAGAAGATAAAGAAGAAGAAGAAGAAGAAGTATATACAGTACTGAACAAAATTCTGGACACAACTTCTCTTTTCACCTTTTTTTTTTTTTAAAGGAACATCCCCACATAATCACTTGCTGTTGTCACTTGGAAAAAAATATGTTTCTTGCATCATTAACCCTCAAAACAAGTGTTGGGAAGCTATTTAAGGCCAATTCGAATAGTCAGCTCGAATAGTTAGCTCGAATACCGACTCAAATAGTGAGCTCGAAGTCCGAGGTCGAATCGAATAGTAAAAATTATTCGACTCGAATATTCGACTGACCTCGAATAATTTACTATTCGAATTCGACCAAACTCGAATTTTAAAAAGGGGTATTTGAGCATCACTGGGCCCAAACACCTGAAAGTTGTATTTTTCATAAGTTACATGCAAAGACTACTACATTTGTAAAAAGATGCTGAGACAAAGGGAGAGCCCAATCTTTCCTATATTATGTATGCAGATTATTGTAAAAGCAGACAAAGTATCGTAATTACTTTTAGCAATTTAATTGCATAGTCAAACCTGAATATCTAGAGAAGACAAGCATACTAAGGCCTAAGTAAAGTTTGCCTGAAAGCAGAAATGTCATTTGTATTGACTCTGAGAGGATTTTTTTTTCAGTGAATTAAGCTTCACGTAGGAAAAAAAAAACATTCTGGTAGTTTCAGTACAAATGCTTTATTCTTGAAGCCATTAGAGAGAGTCTTGTTCTGGGCTAATTAATTCAAATTAATCAAAAGATTCTTCTTGGCAAGTCTTTATTTATATGAATTTTGAATGAAGCAGTTGACAAAAAAGTGTTAAATCAGCTGATCTCAAGAAATAAGAGGTACCCATCACTGATACAATCTTGATTATACAATCTTACCAAATCTATGTAGTAGAGTTTCAACAGATATGCATAGGGGGACAAAAAGAGACCGAAAAGCCCTCCTACTAATAGGCAATGCTGGGTGAAATTTGCCTTCTTAAAAAAGAGGGAAACTTTCAATAATTCAGCTATAAGTAAACATTTGTGGTTACACACAATGCACCACTACTGAACATGCAAATTATCTCTTTTCGCCCCTGTAAGCCAGGTAAGCATCCAGAACCGCTGGTGTATAGCAAGCCTATAGCTTTAAATATTACACATATATGCAGTCCCTCTTTTTACATAGAAGTGGTAAGATTGTTCTAACAACCTTACCTTCCAGTGGCAGGTCCCGCGGCGTCTCTGGCGGGGTCCGGGCAAGTGGCGAGATTTCTGCGCTGCCATCCTCCGGCGGTGTCTCCAGTTCCCCTGCGGTGGTGAGTTCTGGCGCGCGTGCGCAGTGTGCCCAATCGGACGTGCGCAAGCTTTTTCTGGAGCTATCAATGTGTATTTAAGGCCAGAGCACTCAGTCACTCACTGGCCTTGATACTAATCAGTTTGCTGGTTCTTGGCCTAGCAAGTGAAGTTCTGAGAGCTACATTTGTACGCCACACAATATTATATGTACTCGAGTCAGTCAGTGCTATCATTTTGTAGTTATATATATTTGTAATATTATCGTAATATTATTGAAGTAACATCCTATTGTATATTTATCTGTGTACCGACCTCTTGCCTGCCTCTTGACCTCACTATTGTCTTGTCCTTCTGTACCACTGCCATCTGATACACATGTTTGACTCGGCCTGTCCCTGACTTTGTTACTGCTTGATCCTTTCAATACGACTGACATCTGACTTATGTGAATGACCCTGCCTGTTTATTGACTACGATATTGCCTTGCTACTCTGTACCTCGATACCTCTGACTTTGTATATGACTACGGCCTGATCTTGACTATGCTTACGCACTACTGTTTGTGTATTACACTAGTACCTTACCTCATCACGTATCAGCGTGATATTATTAAGGCCCATAAAAAAAATATGGAGGAGTTGCGAGGCCAGATTTTGACACTCGCAGGTGCTGTTAACCATCTCACTGAGCAAGTTGCCACTCAGCAAACACAGTTGACCCAGCTGTCTAACACACTCGCTCGAATACATTTGTCCACTAATGTCAATAATCAGCAAACTCCTCCACTGGCTCCTACTCCATCAATTATAGAGCCTAAAGTGCAGTTACCAGAAAAGTTTACAGGTTCACGTTCAGATTTAAGTAATTTTCGTAACAGATGTATGTCTTACTTTGAGGTTAGGTCTAGATCTTCAGGAACAGAGTCCCAAAAGATTACGCTAATTAAGACCTTACTGCAGGGTGACTAACAAACCTGGGCCTATGGATTAAATACAGATCATGTAGCTCTCACCTCTGTTGAAAGTTTTTTTGATGCCATGGCAACCATATATGCTGATCCCGATATTTCAGCCACAGCTGCTCGTAAATTACGAGACTTACGTCAGGGTAGACATACTGTTGAGGAGTATGCAGCCAAGTTTAGGAAATGGTCTGTATCCGTTAAGTGGGGTGGGGCAGCACTCTTAGACCAATTTCTTTTGCGGCCTAGCCGATTCTGTAAATTATGTATTAGTGAGCCATCCTGAGCCTGTAAATCTAGAGGATGCAATTTCTCTGGCCATAAAGGTTGACAGACGGATTAGACACCGACGTCAGGGTAAAGTCTATTCCGCCTCAGGGAACCTCAGGTCAGGTAACTCTACTACTAGTGAAGAACCCATACAACTAGGCTTCTTCAGATTGTCACCTGTGGAGAAGCTTAGGAGAAGGCAGGAGGGACTGTGTATGTATTGGGGTGAGAAGGGTCATTTTGCTCAAACTTGCTCTGCAAAGAAGGCTCCAGAAAACTCCAGCGACTAGGTGAAGTTGGGGAACTTCACTTGGGCGAGCCGGTTTTTCCCCTCAAAATGAAAAAGATTTTGTTGCTAGTTACTATACATTGGGGCGATAAGGCGTTCCAATCAGAGGCCTTTATTTATTCCGGTTTGGCAGGTAACTTCATTGATACCACTTTTGCAGCCAATCTGCGTATTCTTGCCATCCCTTTGCAGAGCAAGCTTTACGTCACAGCTATTGACGATACTCCTTTGCAGACTAAAAAAACATTTTCATTACACCTGAAATATCAGTACAAGTTGTAGCTTTGCATTATGAAAAAATTCAGTTGTTTATACTCAGAATGCCATCCAGTCCTATTGTATTAGGACAACCTTGGTTGCAGCATTACAACACTCACATAGATTGGTGTACAGGACAACTTACCAGCTGGTCACATTGTTGTCAAGACATTTGTTTAAGGGGTGTCCCCCTTCTTAATCTAGAGGTCAAAAAGATTGCTCTACCGCAACCTTATTTAGATTTTTCTGATGTGTTTTCTCCCCAATCAGCTGACAAATTACCTCTGCATAGACCTTATGATTGTCCCATTGACCTATTACCTGGGACTATGCCTCTGCGAGGTCATCTTTACAATCTCACAGGTCCTGAAAAATTGGCAATGAAAGAGTACATTATGGAGAATCTTGAAAAAGGGTTCATTACACAGTCCACATCACCAGCTGGCGCTTTTTTTTTCTTCGTAGAAAAAAAAGATGGTGGACTACGCACATGTATTGATTACAGGGGGTTAAACAAAATTACTATAAAAAATAGATACCCTTTGCCTTTGATTGATGTCCTATTCGCTCAAGTGTCAGGAGCTAGAATTTTCTTTAAACTGGATTTGCGGGGTGCTTATAATTTGATCAGAATACGTCAAGGGGACGAGTGGAAGATAGCCTTTAACACTCAAGACGGTCACTATGGTGATGCCCTTTGATCTGTGTAATGCACCCGCTGTTTTTCAAGACTTTGTAAATGACTTATTCAGGGACGGTTTGGGGAGATTTGTGGTTGTCTATTTGGACGACATTTTAGTGTACTCTAATTCTTTGTCCGAACATTGCAGTCATGTAAGATTTGTTCTACAGAAGCTGAGGGAGAATTCCTTGTTTGCTAAATTTGAGAAATGCCTGTTTGAGGTTTCACAAGTTCCCTTCCTAGGTTATGTTATTTCAGACACTGGCTTGTCTATGGATGATAAAAAACTGTCAGCCGTACTGGACTGGCCACCACCCAAAGGCCTCAAGGACATTCAACGGTTTATTGGCTTTGCCAATTACTACCGTAGATTCATTAAGAATTTTTCCTCTCTGGTTGCCCCTCTAATTGATTTGATTAAAAAGGATGCAGATTCCTGTCAGTTTGGACTCCGCAGGCATATAGAAGCCTTTTCTGACCTGAAAACAGCTTTCTGCTCTGCTCCCATCCTCACTCACCCTGATGTAAACTTACTGTTTATCGTTGAGGTTGATGCTTCTGAGTTGGGGGTGGGAGACGTTCTCTCTCAGTTTTCCGTCCGTCCGGAACGGTTGCACCCCTGGGCCTTCTTCTCCAAAAAATTCTCTCCAGCAGAACGCAATTACGACATTGGTAACCGAGAAATGCTGGCGGTTAAAATGGCTTTTGAGGAGTGGAGGCACTGGCTAGAGGGAGCAATTCATCCAATTACAGTTTATACAGATCACAAAAATCTGGAATACATTGAGGGGGCTAAAAGGCTTAATCCCAGGCAGGCACAGTGGGCACTATTCTTTTCTTGTTTCAATTTTGTAATCACGTATAAACCCGGGTCCAAGAATGTAAAGGCTGATGCCTTATCCAGAACCTTTGATCCTGAGAAATCTCAGGTCGTTTCTCCTAAAAAGATTGTGCCCACACATTGTGTTCTGGCCGCCACCCACAGTGGCGGCTCCAGGAAATTTTTTTAGGGGGTGCTATGCAGGTGCTGGACCAATTTCCGGGGGAGCTGACGACCTGCGGCGCGCGAAGCGCGCTGCGTCAAAAAATGGGTGTGGCTACAACCTGCGGCGCCGCGGCGAAAAAATGGGCGTGGTCATGACCGGATGAGGGCGGGGCTAACTGTAATTTAAAGTGAACCCAGGGTGAGAGTGATATGGTGGCTGCCATATTTATTTCCTTTTAAACAATACTAGTTGCCTGGCAGCCCTGCTGATCTATTTGGCTGTAGTAGTGAACTGAATTACACCAGAAACAAGCCATGCAGCTAATCTTGTCAGTTCTGACAATATTGTCAGAAACCCCTGACCTGCTGCATGCTTGTTCAGGGTCTATGGTTGAAAGAATAAGAGGCAGAGGACCAGCACGGCAGCCAGGCAACTGGTATTGCTTAAAGGGAGATAAATATGGCAGCCTCAATATTATTCTCACCTCGGGTTCCCTTTAAAAGTGCAACGCAGAGACAGAGGGCCCAAGTTTTGGTGACCCTTTTCCCAGAAAATTCACATAATTGTGCAGGTTTTCTCAAGAAAATACACGTAATGTGAGCAGATTTTAACAAAAAACACGTCCAATGACCCCAATATGCACAATCGTTATCAGATATGGCCCCAATATGCACAATCGTTATCAGATATGGCTCCAATATGCACAATCGGTAGCAGATATGACCCCAATATGCACAATCGGTAGCAGATATGGTCCCAATATGCACAATCGGTAGCAGATATGGTCCCAATATGCACAATCGGTAGCAGATATGGTCCCAATATGCACAATCGGTAGCAGATATGGTCCCAATATGCACAATCGGTAGCAGATATGGTCCCAATATGCACAATCGGTAGCAGATATGGTCCCAATATGCACAATCGGTAGCAGATATGGTCCCAATATGCACAATCGGTAGCAGATATGGTCCCAATATGCACAATCGGTAGCAGATATGGTCCCAATATGCACAATCGGTAGCAGATATGGTCCCAATATGCACAATCGGTAGCAGATATGGTCCCAATATGCACAATCGGTAGCAGATATGGTCCCAATATGCACAATCGGTGGCAGATATGGTCCCAATATGCACAATCGGTGGCAGATATGGTCCCAATATGCACAATCGGTGGCAGATATGGTCCCAATATGCACAATCGGTGGCAGATATGGTCCCAATATGCACAATCGGTGGCAGATATGGTCCCAATATGCACAATCGGTGGCAGATATGGTCCCAATATGCACAATCGGTGGCAGATATGGTCCCAATATGCACAATCGGTGGCAGATATGGTCCCAATATGCACAATTGTTATCAGATATGGCCCCAATATGCACAATCGGTAGCAGATATGACCCCAATATTCACAATCGGTAGCAGATATGACCCCAATATGCACAATCGGTAGCAGATATGACCCCAATATGCACAATCGGTAGCAGATATGACCCCAATATGCACAATCGGTAGCAGATATGACCCCAATATGCACAATCGGTAGCAGATATGACCCCAATATGCACAATCGGTAGCAGATATGACTCCAATATGCACAATCCGTAGCAGATATGACCCCAATATGCACAATCGGTAGCAGAAATGACCCCAATATGCACAATCGGTAGCAGAAATGACCCCAATATGCACAATCGGTAGCAGAAATGACCCCAATATGCACAATCGGTAGCAGAAATGACCGCAATATGCACAATCGGTAGCAGAAATGACCCCAATATGCACAATCGGTAGCAGAAATGACCCCAATATGCACAATCCGTAGCAGATATGACCCCAATATGCACAATCCGTAGCAGATATGACCCCAATATGCACAATCCGTAGCAGATATGACCCCAATATGCACAATCCGTAGCAGATATGACCCCAATATGCACAATCCGTAGCAGATATGACCCCAATATGCACAATCCGTAGCAGATATGACCCCAATATGCACAATCAGCATCACCTGAAAAAGAAAAGAAAAACCCATTTACTCACCTACAGCCAGAAGACCTTCTTTCCCGACCTCCTGTCCCGAGTCCCGACCTCATTGTGGCGCGCAGCGCCCGCGCGCCCACGATCCTCTTCCTTCCCGACGTCACGACGAGACTTCCTGCCTGCATGCAGAGAGCAGGGCTACGGGAAAATGGCCGCCCGAAGCCATGCACTGCAGACTCGAAGTCTGCAGAACAGGGCTCCGGGCGGCCATCTTACCGTAGCCCTGCCTGCTGCTCCGTGCTGCCGCTGTGTGAACTGACTTGGCGTCTTTTAGACGCCTGAAGTCAGTTCACTCCAGGGGGTGCTTTGGGGGTGCTTGGACAATTCTAGGGGGTGCTCGAGCACCCCCTTGCACCCCCCTGGCGCCGCCCCTGGCCACCCACACTCAAGAATTTCCAGATTTGTATAATTCACTATAGCCTTTTCAACAGGATAGCCCTCCTGAGAAACCTCCTGGAGTTGATTTTGTACCCTTGCACTTACATCTCCAGACTCTAAATTGGCAGGGCACCCTGGGGAAGCTAAAACCTTAGATCTCCTGTCCCGTTATGTGTGGTGGCCTTCTATTCAAGGACTGCAAAGCCTTTGTGGCAGCCTGTGCCACTTGTGCCAGAAATAAGGTGTCCTGGGCTGCCCCCCGAGGTCATCTTATGCCATTACCCATTCCATCGAGACCCTGGTCCCATCGCTCAATGGATTTTGTGGTGGATCTACCTTCCTCCGGAGGTAAAACAGTAATTTGGGTCATTATCGACCGTTTTAGTAAGATGGCACATTTGTACCTTTCCCTGGACTGCCCTCAGCTCAAGAATTGGCTAAACTGTTCATTACACACGTATTTCGCCTGCATGGAATTCCTGAGAATATAGTGTCAGACAGGGGGGTTCAATTTATTTTACGTTTCTGGTGTGCTTTCAGCAGTCTCCTGTGTATCAAGTTGTCCTTTTTTTCCAGCGGCAGGTCTCTGGCGGGGTCCAGGCAGGTGGCGAGATTTCTCCGCTGGCATCCTCCGTCGGTGTCCCCAGTTCCCCTGCGGCGGTGAGTTCCGGCATGCGCAGTGTGCCCGATCGGACGTGTGCGAGGTCAGACAGGCCTTATAGGCTGAAGAGGCGGGTTTAGGTGATGTCACTAAGTGACATCACCATGCAGGAAGTGCTGTCAATTTTGGGAGTGGTTTTCTGGAGCTATCAGTGTGTATTTAAGGCCAGAGCACTCAGTCACTCACTGGCCTTAATACTAATCAGTTTGCTGGTTCTTGGCCTAGCTAGTGAAGTTCTGAGAGCTACATTTATACATTGTGCGCCGCACAATATTATATGTACTCGAGTCAGTCAGTGCTATCATTTTGTAGTTATATATATTTGTAATATTATCGTAATATTATTGAAGTAACATCCTATTGTATATTTATCTGTGTACCGACCTCTTGCCTGCCTCTTGACCTCACTATTGTCTTGTCCTTCTGTACCACTGCCATCTGATACACATGTTTGACTCGGCCTGTCCCTGACTTTGTTACTGCTTGATCCTTTCAATACGACTGACATCTGGCTTATGTGAATGACCCTGCCTGTTTATTGACTACGATATTGCCTTGCTACTCTGTACCTCGATACCTCTGACTTTGTATATGACTACGGCCTGATCTTGACTATGCTTACGCACTACTGTTTGTGTAATACACTAGTACCTTACCTAATCACGTATCAGCGTGATAATTGTACAATCAAGACTGTATCATTTTGAGCACCTAAAGCCTGGTTCACATTTTCAATTATGATTGGCCAATCACTTAAAGGACACCCGAGGTGAAAATAAACGTGAAATAAACGATTGTATCTATCTTCCTTCACCTAAAAATGACTTTTAAGATCTTCCACAGTTTTATTTTATGTTTAAATCTACTTTTTAAGTTTTAACTGTTTTATTTTTTTTGCTCAGTAACACATTCATTGAAGTACGCCAGAGCTAAAATCTATGAACTATTGATGCTTTTTATCTCCCATGTCTATCTCATCATGTCACCTCAGGTATCCTTTAACAATGTTACCACCTCCATGTAGTATGAGGGTTTACCTACACAATCTGCTTATAGTATTCAATATCTGTTGACCCTCTTACTACATGGAGGAGGTACAATTGCTCAATGATTGACCAATCACATTTGAAAGTGTGTACCAAGCTTTAATCTTGTTTGTGTAGACTTGTAGTCTGGTACACACGGTACACACATCCAGTTTTGATTGACTAATCATTAACCAATTTTACTACTTCCATGTGGTATGAGAGCTTACCTACACAATCTGCTCACAGTATCCAGAGTCTGTTAGCCCTCATACTACATGGGGTGTTTAAACTGGTCAATGATTGACCAATCAAAATTTGATGTGTGTATGCACCGTTAAAGCCAAACTCCAGGCACAGATGTACATCTATCTCACATGGATTAAGTAAGCAGGTTGGCCAAATGTTGCCTTTTTCTGTGAAATAAGGGTTAAAATCCTGTCTTGAATTAAAACATGTTTTGAAGGAAGTAACAGCAGGCTGTAAGGGCTATTGCCTCAGCATCTTCATACTGTTCAGACTGCAAAGGGCTAGGGACCATGTAGAGCTGCTTTGGTAGATCACAGTCTCCAGCTTTGGAGAGCCATGTGGTACTGCAAAGGCTTGTGAAGAAGCTTAAGGACCAGAGACCGATGGCACCAAAAACTGGCTTTTTCCGACAAATCGCTACTCTGAATCGCTGCTACCACCATACACACCACACACTGTCGACTCAGGCCACCCACCCTGCCGTCTTTGTGACGGCAGAGCTCTGTGTGAGCCCGTCAGGAGCCGCTTTCATTGGCTTCTGACTGTGAAATCAATGTAAGCTAATGGCATACGCTCACATTGATGACAGGGAGGAGAGAAAAAAGCGGTGGGAGTGATAAGAACGCGCGGTGGTAGTGAGGTGAAATCTATGCCTTGGCAGGAATAACAGCCTCCAAACACAGCGTAGATTTCTTTCATCGCTGGCCAGAAGCGGTTAAAGAGTATGAAGGTTGTAATTTGAAGAATCCTCATCTGTGAAAATTTTGAAAGGATCAGCGGGTGTCATGATTAATGACTCACTCGCTCACCAGTAAATCATCATATATTTAAAACTCTGCCTCCCTTTGACAAACTGCTATGGCAATTTTTGCCCGAAATATCTCCAAAGCCCACCTCCACTTTCAGCTCAGCCGTGACCTAATAGGTGGCTGCCAAGCTGGCAGTGGGTAACGTCAATCGTAGTGGGGGTAGCCACAGAGTTTCAAAGATACATTGTGCAACCAATAGGGAAGAAGTTTCAGAAATATGATGATTTACGGGTAAGTTATTAACCCTGACACACACCGTTTCTTTCAGAACTTTCACAGATATTTACATAAAGGGCTCTTACTCACACTTTTACAGCCTTGGTCCTCTTTAAAGAGACTCTGTAACATTAAAAACATCCCCTGGGGGGTACTCACCTCGGGTGGGGGAAGCCTCCGGATCCTAATGAGGCTTCCCACGCCGTCCTCTGTCCCACGGGGGTCTCTCCGCAGCCCTCCGAACAGCCGGCGACTGTGCCGACTGTCATTTCAATATTTACCTTTGCTGGCTCCAGCGGGGGCGCTGTGGCGGCTTTCCATTCCGAACTACACGGAAATACCCGATCTCATTCGGGTCCGCTCTACTGCGCAGGCGCAGGAGACTTGCGCCTGCGCAGTAGAGCGGACCCGACGGCGATCGGGTATTTCCGTGTAGTTCGGAATGGAAAGCCGTCAGAGCGCCTGCGCAGGAGCCAGGAAGGTAAATAATGACGTCACCGCTGCCCGGACTCCACGGAGGGCTGCAGCGAGACCCCTGACGGATGGATGACGGCGTGGGAAGCCTCATTAGGATCCGGAGGCTTCCCCCACCCGAGGTGAGTACCCCCCAGGGGATATTTTTATGTTACAGTTCCTCTTTAAGGAGCTTTAGTTCAATGAAAACATTTAAATCTGGAGTTGCACTTTAAGAGGTGGTCCTTCATGTTCTAATAGGATGTACAAAAAATTAATAATAATCATCTGATATCAATAATTTATCTTCCTCACACCACTCCAAATTACATCAGTTTACAGGACAGCCACTGCTAGCTTTGTATTGCACCATATAGTGCAAAGTTAATGTAGCCTCACTTGTGTATCACTCTTCCTATGCTTCCCCTCACTCATCCACTCCTTTTCCCCACCTATGGATCTTGGGAAAGAAGTGCCCTTCTTGATAAATGTTCGATTGATGGGGATGAACTGACATTTTAGCAGCCTATAGGCAAAGAACAGTCCAGCACTTTGATCATATTACTCTATCTGCACAATCTCTTTTCCTTGTACATCTCTTCACTAGTTTCCAGATACCAACTCAATCGTAATCTCACATCTGCACAAGACCTGCTGTTGTTCTCCTCTATAATTACCTCCTCGCATTCACATATACTTTGCACGTGCTTCACCTCTTCTCTGGAATGTCCTCAAAAAACACATAATTTACTCTCCAACCTTTGTTTCCTTTAAACACTCTCAAAACTCACTTGTTCCGACAAGCATATGCTTTACCTTAGGCCGCTTCCCCTTTGCACTCCTATTATTATTATTATTTTATTTTTATTTATATAGCACCAACATCTTCTGTAGCACTGTACATTGTACAAACAAATAATGGGGAACAAATATACATAAGAAATACAAGACACTGTACAGTCATGACATTGAATAGAATAAATACAAATACATACATAATTGATGTGTAGTTGGTACATGTGCATATGTTAAAATTACAGCAGTATGAGAAACCCTTATTACTGCATTGACTTATAAGCTCTGCTGACCTTACTATCATAATCAAGGTTTCTTTTGATGCAAATCCAGATTGTTGCAGCAATTGTGCTAAAACAGATTTCCATACAAATATTAACATTTTTGCAGCATCTGAGTATTTCGATCACGAGTGTCAGTTCTACCATTTAGAATTATCTGATAAAATTCCGCTTATATTTTTTTAGCTTAACCTCCTGAGCGATAATCCCGAGCTGAGCTCGGGGTATGTCGCGCAGGAGGAGTTCTCAGGCCCTGGTGGGCCGATTTGCATAATTTTTTTTGTTACACACAGTTAGCACTTTGCTAGCTGCGTGTAACTTCCGATCGCCGCCGCTCGTCGCCGATCCGCCGCTACCCGCCGTGCCGCGCAGCCCCCCCCCTCCCCGACCCCTTGCGCAGCCTGGCCAATCAGTGCCAGGCAGCGCTGAGGGGTGGATCGGAACTCCCTCTGACATCACGACGTCCATGACGTCATCCCGCCCGTCGCCATGGCGACCGGGGAAGCCCAGCAGGAAATCCCGTTCTGAACGTGATTTCCTGCTTACTCTGATCGCCGAAGGCAATCGGAGTGGGTGGGGGGATGCCGCTGCTCTGCGGCTATCATGTAGCAAGCCCTGGGCTCGCTACATGATTTAAAAAATAAAAAATTTTTAAAAAATAGTGCTGCGCCACCTCCTGGGCGATATAATTGTATCGCCCAGAGGGTTAACAAAATAAAAGGGTGTGCCGTTGGAGGTGTGTAGCTTTGATTACTTTCTCGGAAGTCCGATTTGCCCCATAACGCACTATGAGGGTCTACTTTGACCCTCTACATCACAGTCAGCAGGCACATTGTAGCCAATCCGGCTACACTCAGCCCTGGAGCCCCCCCCCCCCCTTATATAAGGCAGGCTCGCCGGCCATTACACTCACTCGTGTGCCTACTAGTAGAGCTGCTGCTGATTTTTTCTCCTAGGGACAGATTAGTTAGGCTCTTGGCTTGTTAGCTTGCTCCTGGCTGAATCTTAATGCTTTAATAGCACCCCTCAACAAGCTATTTTCAAAGCTAATCCTGTTCTTGTGATCATTTTTTTTTCTGTGTGTCAAACTGACACTTGTGTTGCATACACAGCCTTGCTAATTCATACTGTGTATGTGCCACTGCCAGCAGCCCAGCACATTCAGTGACTACCTGTGTGTGTGACAGGGAGCTGCACATTGTACTACCCAGTACTGCATATACCTACTAGTACCTGTTGTGTTTAGTGAACCCACCTCACTGCATATACCTAGCTGTTGTGTTGAGTGAACCCACCTCACTGCATATACCTAGCTGTTGTGTTGAGTGAACCCACCTCACTGCATATACCTACCTTTGTGTTGAGTGAACCCACCTCACTGCATATACCTACCTTTGTGTTGAGTGAACCCACCTCACTGCATATACCTACCTTTATGTTGAGTGAACCCACCTACCTGCATATAACTACCTTTGTGTTGAGTGAACCCACCTCACTGCATATACCTAGCTGTTGTGTTGAGTGAACCCACCTCACTGCATATACCTACCTTTGTGTTGAGTGAACCTACCTCACTGCATATACCTACCTTTGTGTTGAGTGAACCCACCTCACTGCATATAACTACCTTTGTGTTCGGTGAACCCACCTCACTGCATATACCTAGCTGTTGTGTTGAGTTAACCCACCTCACTGCATCTACCTACCTTTGTGTTCAGTAAACCCACCTCACTGCATATACCTAGCTGTTGTGTTGAGTGAACCCACCTCACTGTGTCTACCTACATTTGTGTTGAGTGAACTCACCTCACTGCATCTAACTACCTTTGTGTTCAGTGAACCCACCTCACTGCATCGACCTACCTTTGTGTTCAGTGAACCCACCTCACTGCACATACCTAGCTGTTGTGTTGAATGGACCCACCTCACTGCATCTACCTACCTTTGTATTCAGTGAACCCACCTCACTGCATGTACCTAGCTGTTGTGTTGAGTGAACCCACCTCACTGCATCTACCTACCTTTGTGTTCAGTGAACCCACCTCACTGCATATAACTACCTTTGTGTAAAGTGAACCCACCTCACTGCATATAACTACCTTTGTGTTGAGTGAACTCACCTCACTGCATCTAACTACCTTTGTGTTCAGTGAACCCACCTCACTGCATATAACTACCTTTTGTGTTCAGTGAACCCACCTCACTGCATATACCTAGCTGTTGTGTTAAATGAACCAACCTCACTGCATCTACCTACCTTTGTATTCAGTGAACCCACCTCACTGCATGTACCTAGCTGTTGTGTTGAGTGAACCCACCTCACTGCATCTACCTACCTTTGTGTTGAGTGAACCCACCTCACTGCATATAACTACCTTTGTGTTCAGTGAACCCACCTCACTGCATATAACTAATTTTGTGTTGAGTGAACTCACCTCACTGCATATACCTACCTTTGTGTTGAGTGAACCTACCTCACTGCATATACCTACCTTTGTGTTCAGTGAACCCACCTCACTGCATCTAACTACCTTTGTGTTCAGTGAACCCACCTCACTGCATATAACTACCTTTGTGTTGAGTGAACTCACCTCACTGCATATAACTACCTTTGTGTTCAGTGAACCCACCTCACTGCATTTACCTACCTTTGTGTTGAGTGAACTCACCTCACTGCATATACCTAGCATCCCCCCCAAGATGGACAAAATGGACAAACCAGGTAGAGGAAGAGGTAGAGGCAGACCCAGAGGAAGGCCACCTGGCACCGGCAGGTCTGTGCGAGGTCGTGTTGATATGATTTCGTGCAGACCTGGCCCAAAGTACAGTGCTCAGAAGAAGGCACGTGTCATCACTTCCCAAAATTGTCAGGACGTGGTTGACTATTTAACACAGAACACCTCATCTCCCGCAGCCACCAGCGCTACTACAAGCACCACATCCACTGCATTTGACACTTCACAGGACTTATTTGGTGTGGAAATCCCTGATTCACAGCCAATACTGCAACAATAAGATGAGGGCGCTAAGCACGTTTCACCACCTCATACATCTGAGTTAGGTGGTGATAGTATGGACGTAACGTGTGAGGAGGGGGATGATGAAGTACCTGGTGTTGGTGCAGTTGTGGAGGTGTCTGAGGAAAGCGAAGCTGGGCAGGAGGATTATGATGACGATTATACGGATGCCACGTATGTTCCCAATAGAGGAGATGTCCAGGGGGACAGTTCAGAGGGGGAGTCAGAGAGGAGTAGGAGGAGACGAGTCCATGAAAGAAGCAGAGGGAGCTCGTCCTCAGAAACAGCTGGGGGCAGTGTCCGGCGCCATGTATCGCCAGCTATGGACAGCCAGCCAACATGCCCTTCAAGGTCAGCTGCTGATGCCACCATAGTGCCATCACCCCAGGGGGGCTCAGTGGTTTGGAAATTTTTTAACGTGTGTCTCAGATCAGAGTAAAGCCATCTGTTGTCTCTGCCAGCAAAAATTGAGCCGTGGAAAGGCCAACACTCACGTAGGGACAAGTGCCTTACGAAGGCACCTGGAGAAAAGGCACAAACAGCTATGGCAAGAACACCTGAGGAAAAGCAGCACCCAAAAGACAAGCCACCCACCTTCTTCTCTTCCTCCTTCAGGTGCATCATCTTCAGCCACTTTCTCCCTTGCACCTTCACAGCCACCCTCCTCTACACCGCATCTGCCCTTGAGCGGTTCCTGCTCCTCTGCCCACAGCAGTCAGGTGTCCGTGAAGGTAGTCTTTGAGTGGAAGAAGCCAATTTCTGCCAGTCACCCTCTTGCCCGGCGTCTGACAGCTGGCATGGCGGAACTATTAGCTCGCCAGCTATTACCATACAAGCTGGTGGAGTCAGAGGCTTTCCGTAAATTTGTGGCCATTGGGACACCGCAGTGGAAAATACCAGGCAGCAATTATTTTTCAAAAAAGGCCATACCCAAACTGTACCGTGTAGTTGAGAGGCAAGTGGCGTCATCTCTTGCGAAGAGCGTTGGGTCAAGGGCCCTCCTGACCACGGATGCCTAGTCTGCCAAGCACGGGCAGGGCCGCTACATTGCGTACACAGCCCATTGGGTCAACCTGGTGAGCGATGGCAAGCAGGGACTACGTGGCTGCGCAGCGGACCAACTTGTGACACCTCCATGGCTTGCAGGCAGGCCTCCTGCCACCTCCTCTTCTTCTCATCCTGCTACATCCTCTTCGCTGTCATCCTCCTCCTCCTCCTTGGCTGAATGGCAGTTCAACTCTAGTGGTGCTGCCATCTCCTCCTCTCCAGCTACACAGCCCCATCTTTCCAGAGGCTACGCTGCATACCAGGTACGACGGTGTCACGCCATTTTAGACATGTCTCGCCTCAAAGCGGAGAGTCACACTGGACCAGCT